>NC_051288.1:12966657-13319157 GCF_015220745.1 Sebastes umbrosus | reverse complement strand
CATTTGCAATAAACTTTATTAAGATAAAACCACAGAGATGAATCATACCTTCTTTCAGTCTCCTTATTTCTTCTGACTGCATTTTGAGTTGCTGTTCAAGCACGACGCAGTTGGCACAACCTGCAACACAATTTGAATCATGACATTACTGAGGAGGACAAGGTGTCTGTCAAATAATCCTTCATCTTCTGCTTTTTATTCTCAGTGTATCAGACTTGGATAAGTGAGTACCTGATGTATAACTTCCCTATATTACTCCTGCTTCCTCTAGCCAACGCTATGTGGTCATGGTGGTGTGCAGTAGTTTATACCCATAGACACCATTTGAGCTTAAATTCTCAAACTGGTCTATACAAAATATTTTGGTTCCTTTTCATTGGCTTCTTCGTTAATGCAAAACCCCATTGCTCTTTCCTCGTGAAGCCATTAATACAACATGACAGTTTGACTTGATAGAAGTGACTGAACATATAAACTTGTGTCAGTTCTATATGGACAAGCATTACTGATGTAAACAAAACATTTGCAGCATCAGCAAACATTAAACCTTCATTACTTGTTGGCAGTTGTATGAAAATAACTGAAAATCAATTTAAGAGACGCTAACAGGCCCCTCTTTCGTTTAGATTTGGATCGAGGATTGTACATCATGACCCTTATGATTGTAAGAGCTACACAAAAACATGTTTGTTTAACTGAAATGTCAAGAAATATGTCTGATCCGGGAAAAGAAATCATTTCAAACACAAAGATGGAGATAACTACAAGATCTTAATATGCAGATGGTCAGCCTGTGCACGGAGCCTTACAATAAAGTCCTATTAGATAATACACCAAATAGATTATTGGATTTGTCAAGTAGGCACCTCACAGCAGAGGTTTTATTAAATTAGTCTGAGCTGTCCAGCTTACCGTGGCCTCTGGGTTTAGCTAGCTGAGCTCTATGGCTGGTCGCAGGCTGTTTCAGGGCTCTGGCTCTACTAACATCGCAAGATGTTGAGATTTCAGCAGCAGTACTGGCTGGCACTGCAGCATCTGGAAGTATGTGATAAAAAAAAAACAGGTAAGTAACTCACAAAAAGTCAGAAAGTCCAGGTTATTGAACTCACTTGACCATAAAACACCTCAGCAACACAAATATCTCAATCTATCTCAATTGTTCTACATAACAGAACCGTATGGTACAACGCCAACATACTGTCCCTTTGAGTTTTAGCTGGCAAAGCTCTCTTAGTGGCGATGGCCGGTTTCAGGTTTTTGCTTCCGTTTGCAGCATCACAGGAAGTTATTGAGAATTCAGCGCAACTGGGTGGTAATGTAGTATCTGAAAGGATGAGATAAAAGTGAGTGAGTAAGCTCAGAATAGTCCAGTTTGTGAACACCATCACAATAACTGTTGCACAGTTTTTGTTATAGGTGTTGTCAGGTAGCTTTTGTGCAAATACTACCGGATAAGTCTATAAAATGCTAAAAAAACAACAACATCTGTAGGAGTTTTTACCCATTTTCTTCCTCTTTGCTATTGGAAAAGCTTCACCTCTAGTTAAGGGTTGCTTCTTTGCTTGAGAAGTCCTCATCACAGGGTTAGTAGCTGCTTGAGTATAAAGAGGGAGAAAAAACAACAAAATTAATGACCAAGCATGTCGCACAAGACAGTCAAATTGCAGATTCATTCCCCAGTGGAGACAACACTCCACACAGCCACTCAGTCCTCATTAATACAGCTATTTGAGTCAGTATCGGTCCGATATCCGATCCAGTATCGGAATAGGTGCATCCCTACTTTAAACTTTTTGTTTTGGACCTGTTTCAAGGTAAATAAAGGTAGAAAACCTTATTTTTCATTAAAAGTGAAATCATTTTTAGGATTTTTCAAGTGTGGCTGGTAATTATTAGTCACCAACATGAACATTAAAAGTACTCTCATTGTGGTTTGTCTTGCTAGCTGTTCCTTCTTGCTCGTTTACTTTCTTTATTATGGGGGCTCAGAAATACAACTGTATAGGAATACCACACGTATGTACCGCAAGATCCAATTCAAACTATGTACTGTCAAATTTATGTATATTTATCTTTCATATTTGTATATCAGAATTAACAGTCAAAGGACACCGTATGAGTACCTGTGGGTCCATTAAGTTTGTTAGTGCTTGAAGCAGCTTGTGTGTTGCTTCTCAGCGATGGCGGCCTGAGACCTGTCGCAGCTCTCTGGATGCCAGACGGCATGCTGCTCAACCGAGGTCTCTGCAAACCTGGATTGGTTTGCTTGGATCCTAATGTCGGCACAGAGGGAAGACAGTGTGGATTGCTAATACTGTGTGCACATATGCATCTAGAGCTGCAACGATTAATCGATTAGTTGTCAACTATTAAATTAATTGCCAACTAATCTGATAAGCAATTAATCATAAGGAGCACAGATGCTTACGATTCTCATCCCATACTTTTAATAATTTACCATCAATATTTCTGAAGAATAAAAGCAAGCCAATTTTAAAAATAAAATACAAACTGCCTACCTGTTGTTGTAGCACGTAACTTGTAAGAGCTTGATATTCCTGAGGTCTTCAATACACAAGAACAGAGGATATCATCAACAGACTGTAATCAATACATGCAGTCAATGTTTGTGTTCAGTTGTCAGGTTTCACTCATGAAAAAAGAGTGGATTGAACAGATGAAACTGACATGGTCAATCTGATATATTTCATTAAACAGAAAGTGCCGTCAACATTTTGTACACTTAGTGGATTACAAAAAGACATTCAAATCCTACTACCTGGAGTGTATCAGGAGCAGTCGTATTTCTCAAAGCTTCGGCTTGGGTTCTTTGTCTCGTCATGGGCAGGCCTGACGTCAACATCTCAAACCTTCCTGGAAGTGCAGAGGCTGGCTTGTGTCTCAACAACTGGGATGCAGCTTTCGGAGGAGGCAAAAGGGATTTAGCAGCTGGCTGCGTCAAGAACGTTTTTCGATCGCAGGCGATGTTTGACGGAACGTCTGACGGCACCTGACCATCTGGCTTACTGGGGCCATCCCCGTACAGTTTTTTCTGTGCTACTATGATTTTGCCCTCCTCCCGTTGAGTGTTAAAGTTAACAATTTTACAGCTAATCATTGGTGTTGAAGTGATCAAAGGGTCGAATGTGTTTGCTTTGTTGTCCTCCGTATCCATGTTTTGATTTGTTAGAATTGATTCTGAATTGTCAGAAAGACCGTCTGTTAAAGGCAGACATGATTGTGAAAGACCCTGAGTCTCACCAGCTGGATTAACTTCAAACGTGCTCTCAGGCGTGTCAGCCGTCTTGGCATTAGGGTCTGTACTAGCAGGTGTCCCATTATGTTTCGACACTTCAGGTGGGTGGACTTCAGAATTGTTTTCTTTCGGGCTACTCGTTGCATTACAGCCCTTAAGGGGAGAAGGCTTGTCGAAAGTGTTCTGGTGACTGTCACTTGAGTCTGTTTCTGACAAAGTTATGGTGCCATTCTGCTTTGAAGGGGGTTTAGTGTCGAAAGTGTTGTTTTGGAGACAAAAGGTTGCAGCACCAGCGTCCCCTAAAATAGTATTGGCGCTGGATTTTTGAAGAGAATGTCTATCAAAAGTGGCGTTCTGCATATCACATGAACCACCTGCCTTTACAGCGGAGCTATTTTGATTTATAACAAGGGAAGTTTCGGTGCTGTTGTTAGAGACTGAAATAGCCTGATCTGTAGCCTCACTCTCCGCTTTGGGACTGTTTACATTAGATGGGGAGACATCCAGTGTCTTATTTTGAGCAGTGGTGTTTGAATCGGCGGAGGAACTCAACTGGGAGGGCTGGAGAGAGGTAAACGTGTTGTTCACAGACTCAGATGTTTTTGGGCTTGGTTGTGGCTCCTTGCTGGTCGACTCGGCGTCATGGCTGCTAAGTGGCTCTTCACTGTTAGCTTCCACAGCATTAGAGGTCAGCACAGGTTCACCATGAAGCTCAGACGTGACAGTCTTTGAACTAGTGTTGCACTGCACATCAGAAATAGAGGACTGTGATGCAGCACACTGAACAGACTTGTCACTCGAGGAGCTTATGTCGTGAGTAAAATTAGCAGGATGGGTACCAAATGTGTCATCAGCTGACGTTTGAATCTTCACTGTGTTTGGTTCACTGGGCTCCAACAAAGGCCTACTGTTTTCAAAAACACTACCCTGTGTGTACATGGTGGATAATTCCTCTCCTTGTGGTAGCTCTGGATCACGTGTAACATCAAGGAGAGTGATTTCTGGGGAGCGTTGGAAATCCATCCAAAGCTCCGGAGCATACATATTCTCAGGGGGGTCAACCATCATGTCATCAGGGTCTGTACTAGCTGTTTTCCAATTATGTTTAGGCAGTCCAGGAGAGTGGACTTCAGAATTGTTTTCTTTATCACTCGAAGTATCACTTGAGCTCGTTTCTGAGAACGTTTTTGTGCCATTCTGTACAGAAAGTTTAGTGTCGAAAGTTTCATTCTCCGCTTTGGGACTGCTCACATTAGACTGGAGAAGATCCAGGGTCTTTTTCTGAGGGCAGGGTGTTTGACCAGTGGTGTTTAAATTGGTGGAGGAACTCAACTGGGAGGTCTGGAGAAAGGTAAACCTGCTTTTCACCGACCCAGCTGTTACAGGTGTAGCAGGAAGAGCTGGTTCACATGTAACATCAAAGAGGGTACTATCTGGCAAGGATTCCTCATTCAGCCAGCGCATAGAAGCATCCAAGCCACCTAATGACTGCCCAGAAGACATCTTTACAGGTGTCCTCTCAGACCCTCCGTGCTTGCAGCCTGTGAATGAGACGATTTAATAAACACAAAACATTTTTACTTTCACATTACCAGATCATGTAAACTTACATTGGGCCAATATGTCACAATTCTTGCCAGCTCTGAAATATGGCAACATCATTTTTAAAAACATCTTTATGTAATGCTACAGACTAGTTAGTAAATATAGCAAGTGCGTACAAAATACAAATGAAAACATTTAGCTTTTAACCTCTATTACACACTGAGTTGTGTGTTAAAACACTATGTATGTCTGTCTAGGCGAACCACACCTACCTGCACCCTAGGGCCTAAGAGGTTCATTATAAAATAAAGCCAACTGATGACCACAGACCAGTGCCAACTACTTGTGTAATGTAATTAAGCACACTGACAGCACATTTACTACATTATGATCATTAGTAGGACGATGAGCACTGTGACTTACGTTGATGAACATTAATTTACCTTCAGTTTAGTTAAAGCAGAACACATATTATGTTAGCTAGACACAATAATATCTCAACTTCAGCCAGCAGAGAAGGCTCACAGATTAATACACAACATGGCAGTTAAAAGAAACCACTGACCGATGTAGTTTGGTCAAGTTTTATCTTTAATCTTACCAGTCCAGTCCAGTTCTGAGGTCTCTACACTGGCTCCCTGTCTCTCAGAGAACTGATTTCCAAATACTGCTGCTGGTTTACAAATATAAATATTTTGTTTAGGGGCCAAAATATATTTTTGAACTTCTGCTGTGTTATGAACCATCCAGACCTCTAAGGTCATCCGGATCAGGTCTGCTTAGTGTCCCCTTAGAGTCAGAACTAAACATGCAGAAGCAGCATTCAGTTTTTATGCACCAAATATTTAGAATAAGCTCCCAGAAACCAGCAGGACCAACTCCAACTCTGAGTTCTTTCAAATCAAAGCTTAAAACTTTCCTGTTTGCTGCTGCCTCTTTATTAAACCAGATAAGGATCTTATACTGCACTAGAGCTTTTACTCTTGTGTGTTATACTCTATTTTAGCTTCTATCCTAGCTTTTATTTTTAGCTTGTTTTTATTTTCTAATCTTTCATGTTTTTATGTTTTTATAACTGTTTTAATTATGTCTTAATGTTCTTTCAAATCAAAGCTTAAAACTTTCCTGTTTGCTGCTGCCTTTTATTAAACCAGATAAGGATCTTATACTGCACTAGAGCTTTTACTCTTGTGTGTTATACTCTATTTTAGCTTCTATCCTAGCTTTTATTTTTAGCTTGTTTTTATTTTCTAATCTTTAATGTTTTTAATAACTGTTTTAATTATGTCTTATTGTTCTTTTGTTTCAAATATTTTTATTAGGAAGCATGTGCATGTCAGTGACATGTCAGACTTCTGTTGGGTGTGTATCATGCCTCATTTTTGATATATACTGTATCAACAAAAACAGACAATACTAGGAACTAAGGGCAAACAAAAAGGGAGACAAGCAAATACAAAAAAACATAAGTAGTTAAAGGAAAAAAAACAAAACAAACAAAAAATAAATACAAATAAATATAAATAAATAAAACACAGACAACACCATAAGGCACACAAATCAGGGAGACATTGTCTTAATGTTCTTTTGCACTTTGTCTTAATGTCCTTGAATGTTTATGTAAAGCACTTTGAATTGACCTGTTGCTGAAATGTGCTCTACAAATAAAGCTGCCTTGCCTTGCAGTAGTGACGTCATGCTCGAGGCTAAGCTAATGGTAGCTTAGTAACGTTAGTTGGTAGACTTAGGTTAACTTTGACTTACCGAACTCAACAGAAACTTCTCCAGGGAGTTTTATGTCTGTGAAAAGACTTTTAGTTGTTTTCTTCAGATTCGAGTTTGTTGAATCGACTAAAACAAGCTGACAACAATGTCAAAGTAATGTCGACATGTTCATAAAGTTCACAACCAACCGCTGCTGGAGCGCCGCTCCGGTTCAAACAGTCAGCTCTCCAACCAATCACAGCTCTTCCACTCCTCATTGGATGATTCCAACCAATCACAGCTCTCTTCACTCCTCATTGGATGATTCCAACCAATCACAGCTCTCTTCACTCCTCATTGGATGATTCCAACCAATCACAGCTCTCTTCACTCCTCATTGGATGATTACAACCAATCACAGCACAAGGTTTCCTCTTCGTGAGTTTCAAAGTGAGTGGCGTCCATGCGTTCCTGGGGCAATACTGACATCTACTGTCTCCACAAAACTACACTTTAAAATTAAACACTAGTGATGGGAATTAAGGCTCTTTTTAGTGAGCCAGATCATTTGGCTCAGCTCACCAAGAAGAGCCGGCTCTTTCGGCTCCCAAACGGCTCTTCGTTTTACCACTTCTGCCTTTTATAATTCAGACAAATATGGCCCCTTTTGACCTATGATTAGTATGTGTACACATATATCACTTAAATTAACCTTTATTTAACTAGGAAGTCACATTGAGATTAAAACCTCTTTTACATTATATATATTTATATATTATAATATAATTATACTAAACCTTATAATTTCCAGAATACCATAATTTTACATGCTGCTTCGTTTCCGACTGTCACTCATCTTGTCTTCTATTCGCGCACCTCACTCCTCTCTCTCTTTCTCTCCTCCTCTCCCTCCTGCTCTGTACCTGAAGACCGTCAGCGCGCCACCCTGCGCCCGCCCTGCGCCCGCCCTGCGCCCGCCCCTCCCCGCTTGATGGTATGATCCTGGTCTGTCATCACCTGATTGGTCGCACGGATGTCATTTACACAACATTCAGTCACAGTCAGTGCATGGAGTGCCCGTGGCGCGGAGAAGATCGTCCTTTCATTCTGCCTTGAATTAATAAAAAAAAAAAAACGTCTCTCGGACGGTAGCCGGCTCCCATCGGTCATTTAAAAGAGCCGGCTCGTTCGCGACCGACACATCACTATTAAACACATTTCATATAATTTCCTTCCTCTGCAAGGTTTAATATAGTCTTTATTGTTGTGAGTAAATTCCCAAACCAGTTTATAAATGTCAGCCTCACTTTTAGTTCTGATCCCGTGTACATAAATAGCTTTGAAAGACCTGTCCAGGTGGCTTTGCACCACACCAGGTGTCCCACTTTATGGTGGACTGCACAGCATTTTTATCCCTTGTCCCACATCCCACATATTGAGATGATGTCCCACATTTTCATTGGCTCTAGTTTTTAAAAGTCAAACCACTGCGGGACAGACACTTTTTTTCAAATCTGGCTTTTATCCAATGGCTGTGAAGAAAGCAGAGAAGGCCGTCATCACAGGGCTGTGTGTGCTGTCAAACTGTGCACACGCGACGGGTCAAGTGCAGGTTAACATTTCACCGTTTTTGCTTCGCTATGCCCAACGGAGAAAATTGTAAGTCACCGCAAAATCACAAGCTATGCAGATTTAGGCAGAATATGATGGAAACTACCACAAATAAAAGGAAGTGCAGCTACAACAAGACTGTGAAACTACTTATTTATAAGCTGGTGGAAGGCGATTCTCAGAGTTTTTTGTGAAATTTCCCGGTTATTTTTCAATTTCACACGGGGGGGAATACGACATGAAGCGACACAGTTAATGTGAGTCTCACAAGAAGCGTGTGGCTCAAAAAGAGATGTGCCGAAAAACCCAGCGACGCCACCACTTCTTGCACTGTATATAAAAAAGTACCATTCCTTTTTCAGTTAAGCTTTATTACAAAACATAGGGCAAGTAATTGACATGATGAACATTTCATCAATGTATTCAGTTTCATAAATACACCAAAAATAAAGCCATTTTTATACTATATTCAAATTCATACAAAAGCATTACAATTCATATTCTTGTCACTCTTTTGTGGTTTTCTTCAGTTTGTTCTTCAGCTCAGACATAAGTGGATTTCCAAATCTGGGGACACACGAGAAAACTGAGAATCAGAAAATGTCTGAACACAAAATGCCTCTTTTGTGCTGAATTTGATGTCAATAATCGAAGAGTATTTTTTACCCTGGATGTTTTGGTGGCATCCATTTAGGTCTGTGTGGTGCCTCATCTTGTTTGGGAGTGTCACTCTTCTCTTCTGGCTTTGTCTCCTGTTGATATTGTGACATTTTAATAATGTATATACGCCTCAACATAAGAGAAAAGTGGTATTCAAAGAGTATTAATAGTACCTGTGAAAGGGCATCTGGACTGTTTTCTTCTCTCACCACCTTTCGTGTCTTTTTTAAAACAGGAAAACCTGCACCAAAGCCTAAAAAAAACAAAAAGGTGTGACATTTTTTTCCAGATTCTAAAAAATAACTTGACATGAAAGACTCAAAGTAGTGGCTTTCCATGTGCCGTAAGTGACCTACCAGGCAGTTTTATTCCAATGCCCAAGCCTCCCAAAGGAACACCTGCAGGGACTTTGGCTGAGAGACGTGGAGTGGGTTCTAGTGAGGGCATGTTTAGAAGGGAGCGAGGATCTTTGGGTGGCCTCACGCGTGGGTCTTTAACTGCGATTCTTGACCTTTGCGCAGTAAAGTCAAGCGCAGAGGTGTCCACCTGCAATGACAAAAAACAGCTCAGTTCACATATCTGTAGGTTGTGAATACTGCCTGATTTTATTCATAATAAGATGTTTTTATTTTAGAAACAATACCTCCATCTGCTCTTCAGACATTGTCGTCGGCTGTTCTGCCAGCTCATCCTCATCTAGCCCAGGTAATGAGTCAGCAACATCCTCTGACCATCCGGGCTGCGGTTTGTCCACTGAGGGCGACTTCCTCTCGGATTCAGTGCAGGTGTCGCCTTGTGAACCAGATTCTCTCAACACCATTTCATCCTCTAACGAAGCCTCTGATCTAGATTCAGTGTGTTTGATTTCATCTGGAGGATCAGACACTGTTATCTCAAGAGGCTGGTCTTCAGCGTTTGGTTTCTCAACTCTCAATGGAGCACTCATTCCTGTCAGTGACTTAGCATCTGCTTCTTCGGCGTCTTTCCAGTCAGGTACCTCAGCGTCGATCTCTTTCTGCGATACAGTTTCAGTCTCCACTGATTCAACTCTTTCTTTGTCTGTTTCTTCTCGGGATTTATCCGATTCCTCGAGGAAAGTTTCATCAGCGACTCTGACCTCTTCCTCTTCTGTTACAGCTCCCGTCGTCTCACTACCGTCTCCAGCAGCATCATATAACCCTTTGTCTATTTCAAAGTTAACCAAAAGCTCTTCAGTCCCATCTCCCGGCTCTTTTGCCAACTTATCGGTCTTGTCTTTTAATTCGACGTCTGACTCAAATTCCTCTTCCGAGTGTTCGATCCCCGTCTTCATTGAGTCAACCAGTAATTCTCCTTCCTCGTCCTCAAATAAATGTCCTGATTCAACAACAAGTGGTTTCTCGGTTTCTTGTGGCAATAAAGTCGCTTCAGTGTCTGTCAACATCTCCTCATTGCTCATCTCGAGGGCTTCGTCTGATCGTTGATATTTCGTCTCCAGTGACTCAACAGGTCCAGACGATTCAGGTTCTGCCAGATGTAAAACCTCCATCTCATTTTTGTTCTGCATTTCATCTTCTGCTGCCTCTGCTGCTTCTTCCATATCTATCCCTGCATCTTGCATTTCTGCATCTTCAAGTAATTCAGGCCGAGTCTCATCGGACTGTTTCAGGAATCCAGATTCTGTGATGTCTTCTAGCAAACCAGGAGCCGTGTTGCTGTTTTGCTCTGAGTTCATGGCATCTACGGATTCCTGAAAGAAGCTTGTCTCTGTCATCTTCTGTACTTCTGCCTCGAGGAAAGTTTCATCAGCGACTCTGACCTCTTCCGTTACAGCTCCCGTCGTCTCACTGCCGTCTCCAGCAGCATCATATAACCCTTCGTCTATTTCAAAGTTAACCAAAAGCTCTTCAGTCCCATCTCCCGGCTCTTTTGCCAACTTATCGGTCTTGTCTGTTAATTCGACGTCTGTTAATTCTTCTGCTGCCTCTGCTGCTTCTTCCATATCTATCCCTGCATCTTGCATTTTTGCATCTTCAAGTAATTCAGGCCCAGTCTCATCGGACTGTTTCAGGAATCCAGATTCTGTGAGGTCTTCTAGCAAACCAGGAGCCGTGTTGCTGTTTTGCTCTGAGTTTATGGCATCTATGGATTCCTGAAAGAAGCTCTTCTCTGTCATCTTCTGTACTTCTGCCTCGAGGAAAGTTTCATCAGTGACTCTGACCTCTTCCTCTTCTGTTACAGCTCCCGTCGTCTCACTGCCGTCTCCAGCAGCATCACATAACCCTTCGTCTATTTCAAAGTCAACCAAAAGCTCTTCAGTCCCATCTCGCGGCTCTTTTGCCAACTTATTGGTCTCGTCTGTTAATTCGACATCTGACTCAAATTCCTCTTCCGAGTGTTCGATCCCCGTCTTCATTGAGTCAACCAGTAATTCTCCTTCCTCGTCCTCAAATAAATGTCCTGATTCAACAACAAGTGGTTTCTCGGTTTCTTGTGGCAATAAAGTCGCTTCAGTGTCTGTCAACATCTCCTCATTGCTCATCTCGAGTGCTTCGTCTGATCGTTGATATTCCGTCTCCAGTGACTCAACAGGTCCAGACAGTTCAGGTTCTGCCAGATGTAAAACCTCCATCTCATTTTTGTTCTGCATTTCATCTTCTGCTGCCTCTGCTGCTTCTTCCATATCTATCCCTGCATCTTGCATTTCTGCATCTTCAAGTAATTCAGGCCCAGTCTCATCGGACTGTTTCAGGAATCCAGATTCTGTGATGTCTTCTAGCAAACCAGGAGCCGTGTTGCTGTTTTGCTCTGAGTTCATGGCATCTATGGATTCCTGAAAGAAGCTTGTCTCTGTCATCTTCTGTACTTCCGCCTCGAGGAAAGTTTCATCAGCGACTCTGACCTCTTCCTCTTCTGTTACAGCTCCCGTCGTCTCACTGCCGTCTCCAGCAGCATCACATAACCCTTCGTCTATTTCAAAGTCAACCAAAAGCTCTTCAGTCCCATCTCGTGGCTCTTTTGCCAACTTATCGGTCTCGTCTGTTAATTCGACGTCTGACTCAAATTCCTCTTCTGAGTGTTCGATCCCCGTCTTCATTGAGTCAACCAGTAATTCTCCTTCCTCGTCCTCAAATAAATGTCCTGATTCAACAACAAGCGGTTTCTCGGTTTCTTGTGGCAATAAAGCATCAAAGCTATTCTTAATATCTTGTGTGCCTTCTTGCTCCTCTTCCATGTGCTCCCTCACCAGTAAATAGTTAGCTCTGGTGCCGCTGTTTTGAAGGCTCTCCGGCTCTTTGCTCTCCACCTCTTCTTCCTGATTCAGATGTCCAGCCTCTTGGGATGTGACTCCAGTGATTGATTCCTCCTCTTTCAGACGTGATTGTCCCGCCTCAGCTGCTTTCTCCATCAATATATCCTGAGATTCGGAGTTGGGTTGTTGTCTAGACAATTCAGAGATGTCTGATATATTAGCCGGAATGTCATATATGCCGTGAAATGACCCAGTGCTGGTAGATTTCAGGAGCTGAGTGTCAGTGTTTTGTGCGCCCCATTCACTGAGAGACTGGTCTGAAAATCCAGACTCTACTGTTGATGAAGACGCTTCTGTGTCACTCACTAATTCTCTTGAATTTAGCTCCACAAGCTGCTCTTTATCCGTCTCCGTCTGCACAGATGATTCTTCATCTTGTTCCTCATTTGTTGGCTCCATTTGTTGCCCAGGCTCTGGCCCTTCTTGTTGTTTTATGCCATCCTCTGACAAAGCCGTCTGTAGCCACAAGTCAAGGATTTCGTCATCGATCACTTCCTGACGTCCACTCACTGAGCGGACCGTTTCTTCAGCGTAACTCCCCTCTGATTCTGTCACATGCTGTGTCACTTCTTCTGTTGATATCGACGTCCGATCTTTTGGTTTTGCCGTCTTTGATTCATCAGTCGCTTCAGTGTCTGTCAACACCTCCTCATTGCTCATCTCAAGTGCTTCGTCTGATCGTTGATATTCCGTCTCCAGTGACTCAACAGGTCCAGACAGTTCAGGTTCTGCCAGATGTAAAACCTCCATCTCATTTTTGTTCTGCATTTCATCTTCTGCTGCCTCTGCTGCTTCTTCCATATCTATCCCTGCATCTTGCATTTCTGCATCTTCAAGTAATTCAGGCCCAGTCTCATCGGACTGTTTCAGGAATCCAGATTCAGTGAAGTCTTCTAGCAAACCAGGAGCCGTGTTGCTGTTTTGCTCTGAGATCATGGCATCTACGGATTCCTGAAAGAAGCTCGTCTCTGTCATCTTCTGTACTTCCGACTCGAGGAAAGTTTCATCAGCGACTCTGACCTCTTTCTCTGCTGTTACAGCTCCCGTCGTCTCACTGCCGTCTCCAGGAGCATCACCACATAACCCTTCGTCTATTTCAAAGTCAACCAAAAGCTCTTCAGTCCTATCTCGTGGCTCTTTTGCCAACTTATCGGTCTTGTCTGTTAATTCGACGTCTGACTCAAGTTCCTCCTCCGAGTGTTCGATCCCCGTCTTCATTGAGTCAACCAGTAATTCAGCTTCCTCGTCCTCAAATAAATGTCCTGATTCAACAACAAGTGGTTTGTCTGTTTCTTGTGGCAATAAAGCATCAAAGCTATTCTTAAAATCTTGTGTGCCTTCTTGCTCCTCTTCCACCTCTTCCATGTGCTCCCTCACCAGTAAATAGTCAGCTCTGGTGCCGCTGTTTTGAAGGCTCTCCGGCTCTTTGCTCTCCTCCTCTTCTGGTAATGGGCTGCCCTGGATTTCCTCGCAATCTTCCAGGAACCTTTGTGTTGTAATTTTGTAATCAGTTTCATCTGGCACAGGTTCATTGTTGTATTCAGGAACTCCCTCTTGTGTTTCCTCACACGTTGGAAAGTTCAGCTCCTGCGACACAACAACCCGGCCTTCAAATATGCCCATGTGAATATTTTTAAACCCTCCGCTCATTTCCCGTCCAGTCTCCCCTTCAGGCTTTACTGTAACTGAGGTGGTTGTAAACACTGTTTCCATGTAACTCCCTTTGTTGTCTACTTCGCTGCAGAGCCTCTCCTCTTCTACTTGATCAAAAAATCTCTCATCAACCGAAATGTGCGTCGTTGTCACAACAGATTTTTCAGACTTGTTCTCATTTTCAGAGGTCAGCTGTGGCACATCATCACTGTTTTCTACTTCCTCGTCCGTCACCGCTGTATCTGCCTCGTTCGTCTGCACCTTCGCCTCTTCTATTTGCATGTTATCCTCTTCTTCTTCTAGTCTTGAATCTGTGATCGGGCACAATTTTACCTGAATGTGTTCCGCCTGTAAATCCTCTTCATCTTCATGCTGCATTCTATCATCTGCTTCCTTAACTTGGATGGTTTCACCCATTTTTTGAGGATCCTCCGGAGTCGTTGCCCTCTCAGTCTCCTCCTCAGCACCAGCTTCTTTTGCGCTTTCCTCTACGTCTACACTCATTGCCTCACCTGTAAGTCTTAGTGACCTGGCGTTTGCATGTTCTTCACACACGGCAATCTCCAGCGTCTCATCTTGTCCACCAGTGCTCAATATCTGATCTCCGTTTTCTTCACGTTTTTCTTCTCGTTTGTCTGCTTTAGCATTCTGCACGACTTCTTCGCTGCATGTAACAGTTAAAATGTCTTCTACTTGACTGTCTTCTGTTACCGTTTCGATGTCGTCTTCCTGCTCTGGCGCTTCATCTCTTGTCTGGTTGTTTGCGGCCTCGCTCACATTTTCTTCCTCAAGGACAGCACCCTGCTCCCTCTCATCCTCCTCCTCTCTCGCATCCTCAACTTCATCACTTTCACTTCTCTGAGCCATCGCATGTTCTTGCTCGACAACAATCCGTTCACCCTCGGACATGATGCCACTTTTGTCAGAGGCCGTTTGTAATTCAAAGCAAAGTGAAGTAAAGCCTGGGTCTTCTTTGAAATCTCTGTCGTCATACGACAACTCTTCACCGACTGACAGCTGATTTTCAACTTGTTTTGCTGCCTCATCAGACTTGTTCTCATTTTCAGTGGTCAGCTGTGGCACACCATCGCTGTTTTCTACTTCCTCGTCCGTCACCGCTGTATCTTCCTCGTTCCTCTGCAGCTTCGCCTCTTCTATGTGCGTGTTATCCTCTTCTTCTTCTAGACTCAAACCTGTGATCGGGCACAATTTGACCTCAGTGTCTTCCGCCTGTAAATCCTCTTCATCTTCATGCTGCATTCTATCGTCTGCTTCCTTTAGTTGGATGGTTTCACCCATTTTTTGAGGATCCTCCTGAGTCGTTGCCCTCTCAGTCTCCTCCTCAGCACCAGCTTCTCTTCCGCTTTCCTCTACGTCTTCACTCATTGCCTCACCTGTAAGTCTTAGTGACCTGGCGTTTGCATGTTCTTCGCACACGGCAATCTCCGGCGTCTCATCTTGTCCACCAGTGCTCAATATCTGATCTCCGTTTTCTTCACGTTTTTCTTCTCGTTTGTCTGCTTTAGCATTCTGCACGACTTCTTCGCTGCATGTAACAGTTAAAATGTCTTCTCCTTGACTGTCTTCTGTTACCGTTTCGATGTCGTCTTCCTGCTCTGGCGCTTCATCTCTTGTCTGGTTGTTTGCGGCCTCGCTCACATTTTCTTCCTCAAGGACAGCACCCTGCTCCCTCTCATCCTCCTCCTCTCTCGCATCCTCAACTTCATCACTTTCACTTCTCTGAGCCATCGCGTGCTCTTGCTCGGCAACAATCCGTTCATCCTCGGACATGATGCCACTTTTGTCAGAGGCCGTTTGTAATTCAACGCGAAGTGAAGTAAAGCCTGGGTCTTCCTTGACATCTCTGTCGTCATACGACAACTCTTCACAGACTGACAGCTGATTTTCAACTTGTTTTGCTGCCTCGTTAGACTTGTTCTCATTTTCAGAGGTCAGCTGTGGCACACCATCGCTGTTTTCTACTTCCTCGTCCGTCACTGCTGTATCTGCCTCGTTCCTCTGCAGCTTCGCCTCTTCTATGTGCATGCTATCCTCTACTTCTTCTAGACTCAAATCTGTGATCGGGCACATTTTGACCTCAGTGTCTTCCGCCTGTAAATCCTCTTCATCTTCGTGCTGCATTCTATCGTCTGCTTCCTTTACTTGGATGGTTTCACCCATTTTTTGAGGATCCTCCGGAGTAGTTGCCCTCTCAGTCTCCTCCTCAGCACCAGGTTCTCTTCCGCTTTCTTCTACGTCTTCACTCATTGCCTCACCTGTAAGTCTAAGTGACCTGGCATTTGCATGTTCTTCACACACGGCAATCTCCGGCGTCTCATCTTGTCCGCCAGTGCTCAATATCTGATCTCCGTTTTCTTCTTGTTTGTCTTCTTTTGCGACCAGCAGCCCTGCAGCAGCATCATGTCCCGCTTGGGCGAACTGTTCCTCTCTCGTGCCCTCACCTTCCTCGGATGCTTTGCTCTCGCTGCCTCTGCTCGGCTGGGTTTTGTATCGCATGCCCTCTTCATCAGGTCCTAAGTCGATGTCCGTGGTGCAAACATCCCAGGCGACAAGTGGCCGTGATGAGCTAAGCAGAGAGGCTGCTGCAACAGGCTGTTCCTCATCGACCCCCCTTCTGCTGGCGTCACCCTCTGTGTGACCAACGTTAGCGGGCTCACTGTCAACTGCAGATTCCTGGATGGAGTTCGGGTCATTGCTGGCGATGTTAGTGGGCGCTGGCCTGAGGAATCTGCTCACAGCTCCGGATATATAGCCCTGAGAACAAAGATGAAGAGAAACAAAGAGACACTCTTATTTATATTATTGATCAATCTACATATTTTTCCCCATTATGCATACCATGTGCATTTGATGTCTTTGCTATAAAAAGATTCTAGATTATAATTAAAGAGGACCTATTATGCTTTTGTACTTTTTCTATCTTGCTTGAAGTCCCGCCTTTTTTTTTTTCCCGTAATGTGGTGATGTCACCAGGTAACACTGGAGCAGAGTCCAAAGACTTTGGTTCTGTTGACCAATCAGAGCAGACTGGGCTTTTTTTGGGCGTTTCAGAAAGAGCGTGAAAAGACGCGCTGCAGCACAGCTGGTATGAGAACAATAATGTGTGTTTTGAACATTAAAGCATATAAACATGTTATAGTAGAAACCTAAAATACAAGTATGCACCTGAAAATAAGCATAATAGGTCCTCTTTAAACTATGTGGATAAAGGTATATGGACCCCTCTGTTCATACCTTCCTATACTTTAGGCTTGAGGCTGTGTTTTATGGTTTGGGATAGGCCCCTTAGTGCCAGTTAAGGGGAATCTAATGTTTAACATCCTTTAATGTTACATCATAAAAGGCTTATTACACAATAGTGTCCTTCCAGCTTTGCTGCAATAGTTTGGGGAAGGCCCTTTCCTGTTTCAACATAACAATGCCCCCATACACAAAGCAAGGTCCATAATAGTTTTCTGAGTTTGGTGTGGAAGATCTTGACTGTGCCCTGACATCGACCTCATCCAACACCTCTGATACCATAGAATTTATTTGATGACATGTTTCAAGCGACCTGATGAATGTAAGTTCAATATATACTTTCCTTTTATCTCTCTTTTGCTCTACACTAAATCTTATATCTGGCTCTTTAAGGCCCTAATGCGAAATTGGGAGCATTTCTATTGCCTCCACACAGCTCTCAACTTGGTGACGGCTGTAGTGGCTGCTCGCAGCTAACGGTGCCCATACAACCTTCCCGATACTCCCGGGAGACTCCCGTTTTTCATTGCCCTCTCCTACTTTTAAGGTCTCAAGGTTGGCAAGTTGCTGAGGGGAACTGCAGAGGTGTGTAAGAGTTATCTGTGGGTTCTTCACTACAAGCTAAACCTTTCACATTAAACATAATCATTTAATCCATTTGTAATATAAAAACATCAATTGGAGCAGCTTTAAGCATCCCAGGAAGCCTTCCAAGTGAGCCAGCCTGCAATAACAACAGGGCCACGAAACCCAAACCCCTAAATACGAAACAGCATCATTAATCACATTAATTAATCATTAATGTTAAACCTGCTTTCCTGTTAACACGAGAGAAAAATGTCTACTGTGAAAAAGGTCTACGAGCCAGGCCTTATCGTCCAACATCAATACCTCACTGATACTCTTGTGGCTGAATGGGGAAATGTTTTATTTTACGGATCTTTAAATTCCTAATCATTTTCTGGGCAAAAACTCCTCGACAGAACTGTGTCATTAATTACAGGCAAAAATTGCTAAGCCACCAAATAATAAATCCCACATAAATGCAATAATTTTGTGTAAGATAAACTGTTTAAATAAGCTGAACATGCAAAAAAAAAAATGTGCAATTTGTCTCCAGTTTCCAATAATCAGTGAATGACAACTCAGCACAAATAGTTAAACAAAACTCAGAACTTTGTCTCTTATTTTCCTGAAATTGGTACCAAATTAGAGTTCTTTCAATCCAGGAAAATTTTGTAAAATTATAAGGAAATAACAGACCTGTAAAAGTTTCTTTTTAATTATTTTTTTAAGTGTTACCACAAATTCCTGCAGCCACATTAAAAAAGCACAATTATGTTGTACTGTTTGTGTAGATTTAAAACCTTGTATAACCTTCTTTGTCAAAGCTGCTTCTCATTATGGTGAAGCCAATGGCAATGAAGCAAGAGAGACATTAACATACATACAGAGAGTGTGTGTGTGTGTGTGTAAGAGTGAGAGAGAGAGAGAGAAAGAGAGAGAGAGAGAAGCCCACTAGGATGCAGGAAAGAGACTTTCCATCCTCATGTCACTATATCTAACATGACATTTAAAGCAGTTCTTTCATCACACATCTGTTGGTTTCAGATGATGCTGGACTCACCCAAACTGTCCAGAAAGTCCTCTCCACCCTGGCGGTGGGACTGTCGGGGTCCATCTTCAAAAACGTCCTCCTCTTTTACTTTCTCTGACCATCTGACTTTATTTCCTCTGGATGTTGACAAATCAAACCAACCTGTCAGTTTAATTCTCCTGAGAAACTAGCTGCAGAAAAAGCTGCATCCAAAACGCGAGCAGGACTCAACCACACCTCTGCTAGTTCCTCATCCAGACACATTAGTATGTCCGGTAGTGTCTCTATGATGAGGAAGAGGCTGATTGACACAGCTGAGTCGCCGGTGGTACAGCAGAGCCCTACGTGTTGCACAGCTGGCGGATATGCGCAGAGCTGCAGACCACAAAAAGAGTGCGTGATGGTTTCTGAGTTAAGTTGATGTGTGACTTTTAAATTACTGCAGGGGGTTAATGCAGATCCATCACATTAGTAACAAGCATCAACTCCCCCTAAATAAAGAAATAAACACATCTTCATCTTTGCCAAACATCCCTTAATAATAAAGCTGCAGTGGGTAGAAATGGAGCAAATATGATTAATTATCTTTTTTATAAAACAGTCACTATATCCTGACAATAGTGCATGAGACAGGTTATGGAGTCGGGTTGTTGACTTTATGACTGTGCTGCTGTTACATTAGTCAAACTCCACTTACTTTATGCATCTGTCAAAAGTCTGTTTACATGTGTTGGGTAATACTATTATTGCATGTGTGTTTGCAAAAGTTGTACAAAGCCTTTTGTGGCTCCAGAGAGAGCTGCTGTGAGACATCTGATAACGCATCCCATTCACGGCAGAAGATAAATAAGACAATAACTCTTGTTCTGTTGCATCGATCCGGTGTGAGTCCTATGATGTTATGGGAGTGCAATGCCAAATTATAGGAGTACTCTTTAAGCACCATTACTGCCACTCTTCTGCAAAAGTTACATAGGCTCCCTTTAAGGTCTACAATTAAGAGATTCTGTCTTGGTGAATATTTAGATATGTTTCTAATATTCTTATTCACCCCTCCCTCTCACATCAACTAATCATAATTATTGAGTTTTATTTGGACTATAATTTAGTTTCAAATGATCTAGGTCACGTATCTTGTACAATACCACACACAGACGGTGTGTTCATGATGAGTATGTGGTTTTTATTAGTCACGTAGCCAACTACATGTCATTTAGAAAACATCTAAGTGTGTGACACTGTGGTAAGAAGTATAATGTATGCAATATGTATGTATGAAAGATGCTAGAGTTTCGTAGAACAGAAAATACACAAACCTTATTTCATATACAAGGTTCACAAACTGTATTTAACAACACAGCCACAATAGATGTACTTTGCTGATTAATCTGAGAGGAGGAAGTTCTAAACTAAACAACATCTGAGCTGAGCTCAGTTCAACCACGCAGCACCTCCTCTGCTCGGCACAGTGACGTGACATTCTTGTGGTCAGAGTGCAACAGACAAAAAAAAAAAAACAGAAGTGTATTTTAAAATGAGAACTTATTTCAGTGGTTGAACAACAACAGATATCAGAACACCGAACAGAAGAGTAACTTTGCCTGTCGACTCATTTTCACAGACAAAAAAAAAAATACAAAGAAACATCTCTCCAAAAAATTATTTAGATTTTATTTTCCAAAGCATATTTAGAAAATAAATCCACAGAACTGGATTATTATTGTTTGTACAAAAACATGAACATTTGTAAAAATCGTAAAGTTGGAAAAAAAGTAATGGATGACAGATTAAGAATATAAGGTAATAAATAAAAACCCAAAATGTTGGAAGCAAAACCACATCATCAGAGACAGTTGGATATCCTAAAAACTTGACTACTACAGTACCTTATATTTACTATAGATATATATATATAATAGATATATTATATGGCAATATATGAAATAGAGAGGCACTCTTGCACACATCAGGGCTTTCAAGCGGAAGATGAAATTTCCTCATTGGGCTCTGAAAGAGAGGAAACAAGATCAAGTTGAAAAACTAAACATGAGCAAATTTCCTGTTGTGAGTTACATTGGTAATCTTTCACTCAGCCAGTAAGATTTCCTGGCTTTAGTGAGGCTTTTCCACGATGTAGACTCTGTAATGTGTGCATGTACATGTGTGTCTGTTCTTTGCACTGTCTTTACCTGTCCAGGTCCGATAAACAGGAAGCTTGAGTGCGGGGTGTGTGATCTCCACGCACACTCTAAAACGTGCTCTCTCACTTTCTCTGGGAGCCTTCCTCAAGTCGACTCTGTTGATGTGCAGTGCTCCTGGGTATTCCTCTCTCTCTTTGTCACTGTCCTCATCCACATCTGACTTTGTTTCCTCGTCCCTGTCATTGTTGTTATTCTCTCCGTCCTCTTTTTCATCAATGTATTCTATTCCTTCAGTGTCGGGGTCTGTGACGGCAGCTTTTGTTTCTGTAAAGTAACAACAGTGAAAAAGAAAATGAAGACAGCACCAAACGCTCATACGATTTCTGTTGTGTACAGAAATAAAATTTAAAACTATGTGCAATTTCAATTTTGATTTCTGCATGTTATACCCCTGTGGCCACAGTGTTGCATGCAGAAGTGCAACACCAACTAATTTGCAAAAAGGTACTGTCCACAGTAAGGCCAAACTCTGTAGTGTATGTGCATAGAGTTTCCACTTATAATGCAAATGATATTTTAGATCTCATACAATTGTAAATCAAGTTTGCACACCTGATAAGAAAAAAGTTTAAATACTGAATTAAACAAATCCTCCACTTTCCTGAATATTAATTTTGAGGGGTTATTCCAAAAATGAATAAAAAACGTGAGTCTTGAGACAGATCAACAAAAGAATTGTAAAAATCAAAACAGTAGAGGTTGTAATATTATGAATATTATGATTATTTCAAGCTGTAATGTATACCTGCTAGGTCCTACACTTCCCATAATGCAACAGGAACAGCATGTTTCATTAGATGCTCCCTACCAAGTAAATACCATGTCTTTTAAACCCAGGCTCTCCATTAAAACTCGTAGACTTCGAACCCAAGCCAAAAATAACTCCGATGACATCACCAGGGTTATTTACCCAGTATTTAAAGGAACAGTGTGTAACATTTCGGGGGATCTATTGGCAGGAATGGAATATAATATTCATAACTATGTTTTCATTATGAGAATCGTTGTGTTTTCGTGAGCTTAGAATGAGCCCTTCATATCTACATAGGGAGCGGGTCCTCTTCACGGAGTCCGCCATGTTGCTCCGCCTGCAGTAGCCTAAAACGAACAAACCAAACTCTGGCTCTAGAGGGAGCCTTTCGTGTTTTTACGTTACCTGAAGGCCACCGTTGTTTTCTGACACGCCTGTGAAACTGCGGTAGCGTGAGCCGCAGAGTGCAAAAACCGTGGTACCGCCCGACGCCGTCTGACTTGCGTTGCTCCTAAAGTAGTGTTATTATGGTAAGGATGACCTCTGAGCGAGGAGAACGGCGTTACCGCAGTTTTGTACTCGGCGACTCACGTTACCGCAGCCGTGTAAAGGGAGGAGTGAGCGTGGGGATACTCAGTTGGTTGCAATCTGCAACCACAGCGCTATTTGTCAACAAATCATATACACTGTCCCTTTAAGAAAGCTGCCCCAGAGTCACAGAAGACATCACACAACTGTTCCCACAGACTGAATAGTACTCCTCGTGTAGAGTAAACTCATTTTGATATGTGATTGTTGTCTTACAAGCTTTTAAAAAAATATATTGTCAGGTTTAGGCTAGTGGAAGAGAGGGCAACTAAGAAAAGGTCTTCTGAACTACCATTCTTTAAAACAAGATGTTATGTATATACAGTAATGAGGAGTACTTATTGCATGTCCGTTCTTCCGTCTCTCCAGCTGCTTGTTTGTCTGACTTGGCAGGCCTGTGGACCTCTCCAGGGCGCACACACTTTTCAGCTCCCTCTGCCCGTCATCTCCTATCTCCTCTGTCTCGTTGGATACCAACGGTGAAAGAGTGGGTCCTCCTGCTGCCCAGAGTAGTTTGACTTTAGGGTGACCTCCCTTCAACAGGAGAGAGAACACACCAACCCCTTCACTGCTCCAACAGACCGAGATGGATGGAGGAATGGAGGGAGCAACTAAGGGAATACAAACAGAAAGCGGTTAAACAAATATTATAAGGAAAAGTTGTTGGCAGTAAAAGTGCCTCTAATGATTCATACCAATGTCAACATTTCTCCAGTGTTTCTCGATAGGCTCTTGCAGGGAACAGTGCTCCACTCTGCAAATAATCCCTCCTCCTCCTCTCTCCTTTTTCTCCTGATTTGTTACCCTTCTCTTCAGAGTGGCTGTGGCCCTGTAGAGTCTGGAATGAGTCTGTACGGGGCCCCACATCTCTCCTCCCTCTATCACCTCCTCCTCTCTGTCGTCTCGCTCTCCCTCTCTGAGCTTCAGCCAGGTGACTGATACGTTCGGAGGGTAGAAATCTGTGATTTCACATCCGAGGATCAAAGTCTGCTCTGGGGAAGAAGTGGAGCTGACGATTTCAGACACACGCGGCCTCTCCATGAAGCCTATTTGGGATAAAGTGGAGATTTAAGCTTTCATTTTTTTAATGTATCATTAAAATGCTTTTCTTCCCCTCTTTCTTACCTCTGGTCTCGCGGGTGACCGGCTGCTTCAGGGCGATGTGGTGGACACTGACCCACACTTTAGTGCCTCCCTTTTCCAGTTCACCACGCGGCAGTTTACACTGGCTGAAGGCTGAGAAGAAGCCTTCAGAATTGGGCCGAGGGGAGGACGAGGCCTGGGAGGCCACAGGGCTCAGCTCGCTCCCCTGGCAGAACCAGCGGAAGGTAATGACGTCCGGGTGGAAATGTGATGCCCGGGCAGTCATGCTGATGACATCTGGATGACAGAAATTGCAAGGATGTACTGTAGCCTCTCACAACCAGGAATGTTTTACATCATGTATTGAGCTACAGCAGAAGGATAAACTGTCTGCCTTACCAGAGTCACTTGGTGTCTCTGCCAACTGGATTTCTGATACTTCTGGAACAGCTAAAAGACAACATTTACAAAGTTACATAAATTGTGTAAATCATAGAAAAACAGGGGCAAAATGTAAAAAGTGAAAATCTTTTTTCTTACACAGGATTGTAAACTTCTCTGACACCCTCTCCACCACGATCTTATCTTTGCCCATGTAGGACACCTGGCACTTAAACACCGCCCCCTTGTGGATTGAAATCTGGGGGATGAAGGTGAGCGAGGAGATCAGCTGTTGAGTGCCACTACAGGATGAGTGCAGCGGGACCTGGGTGTGCAGCTTGTAGTAACCCATCTCGCCTCTGGAAGACAGCAGAGGGCCTTTTTCTGACGCTGGGGAGGTGAGAGTTAGACCGTAGGGCAGATGGATGGTGGTTAGGGGGTTATAGAGGCAGTTAAAGTTAGCTTTGGAGGTTCCTATGTGTGTCAATTGTTAGCAGAATTAAGTGTAAAAAAAGAAAACATTGTATGTTTTAGGAGTAGTTGCAATACAAATAAACACTATTTTCATGTTTCATATTTAAACATCCTGTGTTCCCCCTTTTAGTTCCCTTAAGTAGCTTTAAAGGAACAGTTGGACAGCAGCCAGTCAGCTTAGTTTAGCGTAAAGACTGGAAACAGGAGGGAACAGCTAGCCTGGCTCTCTCCAAAAGGTTATATGCTACACCTACGAGCACCTCTAAGGTTCACAAAATAAACAGGTTATATCTCATTTGTTTAATCTGTACAAAAACATGTTAAATCTGCGTCTCTGCCAGTTTCTTGGCAACCTCACGGTGATGATGCAACGCCGGACGTCACTGTGCTCTGATATAATCTGACGCATAACTCCCGCATAAAATCAAAAGATGTGGTTTAGATAGATGGATGGATAGATGGATAGATGGATAGACAGACAGATAACAGGCAAAAAGCAGTTACACAATTGCTTGCACCTTGGCAACCTCACGGTGATTATGCAACGCCAGGAACTCACTGTAATCTGACGCATAACTCCCTCATAAAATCACAAGGTGTGGTTTAGATAGATAGATATACAGCTCTGGAAAAAATTAAGAGACCACTTCAAAATTATCAGTTTCTCTGGTTTTACTATTTATTGGTATGTGTTTGAGTAAAATGAACATTTTTGTTATATTCTATAAACTACTGACAACATTTCTCCCAAATTTCAAATCAAAATATTGTCATTTAGAGCATTTATTTGCAGAAAATGACAAATGGTCAAAATAACAAAAACGATGCAGTGTTTTTCATATCTGGAATAACGCAAAGAAAACAAGTTCATATTATTTTTTAAACAACACAATACTAATGTTTTAACTTAGGAAGAGTTCAGAAATCAATATTTGGTGGAATAACCTTGATTTACAATCACAGCTTTCATGCGTCTTGGCATGCTCTCCACCAGTCTTTCACATTGCTGTTGGGTGACTTTATGCCACTCCTGGCGCAAAAATTCAAGCAGCTCGGCTTTGTTTGAGGGCTTGTGACCATCCATCTTCCTCTTGATCACATTCCAGAGGTTTTCAATGGGATTCAGGTCTGGAGATTGGGCTGGCCATGACAGGGTCCTGATCTGGGGGTCCTTCATCCACACCTTCACTGACCTGGCTGTGTGGCATGGAGCATTTTCCTGCTGGAAAAAACACTCCTCAGAGTTGGGGAATATTGTCAGAGCAGAAGGAAGCAAGTTTTCTTCCAGGACAACTTTGTACTTTGGCTTGATTCATGCATCCTTCACAAAGACCAATCTGCCCGATTCCAGCCTTGCTGAAGCACCCCCAGATCATCACGGATCCTCCACCAAATTTCACAGTAGGTGTGAGGCACTGAGGCTTGTAGGCCTCCGTCTAACCATTAGACGACCAGGTGTTGGGCAAAGCTGTAAATTGGACATCAGAGAAGATGACCTCACTCCAGTCCTCTATGGTCCAATCCTTATGGTCTTTTGCAAACCTCAGCCTGGCTCTTCTTTGCTTCTTTGGTGCACTGACAATGTTCTCCAACTCTGAGGAGCGGTTTTTCCAGCAGGACAATGCTCCATGCCACACAGCCAGGTTAGTGAAGGTGTGGATGAAGGACCACCAGATCAGGACCCTGTCATGGCCAGCAAAATCTCCAGACCTGAATCCCATTAAAAACCTCTGGAATGTGATCAAGAGGAAGATGGATGGTCACAAGCCCTCAAACAAAGCCGAGCTGCTTGAATTTTTGCGCCAGGAGTGGCATAAAGTCACCCAACAGCAATGTGAAAGACTGGTGGAGAGCATGCCAAGACGCATGAAAGCTGTGATTGTAAATCAAGGTTATTCCACCAAATATAGATTTCTGAACTCTTCCTAAGTTAAAACATTAGTATTGTGTTGTTTAAAAATCAATGTGAACTTGTTTTCTTTGCATTATTCCAGATCTGAAAACACTGCATCTTTTTTGTTATTTTGACCAGTTGTCATTTTCTGCAAATAAATGCTCTAAATGACAATATTTTTATTTGAAATTTGGGAGAAATGTTGTCAGTAGTTTATAGAATATAACAAAAATGTTCATTTTACTCAAACACATACCAATAAATAGTAAAACCAGAGAAACTGATAATTTTGAAGTGGTCTCTTAATTTATTCCAGAGCTGTATTTATTTTTATTGATCCCAAATTGGGAAATTCCCTACTTTGTTTTTTGTGCTGATCAAACAAATAATATAAAACATATAGCTTCATATTAACAGTACAGACATGTGAGTGGTATTGATCTTGTCATCCTGTAATCATGCACACACACTTCATGATCTCCACTAGAATTCAATAATACGTTCTGTGACAGAAGACCTGGATCGGTAATCACAAACTCATGCTGTGCTCCCAAACTTTGTCAGACAGGGTCAAAGAAGTATTCCCCAGTAAGCGCTGGTTATGTGGACGTGTATAAGCTCTCTTACCTGTGAGTGAAGTGTCAGAGATAGGGGTGTCATTGAGGAACCATGCAGTCTGGACTCTGTCCACCCGCCGGCCCTCAATGCTCACTGTCACCCTGCCCTTTTGACCTACGATCACGCGTGGAGGGAGGATGATCCCTGACACATTCAGAGACTTCTGTTTCTCTGAGTAAGGGAGAAAGAATGGAGATAAAGGAGTCAAGGAGGGGAAAAGGAGGGCGGAGGTGGCAGCGATTGTGCAATAATTGCAGGGTCTGCTGTCAACACTGTGCATTTCAATTAAATAAAGAATGCCGTCTTCACAACCTGCTGGGCCAACGGCTCCTGAAACCCATTGTGTCTGTGTGCTTACAGTTGAGTCTATGGAAATATGATACGCCAGTTAAGATTTACTTCAATAAAGGACAGAGGCATTGCAGTTACAAGCTTTGTTTTTAAAGACAATGCATCTGTCCTTTTTGAAGTAACTTTACTCGCATACAGTATATTTTAAATATCTGTGGCTCTCCTCACAACATGGGGGTCAGGACCCCAAACAAATTGTATTTATATTTTTTCTGGCATTTCTTTAAAGGGACTGTTTGTAACTTTTTACACCTATAAATCTACCGGGTCGGGATCCCATGCGCGCTCGCATATGCACGCTCGCATATGCACGCTCGCGTGTGGCCGGAGTCTCTACTCCTCTGCCTGCTTGTCTTCACTCACACAGCGCGCGCGTTCTTGCTGTCTCGCTGTCTCGCTCCACCTCACGTGCATGCGTGCACACTACACACTGCAGAAGAGTTAGTTTAGCTCTGAGAATATCTAGTGAATGTACAGTGGACGTTTGTGCAGAAATAAATGCTGCAGCTCCTCCAGACCAACAGAGGTTTCCCGTGTCTTGTGAAGTGACGGGGCTCCGCAGCGAGTAACATTATTGTCTCCGACCGGATGCCGGTGTCTCCCTGCGGGCGCAGTTGGGAGACGATAACGTTTCTTTTCCTGCTTCAGCCCCGGCACCGACCAGCTTTTCCTGCTTCAGCCTCCGGGGCTGAAGCAGGAAAAGCCAACACTAGGATCAGCATTGATTCATGGAGAGACCTTCGTCTGGTCAGCTTACATTACTGCCAAGCAGGTGAAATATAGAGTGATATTGTGGTTTTAGCTGACGCGTGTCGCCTCACTGTTTTGAGCGATGCTCGTTCATGTCTATTTAGAGCAGGCAAGCGTGAGCCCGACGCTGACTTTCGTTGACTTAACGACCACAGGTGTCGCTGTTAACAAGCATTTCTGAAAGTTACAAATAGTCCCTTTAATATCTGTCATAGTTTTTTGAAAAACTAGAGACTTTTACCTCTCTAGGCCTCCAAATAGTAGAATAAACACAGAGTAAATAAATCTCTGTCCATGCTTTGGCCATAACTTGTGATGAGGCTCTCAAATAAACTTGAATTCATTTAAGGGGTCAGTATCACAGCCCTCTGACTCACCATCCCTTCTCCTCCAAGAAAAGCCAAAGCAGAGCAGGAAGACCAGCACAATAGAAATACACATCATAGCCACAGATGCTTTGGCTGATTTAGTCAACACCGGAGACTCGTCTAAGGGAAAACAGAGTGAGAAAAGTGTCAGTGACTACTCAGCATCAAGAACAAGACAAAACAAGGTGCAAGCAATTGTGCAACTGCTTCCAAAAATAGCGCAACAATGGGCCTCATGCAGGAAGCGATATACAAACAAATTTCCACTTATTTTTGTTTGTATCCACGATTTGTTCTTATTTTGTTAGTACCCTCTGATTTCTGGGATTCAACCATCATTCATGTTTTCTTATTTTTGCTCTTCTCTTAGATAAGAGAATATTTTAGGAGTGGTCGAGAGCACACAAAAAATATTTGAGCTGTTTTCACAATCCACAAATTGTTTGTCCAACGCAAGGAAACATTGATCCCAATTAAGACTATAAAAACCTAACAGTAGTAATATAGTAATATATATATATGTCTGTTTCAATGGAAATGCCGCCCACACCCTCTGCCTGTTATCTATCTATCCATCTATGGCCCTGTTCAGACCTGGCACGTTCAGACCTGGCATGACATCAGTTGAGTAGGCGGTACTTCAGTGTGGCCCAGGACACATTTGCGTACACACTCTTCTCACAGCCTTTGATGGTAGCATCTCTCCAATTCCTGGGCATATGCCAGAGACACAGCCCAACACCTGCCCTATATTGTGTTTAAAGGGTGTTGCCTATTCTAATAATTAACAGTTGGCAACAGGCCTACAATTTATCATTAAGGATCATTCGGTACACCTGTGTAAGAGCAGATTTAAATGGTGAAGAACGTTTGGTGCATCTGGAGTTGACTCTTATTTTTTCTCTTAAAAGAAAATTAAGAGAAAATAGAAGAGAAATTTAAGAGAATGTTGCTGAATGAGGCCCAATGTGTGGTTATTAGGCAGCCAGACTTCGTTTTGCTTTGTTATGTTTTTTGTAGTTCTCAGACTTTGTTCCAAACGAGCATCTGATTTCAGGGGATTATACATCAAACCATCATTCAAAGTGAGAAAAGATATTGGAACCAAAAATGATTGCATGACTGAAATGGGCGTGGGAATTGTCTTGTCAAATATATACCTTGGGGGTCCAGTTTCTCCAGGTACGCTGAGGCATTGGCCGAGTGCACTACCCCAGGTTGGTTTACTGCACACTCCACCTTCCCACCTTGCTCCCTCTGTTCATGGCTCAAAGTATAATAGTATCTGATTCTGTAGGTCCCATCTGGGTTCTGCTCAGCGACGGGGGGCTCAGGGAGGACTGTGCTGTTTTGAAGCCAGGACACAGACACTTCCTCTGGGTAGAAACTCTCTACGTCACAGTAAAGAGTGAGAGGAATGTCGTTGGAGTGCGACGGCACAACAGACAGTCTAACAAAAGGAAGATCTGAGGAGAGACAAAGAAAATGGCTTTCAGATTTACAGTACAAACAATACAAAGAGTTGTCGGCACAGTTTGTACTAACGAGAGTGGCTATTCTAGTTCTACATGAAATGAAAATTTGATGAGTCATTGTGCAAAGTCACGCACGGTGTACTTTTGTCACTCACGGGTTATATTGAGTTGGAAATTCAGCTCTTGATTTCTGCCATTGTGCGACACTTTGCAGCCAAAGGTCACATTCTGGTACTCGGGGGAAGGACAGACGGTCATGTTGCCCACAGCCGTGTAGTACCCATCAGGAGTCTGTTCAGCTTCAACTGGGTAGGAATGTATAATCTCCTGCCCATCTCTGGTCCAGGAGAAAGAGACAGGAGAAGGGTAGAAACCATCTGCATGGCATTTAAGGTGGCTCTCTGTTCCTAACACCACCCACTGCTGAGGGATTGACAGAATGGGTGAAGCTAAAAGAGAAGAAGAAAAATAGAGGATAAAAAAGTTCTTTGTATCGCTTTTATGTTCAAATGTGCACCTAAATGTGCAAATCAAATCTCAACAGCTGGACAAAGACATACCGAGGATACTAAATGTAACGTTGCTGGAGTGCAGGATTGTGGAGTTGTAGCTGACTGTGCATTCATACACGCCCTGCAGGTTGAGAGAGGCTCTGAGGACAATCAGTGAAAAGTCCCCGTTGACGAAATCGCTGGTGTCCCAACTGAAGCCTTCCTTTATGTGCGTCGTCGCTTCTCCGAATGAGGCGATGTCAGAGCCGTTACTTATCCAGCTGCCTTTGATGAGAGACTTGTCTATTTTGTCCCCCTTTAGAGAAAGAGGGAACGTCACATTGCAGGGGAGGCTCGCATTTGTATTTGGGCCGGCCTGTATTTCACTCGGAGACACTGTAAAGCAGAGAAAGAAGGTTTAGAGAGAGTGAAAATAAAGAGCCTTTGCTGAACAGCACTCATTGATGCTCTTTACTGCAACACATGGTGGGGGTCTGTGAGATTACTGATGAGAACTTTTGGTGAAATGTACCTTTAACGACTGAGTCTGATCTTCAACTGTAGTTTTAATCCCTGTCAAAACAGGAATGTATTTTATGAACACATTTTATAACTTCAGTCAAGCTAACACAATGCTAGCTAGTAATCTATAGCTTACACCGTGTAGCTCTTGTGAAGCTATTTCGTCCTTCGAAAGAAAAAAACTACACAATAATCCTCTTACAAATGAAAATTTGAATTCACAGGCAATAAAACCCACATTTATTCAGTTAAATAAACTCAAGAGTTTTGCTTCCACGGTCTTACTTGGTCTGCTGTGACCAGTAGCTAATGTTAGCTAATGTTAGCAAACTTAGATAGATCGGCTATTGCTGTCAATTAGCTGACATAAACCATAGATCAGGGTTGGTCGGTTTTGGTCTCGAGACTGGTCCTAAGACCACTTTTTGAAGGTCTCGGGATTTTATTTCAAGACCAGTCAGATATCACTTTATTGTTACATATGGCAATAAAAGAGGTCAATGAAGAGGATTTTCCATTTGTTTTCTGTGGGTGTTTTTATGGGAACGTGGATCTTTCAGATCAATTTGTGGATTGCCTATATGGTTTGCATGTTCCACATTTTATCGTAAGTCTGGTCTTGGTCTTGACTTGGTCTCAACGCCTCAAAGTCTTGGTCTTATCTCGTTCTCGATACACTCTGGTCTTTTGTCATGACTTGGCCTCAGTTTAGGTGGTCTTGACCACAACACTGCCATAGACTGTATAGACGTAAACACGGTAGCTATTTGTAATGTAGGCTATGCCTAATTGCCACTTGTAGCCACGAGACTATAGCTCACTTTAAGCCTGACCTTTTCAGAATCAGAATCAGAATCAGAATTGTGTTTATTGCCAGGTGTAAGAGATTTACACTAGGAATTTGCTTTGGTTATGTTGGTGCAGTCAAACAGTATAATAACAAAAGAATAGATAAAAACGTTAGAATAAAATGATAATAAAAGAAAGTTTGAAATTCTACCAATATACAATATACAAAATAAGCTATAAACAAAAATAAACATAATATAAACAGAGTGCAAATATTGCCGGAGTGCAAACAATCAGGTCAATCTCGTAATGACTGCCATTAGAACAAAGCAGGAACAACAATACAACTGCAACAACAAATACATGTCTCAGCCTGGGCAAAGAGAGAGTACTTTTCCAGTTTGTTTTTGAACATGTAAAAAACCTGAATGAGCGGTGATAGGGCATTTTGTGTCAGGGGTTTGAGTTTCAGGAAATTTTCCGCTTCACATTCTTTCTTTTCATTCCTGACCGTAAATCAGTAAACTCAGTATACCTCCTTGTATAAGTGTAAATATAAAGCCTTTCAGTCCCGTCTAGCCACTCGTTCAGCTTAATTAGTAACTAGTACAATAAATACTTGTCGGCAGGTATAGCAAGCAAGCAATGGAAAGCTTTCTTTGGTGTGAAGTGTTTATGTTGCAACTCTTGTTAAGTGTGATAGATGGTCCGATCATAGCAGGTTGACAGGAAACAAAAGAATGAGAATTTAAAAAAAGAAATGACTCATGCTCTACTTTGGTGTTTATTTTTAGCTACAAAGGTCAAACTTTTTGCTGCTTGTAACCATTGTTACCATCATCCCCAAATCACCTAGACATGATAACATTGCTAAGCTATACAGAGAAGTGTGCCATCTTGTATGTAAACAGTGATTTCACTTTAATAACTTTGGTAATTTTTCTCAGTGCATGTGAATTATTAGACTGTAGGGCTGGACAACATGGATAAAATCATTTATCACTGTGATGGCATTTACATTTTACATAGCAATATCATGTCATATGTCATCATATGTGTTGTCATTTAGTATTCAAAAGATGTTTTGTAAAATAACAAGATTTGAATGTGCGGGTTTTGGCTGATTTGCCTGAATCAAATATCTGGCAAATCACAGCACTTCATTACATTAATGTGTAAATCTTGTAGATCCAATATTATCATAAAGCAGTCTTATTCACTTTATGTATTGTCATATTGCCCAAACCTTTTACATACTGTACATAATGCTCCAATACTTGTACTGGTCCTAACATACACTGTAAAGTTTACAATGAATATCATTACAAAATAAAGGTCAAGTACATATTGACATGTCTGAAGCTGACCAACATCTGTAATTTTACACTTATTTGAATCCACACCCAGTAAACCACGATAAGATCTACACAGACTGAGAGAATCAATCTGAGACAGCTCACTATCAATATATCAATATTTCCAATTTCACCTCAAACGTGTGCATATCTGTCCATTAGGTGAAGAAACAACAATGCAGCCTTTGTAACTGGCCTGCGAGTGTAATGGCATAATACTCACCATGCTTTATGAGAGTCAGGAGGACGACATAGACGAGGACTTTACACCGCATGGCCGGGCTTGTCTGGAGACCAAGTTCTTATCTCCTGGCCCTTTTGCTGTCTTATATAGAGCTATGAGGTGTCAAGGGGCGGGTTTGTCCTGCCAGATGGGAAATAAGAAATATTGTCCCAGGGCCTCAGTGAAAGGAGGCCCTTGATATGTGTATGTCCTCTTAAATAAGCGAGCCCTAGAGGACTGATAGAGCGAGGAGAAGGAGGGAGATGTGCAAGGACACACAAGTGGGCAAATAGGTCACTTAAAATTCAGACGGGCCTCTGGCCAAGATTTTGGGGCTACTTTACATTGGTGCAGTGTTGCTATGAACAAACGGGGAGGGTGATCCCACTGAGCTTATGTGGGCAAACACTCAGGCGAGACTAAAACTCTTTTCTATCTGGGGAGAAGTTAGTGCGGTGTTGAATTTGGAGAAAAAGAGGATAAAAACAGGAGAATGGCTCTTTTTCCCCCTCTGTACAGGGCGTCTATCTTTGTAGTCAGCTCCTGTTACGATCAGCCACCACTGACTCAGGTTAATGATTACCCAGAACAAGTGCTTGATGTTTGAAGATGTTGTTTGTTGTCAACCTCTTCTGAATATTCATTAACCTGATTTGCTGTTTAAATTGTTTGACTTTGCACTTTAATTGGTCTTAACACACATCGGTTAGTGAACATGTTAATTTCTTATTTGGAGATCACACAGGGTTGTGTGTATTCCTTTCCTCTTGTTCCCTCTCGGGCTTTACTTTGCTTTAGGTAGAAACAAAAGTGAGACTTTAAAGTGACTGAAAGAGGTGATTAATGTGTTCCCTTTCCCTGTTTGTGTTTGGCACTTTGTGTTCTTTCTGATTCGTCATGTTTTCTCTTCTTTCTTTTTCTAACACTCCTTTCATCAGGTCTAAAGATTGAGTGCACTTCAGGAGGGTCGGAGAAGAGGAGGGGCATGAGGGTTCGATGGAGGACAGACCAGCTGATGGAAGGAATGAAATAACTAAACTATTGTGCAGATTTTTTTCATGATCGTTATGTGTTCTCTATAAAGAATTCAGAGCGTATCTATTGCCTCCTCACGGCTCTCAACATGGCGACGGCTGAGTCAGCAGGTCGCAGCTAACAGTGCTGATAGAAATTACAGTGTTTACCTGGCGGGGAACCGGAGGGCTGGTGCTACGCTTGCTTAATGTTCTGAATATTGTATAGAGAACTTCTAAATAAACATGTATAGTCATGGATATATATATATATATATATATATATGTTTTTTTTTTTCTTGAGGTCAAAAACCATGTAGCAATTTATCTGCATACAAACACTGCGGGATTTTGTTCCTGATAGAAGTATGAGAAAAATCTATATGATTAATATGTTCTGTACATTTTGCAATGTATGCATAGTCAAGATGAACTAGGCCGCAGTGTTACACACACTCTTACGCCATATTCACACCAGAGCAGTGGCGAAGTGCGGCCGGACGAGCTGCCATACAGCGTCTATGAGGTGCGGCCGCTCCCGAGCTCAGCAAGCTGCAGCCGTTTGATACTGCGGCGAAAGTGCGGCCAAACTAAAAGTTGGAAAAAGTTTAACTTTTAGCGGCGAAGTGCGGCCAGAGAGAATCAGAATCAGATTTATTTAGCCAAGTACATACATAAATGGAATTTAACTCTGGTTTTATGCAGCTCTCTAAATGTACATATACAGAAAAGCAATAACAGCTATAGGAACAATAAAGACCAGCAATAAAATAAGAATACGATAATAAAATCAAATAACATGTCAAGTGTTCTGGAAGTTGTAAACAAGGTTCTGAAAGTACCTGCAGCCAATCAGAAAACAGTCCTGTGACTCCTGGGACATGTTGTCCTACTTTACAAAGAATTTCTTCTCGCCTGAAACACATGAACATGCCTTCCGGCGTAATTATATACAGTATACTGCTGCATTTGGCATCCAGCATGACTTTACTTGTTTTGCGTCTATATGAAGGTGTGACAAAATCTCCAGCATCTTGCAATTAACCACTGACTAAACAAACAAATATTGTTTCGATCAGATAGCCTATTTCCGAACGTTTAGAGGGAGTGAAAATAAAGGGCCTTTGCTGAACAGCACTCATTGATGCTCTTTACTGCAACGCATGGCGGGTCTGTGAGATTACTGATGAGAACTTTTGGCGAAATGTGCCTTTAATATTTTGGTTAATATGTTAATGAGTCTGATCTTCAACTCTAGTTTTAATTCCTGTCAAAACAGGAATGTATTTTATAAAAATAACGCTAGCTAGTAATAGCTTACATTGTGTAACTCTTGTGAAGCAATTTCTTCCTTTGACTGAAGAAATGACACAATAATCCTCTTACAAATGAAAATTTTAATCCACAGGCAATTAAAACCCACATTTGTTCAGTTAAATAAACTCAAGAGTTTTGCTTCCACAGTCTTTAGTCTCGGTTTCGGTGGTCTTGACTACAACATTGACACTTGTAGCCAAATTATCTGCATACAAACACTGCGGGATTTTGTGCCTTATAGAAGTATGAGAAAAATGTATATGATATGAATACTGTGAGATTAGATAAGTATGTTCTGTGCATTTTGCAATGTATGCATAGTCAAGGTGAACTAGGCCGCAGTGTTACACACAATCTTACGCCATATTCACCCCAGAGCAGCGGCGAAGTGCGACCTGCGACGAGCTGCCATACAGCGTCTATGAAAAGCTTCGGCAGCCGCTCCCGAGCTCAGCAAGCTGCAGCCGTTTGATACTGCGGCGAAGTGCGGCAAAACTTGTAGGACATGTTGTCCTATGTAACAAAGAATTTAATCTCGCGTGAAACACATGAACACGCCTTAGGACCGCAGGAACATGTAATTATTGCAGTGAGCCGCACTTCACCGCTACCTAGTGTGAACTCGGTGTTAAATCCTTGAAAAGGAAGTATCATCTTAGCCTTGTAGTTCATTTTGTTCTTTAAGGACTGGCATTTATTCAGACATATATTGCTGCATTTGGCATCCAATATGACAAATATTAGCAAAATAGCAAATATTGTTCCCATCAGATAGCCTACTTCTGTACTGGGTAATTATCCTCAGTTGGAACCAGCACACTAGCAGGCTAGCACAGCCAAGACATTTTGCTTTGAATGTAATTAAAGTAATTGGTATTACTAAACAACACCACACCCGATTTTCTATTTGGACTGATTTTCTTTCTTAAAAACAAACTACAAAAGACTAAGGTATTATTAAAAAAAAAAATGTTTTTATTCTAACAATAAAAATGGTTAACAAATCAGAAATAAACATTAATTAGTTAAGTAATTAATTATTTAAAATAAATTGTAAAAGTGTATAAGGGTTTAGAACATTGTGATTGAAGAATGTGATGGTCCCATTCCCATGCTGACTTGTGTCTCATAAGTTGTTGCAGCAATTTTGGGGTTGATACCATTTGTTACACAGATTTGGTGCTAAGTTTAACCTTTTTTTTTTTAACCTTCCAGAATATCACATTAAGACACCAAGACCTTGAAGAACATCATAGAAAAAGCCATGCTGTGATTTGGTTTCAAAAACTTTTGACATTTTGAGAGTTCTGCAAGAATTGCATTTTTCGGCGATTGGATGGTGAGCACTTCGGTTCTGGAAACTGCTCAGAAACTCCCTTATTGTCAATCTACCTAGGAAAGCCATCCATCTTCTAAATGCTTTAGGTCTCTAGTTTGTGGTTGTAAAGTTTCATGAGGCTTTGATTATCCTAGAGGTCACCACAGGTCATTTTATACAGTGAGGTAAAATTTCCAAAAATGGTCTTACATCATCACACATGAATACACCTGGGCTCAATGGATCAACAAGAGTCTCAGTTTGATACCCAATTGATGTAATTCCAAGACTGTTTATGGACCCCAGTATGGAGAAATATTCAAACACATAATTTTTCAAATAGGCAAAAATAACACATTTATACTGCATTCAAGAAACTGCATGTTTTTTTGCCCCAAACTGCATGTGATTATCATAAAGGACCCCTTTGAAAATGGCCATGCCAGTTTTTCCTCGCCAAAATTTAGCCTAACTTTGGAGCGTTATCTAGCTTAATTTCCGACAAGCTAGCGTGACATGTTTGGTATGGATTAGGATTAGGTTTTCTAGTTTCATATGATATCAGTACCTTCACTCTAGCTCTAACACTGAACCTCCCACAGCCTCTGAAAGACAGTAAAATCAATGCGGATTGCCCGCATGTTAGCAGCCAGTAGGCAGCACAGTCCGGCTTCGCTCCTTCAAACAACTGTATTTACTCAAGTTTCTTGCCAAAAATGGAATTTTTCAAGACACATTTGAACACATCATAATAACGTTTAGAATTTACCTTCGCTGAATACTAATTTCTACTGAACAGAGCCTGAACGCATCACAACACAATGGAACCGCCATTGACGTTAGCGGTCAGCTCCGTTATTTAGCCGAGTAGGACTGCGCTGCCCACCGCTCTCCTCCCTGACCAGGCTTAGTAAAGACCAGTTGGTGCAACCCGCTCCAGGTGAGCAAACCAACTGTACCAAAACATGGAAGTGGACTGCTCTATAACGCAAGTAGCAGTCGGCGAGTAGAGGTGCAAAGGCATTTCTCAATGCTGCCGGTCTCCTCTGAAATCTATGAATGCGCGCAGCACGCACCAATCTCAATCCTCTGAACTATATGGCCATGGGTATTAATGTACGAAGGAGGGCGAGAGGGTCTTTTTTGACATTCGATTTTGGAGGCAAACAATATAGTCATAATGCGAAGGTTAACTCTATGTATAGCTTTGGGATCCTACGATTGGCACGCTTATCTACACTGTAGCAACAACATAAACAAATGTCACATGGATGAAGATGCGAGTGTACTTGTACTTTTAGTATAAAGATTAGAAAAAGCTAGCCTGGCTCTGTCAAAAGTTAACAAAATTCGTCCTGAAGTCTTTGCTGGTTTCCAGACAACCAAACAAAAATGCATTGGTGTCCCAGACAGAGAGATATCCAGAACAAAATAATGAATGGTTGGAGGCATTACATGTGGTCTTCCATGACGGAGTAATTATTAGTATTATGATATTAGTAATGAAATAATTATTAACACCTGAGGTGTCACAAAAAAACAGGTTTGAGTAGGGAGTGGTTATTGTCCATAACAGTGCATGTGAGTGGCTGAAGAGTGATGAAGACACATGCTACATATATAAGAAGACTCTGCGCTTACTGAAGGCAACATTTAGTGACAGCGCAGCATGGCAGCCTGGACTCTGTTGATACTTCTGATGTGTGCCGTCCTCACTGGGCAAGGTGAGCTTTTACACCGAGTTACCAATTTATTATCTATTTCAAACCAATACATCCTCTCTTTTAAAGCTTGTGTTTAGTTTTTGTTTACCGTGTTAGAGAGGCTTTGACTTTATGGTGATTTTTAAGGATGTAGATGTGCTGGATTGTATTATGTTGAAATGTCGCTGAAATATCTGAAATATTTCTCTTACAGTCAGTTAAAAACACCTCTTAATATAAACTTCATAAAGACGGGGCGTATGGCACGGCTGTTGTATTGTACAGAGTTATCAATTGATGCTTTTACAATTGTGATAATACTGTATATACTGCTCCTATTTTTATATTTCCTTATATTTAAATTGTTCATATTTTGTTTCACTTTGTTTTGCCTTTTTTTCTTTTTTTAGCTGATGCTTCTTGTTTCTGCACTATCCCCTTTGCTGCTGTACACTGCAAATTCCCCCACTGTGGGACTAATAAAGGAATATCTGATCTTATCTTATAATCAATAATGAATTGTCTATAAAACATGACAGGTGTGTTGTCAAGTGGTGACTTTCAAGTGCTCCAAGTGTGCAACAGTCCTGCCTTGAACAGGCTGTGTGAAGGGGTTAATGACTTGTCTATTTCATGACTCATGCATCTGTTCCTGCAACAAAACAATGTCTGGCCTTCCAGCTTAGATTTGTTGCGTCTAACAACATTAAACACACACACACATTGTGTGTGTGTACAGATATAATACAGATACATATGTAAGTAATGTTTTTTTAACTCTCTTTCCTCCAGGATCAAAGGCTCAGGGTAAGCACAGTCACATTTCATATATTTTCAGAGATGCACTGTAACAACGATGCAAACAGCTACAAATGAAAAACACTTTTAGCTTCACACATGAATCAGCCTCACTTTACTGTACTGTATATGTACTGACACACAGTTGTCTATGCTCTGCCAGATTGTGGAATGGCACCTCTGAACACAAGAATAGTGGGTGGTGAGAATGCCAAAGGAGGGTCATGGCCCTGGCAGGTCAGCGTGCACATCAATAGGCAACACATCTGTGGAGCGACCCTCATCAGTGACCAGTGGGTACTCACAGCAGCCCACTGCATCGTAACGTAAGAGAAACTCAGAACACCTGCATCTGTTGCCTTATCAATCTCTGTACCAGACGGGAAACCCCATGATTAAGAACAAAGTCACTCTTCACTTGTAGCTAACATACAACTGGTAGCCATTGCCTGGTTCACATCAACACACATAAAGAACACACAAATGTAAATTTGTCAAGTAGAAAAGGCACAATCATTGACATTCAGGTCAGTAAATTGTTCCATTTTGATCTTTCAGTTGTACTTCAACACAGTAATTACTTTAGTAAACACACACAAGAGTCCACAAGAGTATAAGTGAAATATACATAACATTTATTTAGCCCAACAGTAATTTGACAAGTTAGCAATGTTGGCTTTGAATGTTGTATTTGCGACACATTAGCCTCAGACAATTACCCTGTGTTGGTTAGCTGACTTAGTGGTGAAATGTTCGCAGGAAAACTGAATTCTACGAAATCATGAAGCAACAATAACAAAACGGCTTTATTAATAAAATCAGTTCCCATAGATAATGCTCCAACAAGGACAATAAGGAGCTGTCAAAAAGTTTGACTTCCTAGTATAAAATTACCCGGATCTTCCACACTGCTTTATTATCATTGAACCCATAGGGTAAGTGCACTAGTGCATTCAAAAAACTGCATGGTTTTTGCCCCAGACTGCATGTGATTAGCATAAAGTGGACATGTCTGTAAAGGGGAGACTCGTCCCTCCCCCCCCCAGTTTTATGGGTATTGATTGGAATAAACTTTCTAAAATGTACAGTCTAGTTATGATAAAACTTGATGGAACCTTTTAGTTTTAATAATGACTATTTATTGATTTATTTTCTTATACAGAAGCGATACTCGTAGATGGCTTCTCTACTTCGGTAGAGAGACTCAGTCTGGCCCTAATGTTCATGAGGTGTCTGGCACCGTGTCCAAGATCATCGTCCATCCTTCTTACAGCAGCGACCAGTTTAACAACGACATTGCCCTAATGAAGCTCAGCAGCCCTCTCACTTTCACTGACTACATCAGACCTGTCTGCCTGGCAAGTAAGACCAGCAAGTTTCACGGCACAACCCCCTGCTGGAGCACTGGTTGGGGCAGACTTGGAAAGGATGGTGAGTATTGGCATGCTAACCCAAGATAGTAAGCAAAGTACCTGCTTTTAACTCATAGAACTGCTGTGCCTGGTACAGCCTTACAGAGCTGCTATCATGGCTGTACACTCTTAGGGCGCGTTCACACCAACCTTGTTTTGTCTGGTTGAATCGAACCCTGGAGAATTTACCCCCTTGGTACGGTTCGTTTGGTTGGTGTGAACGCCGGACTCGGATTCTGGTGCGGAAACCAAACAACCGCTCTCTGGTCCGCATCGAAGGGGTGGTCTCGGACCACTGTCAAGTGAACTCTAGAGCGGTTCATTTCTGGTGTGAACACCATTCGAACCAAACACAGGAAGTGTACCATTTTTCTGTCATTTCGTTGGCTAAAAGAACGTTTCCTTTTTCTGTTTTGGTTACCGGTGGCTATTAGCACATTTGCTAGCAAAATGTTTAGTGGCAGGGGACAAACCTGGACTCACGACGAAGTGAGATACCTCCTTAACATATGGGCTTAAGACAGCGTCTTCCTCGAAATGCCTGCATTAATAAATGATTTACTACCTGTTGTCTCTAATAAAGTTTGCTGATATGTGCTCCAGAGCAACACCAACATTAACAGAATCTGACGGTGCTCCATGATTTATGATATCCAGTTAGATAATTAGGAGCGGTTTATTGTCTCTATTATCTCTCTACCTGCCAACTGCCTGACCAATGATCGAATGACATTTCCAACATGTGAGTTTTTTTCTTTTCTTTTCAATTTCTGGACCGTTTGAGTTTTGTCTTTGTGAACGCAAACCGGATCAGTTGGAAAATGTAAACAATGTGTCATCCTCGCATTGGTTCGATTCAGTGACCGGACCTTTAGGTTTGAACCCGACCTCAGTCTCGTTTCCTGACAGTTAATCCTCTATCCACTCACTTTTTCAGGTACAGGGTGCACTGTCACATGAACAAATAAATGTTCATGGTGCAGGAACTATTGCATTGTCAGAAGCCTTGTATACTGTTGTTGGGCTTGTCTCAGACACACACACGCACAATCATCAATCAAAAAGTTATTTTACGAGAAAAAATCCGCCACCGCCAAAAAATAAAATCTATTCAAAACTGTGCAAAAGAAGGAAAATAACTAGTGTGTCTTCTGATTTCATACTCTCTCTCACAGTGCCCATAAATCCCGATGAAACCCTGCAGGAGGTTCAGATTCCTGTCGTGGGAAAAAGGCAGTGCCGTTGCAACTACAGCCCACTGACAGATGTAAAAATTACTGGAAGAATGATTTGTGCGGGAGAAGAGAACAAAGGAGCATGCCAGGTTAGAATAATAATCCATTGTTGTAGTATTTTAAGTCGTTGTACTGACTGCTTTGTTTTTTTTCCCCTTCCTGGACACTCTCAAAAGAAACTCTAGCAATTTCCGCACCATTATGCATAATTTAAAATTGTTGCTATTAAAATGTTATTGTCTGTGAGAATGTTTTAAGTTATGTAAGGCTACTCTTGTCTTACTCTGTGCATGTTACCAGCAGGATTAATTAACTGTTTGTGTTTTGTCTTTCCTCTTTCAGGGGGACTCCGGAGGACCTTTGCAATGCAAACAAGGCTCGCGGTGGATCCAGGCTGGCATTACCAGTTTTGGAGTACCTTGTGCCTTGGGTGAATTCCCGGAGGTCTATGCCCGAGTCTCTAAATTCCAGAAATGGATCACGAAGAAAGTGAGTGGAGCGAAGGTTAGCTTTGTGACATTCACCCCTAGTGGCACCGATCCAGACAAACGCTTTAGGTGTCCCAGGTCATTCTTTAGAAATGAGACCATAGCAGCTCCAAATACAACTTCCACAGCATCAACTGTTGCAACTGAGCTTACATTTGTTGTCAGCTTAGTGACAGTGGTCCTGCAGCACATTGTAACTCCATAGCACAGTTTTGCACAAACAACTTCTAAATTTCTTCTTCTGTTGTGTTGTGTTTGTCATCATTTTACAAATATTATGGACTAGGGCTGGACTGATGACCGCATCACAGCAATACCACGGGTTTGAGCTCATTATCGTCCTTTGCTTTTATTTTGGTTGTGGATTTAGAAAGTTAAAGGAATGCATATGGTGTGTGATATGAAATGTAATAAACAATAATCCTTGTTTAGTTATCCCTGTTGTCCCTGCATTTTTTTAAGCTTCAAGTCTATTTTTGTCATGTTTAGTGAAGTGTAACCAGCATAGACAGCTGTTTAAATCAAACAAAATATCTAGCTACGGTGGGCAGGGAAATAAAAATCAAGTGAATATTAAGAACAAGCAAAATCTAAATCGCTGAGTACATTTCAAGCTCTGATTAAACAAACAGATACTGTTGACAAATTAGATTTCCGTCCTGGGGAAATCACCTCCACCTGCATCCTTCAGTCATGCTTAAGTAATTGAAATTAGTCACGCTAACAGCCAGGGTGGAGCAGCAAGCACACATCCCATTGCTCTTACTAGGGATGCACCGGATGCATCAGACATTTTCAGTCCGGATACCGATGGAGATACCTGGGCTTTGGTACCGATCCGATACCATAAGCTGTATCCCTCACTGTGAGGAAGTGACTGGAATAATTTTTTTATGTGCAATATCAGGATTGACTTAAATATTTCTTTCCTAACAAATAAATACATAGATATAAATTTACTGAGTTGTTCTTTATTATTAAAATAATAAATCGTACACCAGCAACTTGGTAAAAACTGCATTGAGCTCTAATTTACATTGTCACTTTCTGAGGGCCTCCTTGCCGGTTGGCAAACGTGTAACCATGGTAACCCGTGCCAACCTAATGTGACCAAAACAACGCTTTGTGAGAATCAAAGTCTGAATTAATTTAAAATATATATATTATGCCTAGCAAAGTATAATCTTATACTTACAGTTAAATTGAAGCGTTATTGATGTTACAGAGCTGTCCGTCAACGTCCGTACGTCACTATTGCATTGCATTGTGGGATATTGATGCAGCCGTAGTGGCCAGCTTTGCACACTATAATATTTTACCGGAAATAGTATGCAATTCATGTACTATTGGTTTCATACTAAGGTTTCGGACTTACTAAAATTTCTCACATACTGTTTGAGCGTACTAAATAGCATGTTAGTATGGAATTTCAGATGCAACCAATAACTAAGTAAATGGTAAGACATGACATCATTTAAAATTGTTTCAAAACAGACTGAATAGAAAAAGTCTGTTTGTTTTTATTAGTCTCTCTAAACGAAATATGAGATTTTAAGCTTACAGTGATGAATTTATTATGCAACTACCACTACTTAAAACATATAGCTGATATATAGGTATTTTATACCCTGAAATCTGAACAAAATTCTTCCTGAAGACTTTTCTGGTTTCCCAGAATGTATTACCTGTGGACAGAGCCGGGCTAGCTCTCTCCCTCTGTTGCCAGTCTTTGTGCAACTGTGAACTAAGCTAACCAGCTGCTGGCTGGAGCTTCATATTTACTGGACAAACATGAGAGTCAGTCTTCTCATTTAACCCTTCGCAAGAAAGGAAAATATTAAAGAAGTTGATCCATTCGTTTAAAAATCAATTGATTGTGAATGGTGAAACTTTTGTAAAATTGTCATTAATTGAGTTACTGTCCTTTTTCTACATGTGGAAAAAAACAAAGGAGGCCATTAACCTTCAGTACTTCCGGCCACAAGTTAAATGTAATGGTTAAACATGTGGGCAGCCAGTTACTAGTGACTTCCAGATAATAATTTAGATAATGAAAACCAATTAGCCCCACCTTTACTAATTACATCATTACAAAATGTGCACTTGAGTCATACTCCAGCTGAAATACCACACCTACACACAATAGCCAAGATTTCTCTGACAGTATCAAGGAGAATAAAGGATGGTTAATAAAACTACTGGCTGGTTATTAGTGATGTAAGACAGAAAATATAGATAGACACATACAAGCCACATATAAACTCTATGCTTTCCATGTTTGCAATTTCCAAGTAGGTCTACAGTAATAGAAGCATTGGTATCCAGATAGAAATATCTAGAGACAAACTAATTAATGTTCCCCAGGCATTGCATGTGAATTTCCGTGACAGATTTAATTAATGTACACCTGACGTATCAAGAAAAACTTGATTGATGTAGGGAGTGGTCACTCCATATATATAACACTGCGAGCGGCTGAGGAGTGACAAAGACAAAAGCTAATTACAAGAAAGACTCTGTGCTTACTGAAGGCAAAATTTACTGACAGCACAGCATGGCAGCCTGGACTCTGTTGATACTCCTGATGTGTGCCGTCCTCACTGGGCAAGGTGAGCTTTTACACCGATTTACCAATTTATTATCTATTTCAAACCAATACATCCTCTCTTTTAAAGCTAGTGTTTAGTTTTTGTTTTCCGTGTTAGAGAGGCTTTGACGTTATGGTCATTTTTAAGGATGTAAATGTGCTGGATTGTCTTATGTTGAAATGTCAGTTTCTCTTACAGACAGTTAATAACATCTCTTAATATAAACTTCATAAAGACGGGGTGTATGGCACGGCTGTTGTATTGTACAGAGCTATCAAATTATGCTTTTACAATTGTGATAATAATCTATAATGAAATGTTTGTAAAACATTACAGGTGTGTTGTCAAGTGGTTACTTTCAAGTGTCTCAGCAGTTGCAAAGGGGTTTGAGATATAGTTATAGATATTAGTTTCCGCAATATTGCCGTAAAGAAGATCTGTCCTTACGCCGGCTTTTCTTTTTTTTACACTGAACCCAGTGTGTGATTTTAGATAGCACGCCAGCTCGGCTCTGTTACGACCTCCGCTGCCGGCTCAGCGGCGGAGCAACTCTGTCCTCTCATTCCGTCTCCATACCTTTCATACAGAACAGCGAGGCGGAATAAATGTGTAACACTCCTGCCTTGAACAGGCTGTGTGACGGGGTTAATGACTTGTCCCTTTCATGACTCCTTGCATCTGTTCCTGCAACAAAACAACGTCTGCCCTTCCAACTTAGATTTGTGGCGTCTAACAACATTTCAATCAGGAGAGACTCGTATGAATTGAATGGTAATTTATTACAAAGTGCACAAATTTATGAATAGTAACAGTCTTTGGCGATTTAGACCCAATGTGACATGGTAAGGGGGAAGTGATGCCGTAGTTGGATTAGGATTATTCCCCCCCGGGTCTAAACACTGGTGATGGTGGTAGTGAAAAGATGTGCTGATACTGACACTGAAAGCAGCATAGAGGAGACCAGTTTTAAACCTTTGACAGCAACGATGTGATTGGTTTAGGGAGATGTGGCAAGATCTGATTGGTCACTGAAAAGAGAGACGCCCATAATCAGATGACAGTAATAGCCCATGAGAGAGAGACCCAGAATGAATGAGAATGAATGAGATTGCACTTTTCACAATTTACGCATAAGCTTCATTAAAACACACACACATTGAGGCATACAGATGTAAGTAACGTTTTTAACTCGTTTTTTTTAACTCTCTTTCCTACAGGATCAAAGGCTCAGGGTAAGCACAGTCACATTTCATATATTTTCAGAGATGCACTGTAACAACGATGAAAACAGCTACAAATGAAAAACACTTTTTAGCTTCACACATGAGTTAGCCTCACTTTACTGTACTGTATATGTACTGACATACAGTTGTCTATGCTCTGCCAGATTGTGGAATTGCACCTCTGAGCACAAGGATAGTGGGTGGTGAGGATGCCAAAGCTGGGTCATGGCCCTGGCAGGTCAGCGTGCACATCCATGTCCCGGGGTTTCGCCAACACATCTGTGGAGGGACCCTCATCAGTAACCAGTGGGTACTCACAGCAGGCCACTGCATCATAACGTAAGAGAAACTCAGAGCACCTGCATCTGTTGCCTTATCAATCTCTGTACCAGATGGGAATATACCTAGGATATTCATCCATCCTCTGAATGCTCTAGGTCTGTAGTTTGTGGCTGTAAAGTTTCATGAGGTGACTATCGTAGAGGTCACCACAGGTCATTTTATACAATGAGGTCAAGTTTCAAAAACTGGTTTCACTAGAATGAAATGGCTAGTATGGGGACTGACATCATCACACATGAATACAATTGGGCTCATTGAATTCACAAGAGTCTCAGCTTTACAGTCATACCCACTTTGTGCAATTCAAAGTTTAGTTTAAGAATATTCAAATACACCATTTTTAGATGAGGCAAAATAACACATTTATACTGCATGCAAAAAATTGCAGTTTTTGCCCCAAACTGCCCGTCTGTAAAGGGGAGACTCAATACACCAGCAGTCTAGTTATGATAAAACTTGATGGAACCGGTTTGTTTTAATAATGATTATTTATTGATTTATTCTTTTATACAGAGAATATACTGGTGCGTGGCTTCTCTACTTTGGTAGAGAGACTCAGTCTGGCCCTAATGTTCATGAGGTGACTCGCACCGTGTCCGAGACCATCGTCCATCCGGAGTACAGCAAACCATCATTGTATAACAACGACATTGCCCTAATGAAGCTCAGCAGCCCTGTCAATTTCACTGACTACATCAGACCTGTCTGCCTGGCAAGTAGCACCAGCCAGTTTCACACATCAACCCCCTGCTGGACCACTGGTTGGGGTAATCTTGGAAAGGATTGTGAGTATTGGCATGCTAACTCAAGATAGTAAACACAGTACCTGCTAAACATCAAACATGTTGGCATGTTAGCATACTGACATTAGCATTTGACTCATAGCACTGCTGTGCCTGGTACAGCCTTACAGAGCCGCTAGCATGGCTGTACACTCTTAGTCTTGTTTCCTGACCGTTAATCCTCTACCCACACTCTTTTTCAATTGCATTCCCAGGTACAGGGTGCACTGTCACATTAACAAATAAACGTTCATGGTGCAGGAACTATTGAATTGGGAGAAGCCTTGTTGACTCTTGTTGGGCTTGTCTCAGACACACACACGCACAAATCATCAATCAAGTTATTTGGCGAGAAAAAAGCCGCCACCACCACCAAAAACAATCTCTTTAAAACTGTGCAAATGAAGGAAAATAAATAGTGCATCTTCTGATTTCACACTCTCTCTCTCTTTCCCACAGTGCCCTTAAAACTTGATAACGCCCTGCAAGAGGTTCAGATTCCTGTCGTTGGACACAATCAATGCAGTTGCAACTACGGCCCAGTGACAAATGTAAAAGTCACTGAAAAAATGATCTGTGCGGGAGAAGAGAACAAAGGAATATGCCAGGTTAGAATAATAATCCATTGTTGTAATATTTTAAGTCGTTGTACTGACTGCTTTGTTTTTTTTTTCCCTTCCTGGACACTCTCAAAAGAAACTCTTGTATACTCACACATGCAGTTAAAATACTATCTCTCATCTTATATCTCTCTCTAGCAATTTACGCACCATGATGTAAACTTTTAAATTGTTGCTATTAAAATGTTATTGTCAGTGAGAATGTTTTAGGCTATGTAAGGCTACTCCAGTCTTATTCTGTGCATGTTACCAGCAGGATTAATTAACTGTTTGTCTCTCCTCTTTCAGGGGGACTCCGGAGGACCTTTGCAATACAAACAAGGCTCGCGGTGGATTCAGGCTGGCATTACCAGTTTTGGAGTACCTTGTGCCTTGAAGGGTTTCCCTGAAGTCTTTGCCCGAGTGTCTGAATTCCAGACTTGGATCACGGCTCAAGTAGCGGGAGCGAAAGTTGGCTTTGTGACAGTCACTCCCAGTGGCACCGATTCAGACAACAGCTTTAGGTGTCCCAGGGCATTCTTCAGAAATGAGACCACAGCAGCTCCAAATACAACTTCCACAGCATCAACCGTTGCAACTGAGCTTACATTTGTTGTCAGCTTAGTGACAGTGGTCCTGCAGCACATTATAGCTCCATAGCACAGTTTTGCACTGACAACTTCAAAAATTCTTCTTCTATTGTGTTGTGTTTGTCAGCATTTTACAAATATTATACTTTGGGCTGGGCTGATAACCGCATCAGCGCAATACCACCCTCCGACGATTTGAACAACGTGGATATGTGGCAAGACTTTGAGGCCAACCCTGGTTTCTGGCCAACCGTGGTAAAGGAAGAATTTAAGTGGCAGATGACCGGTACGATGAGGGACAACATAATTATTTATTTATGTACTCACTTATCTGCTGTCTCTGACATACTGGTGACTGCTGCTCTCTGTGTGTCTGTGAGTTTGTGTATGGTCTGAGTAGATTGTAAAAACTGAATTGCCCTTCTGGGATAAATAAAGTTGTGTGAATCATAGTGTAGTGTATATGAACATAACAAGGCTGCTGAATGAGAAAGGCATCCGCCGTACACAAAAACAGAAACACACCATGCAAGCCGAACACCTCGCGGTACCACCAGCTGTGAATGCATCCGTTTTTAAAGCATGTTTGCACATTTTCTGTTGTGTACATTTTTTTAATTAAATGTTTTTCAAATAAACTTGCAAAAAGATACTGTACGTGTCGCCTGTTCCATCTGTTATAAAGTAACAAACCCAGTCCTAGTTTGTATAGAAACCTTATTACATTTATCGAGCAATTAGCAAACTTCTTGAAATACAAACTCATTTTATTCCATTTGGACAAGCTCTTACATGATCTAACAGCTACCACATGCCCAGCGGAAAAACTTTAGTAGGCCCACTATATGTAGCAAATCGTTGCTGGGATGGAAGAGTGAGTGAAATATACATTTAATTTCTGTAACCTTTTTGTTAATGTATATTATCATATTAGAGAGCACAATGTAGTCTTGATGAACTCTAGATAGACAGAGGAACAAAGGTTCATAAGTGTTGATTGAGAGATGCTATAAGTCTGTATGTTGTCTGTATGTTTTTGCATACATTAAAGCTCCATGTAACACAGTATAACATAATTTAGCATTTTACAAAGGTAAAAATGCTAGGCCTACTATATTTACACCATATTAGCCCCAAAAACATGTATCATTCTGTGACATTTTATGTTTTTACACACATTGATGATGTTACTGACATCCCCTCTCTGAAATCCTCCAGACGTGTAAACCACCTGCCCATTTCCAGCACCTGAACTAATTGGTGTGTATTGCTCCCAGGTTGTGACCCAGGTCGTATCTGAATCGTCATGACCAGGGATTGACCCATGTAGGCTGGCTTGGTTTGAATTGATAAAAGAAGGGTTGAACATGGGTCATAAAGTACACTGTAAACAATTGCTGTTAATTTACAGCAGGATTTCAACAGTATTAACCTGTTATTGCTAAAAACAGTGCTTTACTGTTAATACAAAAGAAAACCTGTTAAATTACGCTCATAGGTCGTTTTTTAACTGAACTATAATGCATTCTTCAAAAACAGCACTTTACTGCTGATCAACTGTCTAAAGTATCATGAATAACAGTTTCATGCTGTGTTTTTTTAATTCTGGGACCTGATCTGCTCATGTGAGGCTTGTACATTGTACATGATTGTAAAATCAGTGAATTAGCTTTATTGTTCTTCACTCACATGTTGTTCTGGTTTGCATTCTGTGCTTGTAGCCAGCTATAGACAGACATTTTGGGAAAAGTGTCAACAAGTCTATTATAGCCTTTTTCCTAACAAGTGTCTTTAATTGTATTTAGTGTGACTATTCCTATGTCTGTAACCTGCTAAGTCTATTCATCTAGGCAAAAAATTATGTTTATTAAAATGTATGTAAAAAATACAACCTAAATAGTGCATTAAAACAAATCAGTAAGATAATGTAAAAGAAAGGTGAAAAACAGCTATATAATGTATCTTTAAACAGTAAATTAACTGTAAAATACTGTGAAATTAATAAAAAAAAAACAGTTCAAACTGTATTTTTCATTAACAGTACAAAGCTGTAAATTTCAGCCACGGTATAATAATGTTAATTTTACAGTAACATAAAGGCAACCCTGCTGCCAGTTCTTTACTGTTATCTTACTGGGAAATTCTTAAAAGTGTGGGCATGTGTGTAAAGGAGAGACTCTTAGGTACCCATAGAAACCATTTTCATTCACATATCTTGAGGTCAGAGGTCAATGAATTTCTTAGGTTTTCTAGTTTCATATGATGCCAGTATTTTCACTCTATCTTTAATACTGAGCCCACTACAACCTAAAAATCACAAGTTGTGTTAATGCGTTAAAGAAATCAGTAGCGTTAAAACAAATTTGTGTTAATGGTTATTATACCTTTGACAGCCCTAGTTGAGACACTTCATATGTAAGCCAGACAGACATTTCCCTTGCTGATTACTGAGCACAAATGTACTGTAGCTATGTAGCATACTTAGGCCTCAAGAGCCCTTCTGATGCCGGCAGACATAGAAACCTATGGCGCGTTTGGTGAGTACACAAAAAAAATTGTGCCAAAAGAAATGTGTTTGTCCTAGGGGAAACACTGAACCCTGAAGGTTTTGAGCGTAGGCCCGACCCTCCTGACATAACAGTCAGTCAAAATCAATGCAGGTCCCAGCATTCACACAATCTGGCCCGAGCAAATTATAGTGAAAGAAAAAGAAAATTCGACCAAATGCTATTTTTTTCACAGCAATATAAAATAGATAATAGAAAGGGAATTATGATTATACATATTATATTTAAATAATCACAATTAATAATTATGTTTTTATGCAAATAACCACTACAGATGACAATAACAAACCACAGTTAATGGAAAAAAGTTAATTTCAGACCCTGCTCACGCGCATCACACACTGTAGGGCGCCAAAGTTTCGCTGTTCACCAAAATGAAGCGGTCTATCGTTGATTATTAAAAAAAAAAAAAATGAGAGAAAGGAGGAAGCTGGTGGTGAGGGAGAGTCTAACAGAGGTGCCGACTCAGACACCACCGATGATGAATGTGCAACAGGCACGGAGAGACTGGCTGACAGACAGGTGAAGAAAAAGAAGTACCACTTTCAGCCACAATGGCTAACATAGTACCCGTGGTTACGGTACAAGGGAAAGCTGTGCTGTGTTTTAATTGTAGGCAATGTGGTCCGTCCGTTGCAGGCAACTCTAAACTTGTTAGTTAAAATATTTTGCAAATATCAAGTTTCGAGGCATTGTCAATGTTTCACTGGGGTATGTAAATTAAGACAACTATTTATTAGCATGCAAGGTCATTGATTAATACCATGCTGTAACCCAAAAAAAAGGGTGCGACCAAATCATGTGCTTGTGTGACCAACTGAGAAAGTTGGTAGCACCAATGCTACCAGTGGAAAAGTTAGTCTAGAGCCCTGGGTCCAGCCAAAAAAAAAACATGTGATTCAGTCAGTCATTCAGGTTTGGCTCCATTTCCTTTGTCACATGTAGGCTTATCGGACCACGCCTAGAAACCCAAAAAATTAAGAAAAACAGGTTTGATCTAGGTAGCAAGTTTGTATGCAACAGTACAAAATGTTCACTTGGGAACTACTCCAACACATACAGTATATCGCTCCTACATATGATAGCCGAGACTTTTATGGCAGTATCAAGGAGAATATAGTATGGTTACTTCAACTACTGGCTGGTTATTAGTGAGGCAAGACAGAAAATAAAGCCATATATACTGTAAACTCTATTCTTTCTATGCTTGCAATTTGATAGTAGACCTACAGTAATAAATGCATTGGTATCCAGATAGAAATATCTGGAGACAAAATAATTAATGTTTGGAGGCATTACATGTGGGCTTCCGTGACCCAGTAAATGAAACTACACCTGACTTATCAAGAAAAACGGTATGATGGAGGGAGTGGCCACTCCATATATATAACAGTGCATGTGGGTGGCTGGGGAGTGACAAAGACAAAAGCTTATAACAAGAAAGACTCTCTGCGCTTACTGAAGGCAAAATTAAGTGACAGCACAGCATGGCAGCCTGGACTCTGTTGATACTCCTGATGTGTGCCATCCTCACTGGGCAAGGTGAGCTTTTACACCGAGTTACCAATTTATTATCTATTTCAAACCAATACATCCTCTCTTTTAAAGCTTGTGTTTAGTTTTTGTTTACTGTGTTAGAGAGGCTTTGACGTTATGGTCATTTTTAAGGATGTAGATGTGCTGGATTGTAAATTTTTATGTTGAAATGTCAGTTTCTTTTACACACAGTTAAAAACACCTCTTAATATAAACTTCATAAAGACGGGGTGTATGGCACGGCTGTTGTATTGCACAGAGCTATCAATTAATGATTTTACAATTGTGATAATAATCAATGATGAAATGTTTGTAAAACATTACAGGTGTGTTGTCAAGTGGTTACTTTCAGAGGTGCAACAAAACAATGTCTGGGCTTCCAGCTTAGATTTGTTAGGTCAAACAACTCAAACTCGGACCCGGCCCACTGCGGCAAAGGCTCAGCCTTAAAGAAGAACTACGCCCATTTTCAAATTTTGTACATGTTATTCCTATGGTCTAAGACAGTACAAAAAATATTAGTAAACATGAACAATTATTTCCCAAGTCCAAAAACTAGAGTCCTAATACTCAAATTTGTGATGTCATCAAACATAAAGTCTGGAACTGCTCTATAGTTATTTGCATCACAGAGATCCAATAAAGTTCCACAGTAGGGATGCACCGATACCAGTATCGTGTTTGATAGTGTGCTCATGTACTTGTAGTTGATACCACTGTGGCAACGGGGTGTTAACCGACAAGATTAGTGCCTTGCATGCAGAGGTACTGTGGTTGAAGTGCCTAATAAGCCGCCCAGCTGCAACGATAACCCAATGCACAAACAGGTTAAATCCATCATTTATCACCAGCTGCAGTGTATGTGCAAAACAGGCATTCCCCAGTTCAATCTGACTTCAATATTACAGTACATCACCTCAGTGTTTAGATTAGTTTGCTAAAACAATCACATTTGTATGATCATACGCATCAAAGGGTTAAATCAAACACTGTCATGATGTGCAGTACTTTGGAAAAGTCTTGGGCCAATCTTAAAATGTCTAAAGCCGTTTGGCTGACCAAGTAAATGAAACAGTGTATAAGAAAATATGACACACATCATAAGGAGTTGAAGAAGCAGCTGGAACTCTAGTGCCACCTTATGGCTGTAGTTTCTCATATCTACTATACTACTAATGCTCATCTCTTTTTCCTACAGGGTCAAAGGCTCAGGGTAAGCACAGTCACATGTCATATATTGCAGAGATGCACTGTAACAACGATGAACACAGCTACAAATGGAAAACATTTAAAGTGTCACACACGAATCAGCCTCACTTTACTTTACTGACATACTGTTGTCTATGCTCTGCCAGATTGTGGAATGGCACCTCTGAACACAAGAATAGTGGGTGGTGTGAATGCCACAGCTGGGTCATGGCCCTGGCAGGTCAGCGTGCACATCAATAGGCAACACATCTGTGGAGGGACCCTCATCAGTAACCAGTGGGTACTCACAGCAGCCCACTGCATCATAACGTAAGAGAAACTCAGAGCACCTGCGTCTGTTGCCTAATGCATTTTTCTTTTTCAGATTTCTATTATGCTTTTGATACAGTGGAGCATCCATTAATTTTACCATCTTTAATGAAATTTGTCTTTGGTAATTATTTTGAAGAATAGTAACAGCTGTATAACCTATTGGGGGTACATCCCTAATGCCGGGCACACACTACACGATTATCGAGCCGATCTTGGGCCTCATCCCTCCCAACAATCGTCAGCAAAGCCTCGATTACTTGATGGTTCTAAAGATTATCTTGCTAGATATTCCTGTAGTGTGAGGTATGTTAAGAGATTACATTCCCCAATCAGCTTGGCAGGAGGCTAAAAAACTCACCAAACTTATGCTAAATTTTGGCGAGGAAAAACGGTCATAGCCATTTTCAAAGGGGTCCCTTGACCTCTGACTTCCAGATATGTGAATGAAAATGGGTTCTATGGGTACCCACGAGTCTCCCCTTTACAGACATGCCCACTTTATGATAATCCCAAGCAATTTGGGGCAAGTCATAGTCAAGTCAGCACACTGACACACTGACAGCTGTTGTTGCCTGTTGGGCTTGCCATGTTATGATTTGAGCAAGGTTTTTTATATGATAGGATTTCTGGACAATATTTGTCCTTGTTTTCTGTTGCTAATTGATTTCCAATAATAAATATATAATAATAATAATAATAACTTGGTTTTATATAGCGCCTTTCAAGAAACCAAAGGACGCTTAACATAGACATAAATAAACACAACAACTGCTTTGCTGGGAACCCCGGACAGAACTCCATAGCAGTAGTCCAAACGAGAGGTGACGAAAACATGGATTAGGGTTTCTGCCACGGAGTTAGTGATTTCCGGAGACGAGAGATGTTTTTTAGGTGGAAGAAAGCGGATTTAGTGATGAACCCGATTTGAGACTGGAATGAGAGAGTTGGGTCCAGGATGACACCCAGGTTGCGGACTTCCGAGGATGGGGAGAAAGAACAGCCGTCAACGTCTAGATGTAAATCCCCAACCTTCCGGAGCAGGGCCTTGGGAACCACAACCATGAGCTCGGTTTTGTTGCTGTTGAGTTTTAGGAAGGGGGGGAATCTAGGGGGCGAAGTAGCCAGTTGATGGTGGTGAACAGCATTCTGGGGTGGTTTTGTTGGTTGGCAATGATGGTGGTGTAGAACTGTGTTTTGGCCTGGGAGAGAGCTACTTTGTAGGCCCTCACATGCACTTTATAGGCCTCAAGGTGGAAAGTGAGGCCAGATCTTTTATAGAGCCTCTCCAGTTGACGGCCGGTGGTCTTTTGGGTGCGAAGTTCAGTGGCGAACCAGGGGGCAGGACGGGTATAGGAGACAGTCCGGGTTTTGAGGGGGGCAAGGGAGTCAAGGCTGCCGTATACAGTGGCGTTGTAGTGGGCAACCAGCCCATCAGCAGAGGTGTCGTGGGGATCTGAGGCCAGATGGGTCGCTATCAGGTCGTTTAGAGCTGGTGTACTCACTGTCTTGATGTTCCTGTATGAGATGGTACGTTTTGTGCGCTGCCTGGGCAGGGTGACGGGAACAGTGCGAAGAACAGCGAGATGGTCTGAAACAGCAAGGTCCAGGCACTGCAGATGGGAGGGAATTGTGCCAGCAGAGCACACCAGATCCAGCGTGTGGCCTTTAGTGTGGGTGGGGCCTTTAACATGCTGTGTGATGTTGAAGCAGTCCAACAGTGACAAGAATTCAGTGGCAAACAAGCAGCTGGTGGAGTCCACATGAATATTGAAGTCACCGAGCAGGAGTGTAGATGGAGACATGGAGCAGACAGAGGTGAGAAGCTCAGACAGCTCAGACATGAAGGTAGTAGAGGCTTTAGGGGGGCGGTAGATGAGGACAACCTGGAGCTGTGTAGACCCAACCAGGGAGAAAGTGACTCCAACGAGGTGACATTGGGTAGTGGGAGTTCTTTAACCAGGATGTCAGCTCGATGTATAACAGCCAGCCCGCCGCCACGACCCATGGAGCGAGGCTTCTGTATGTAGACATAGCCAGGGGGAGTGGCTTGATTAAGTGCCATGAAATCCTGCTGATTTTGCCAAGTCTCAGTTAGGCAGAGAAAGTCAATTTTCCTGTCAGTGATGATATAATGGATGAGTAGTGCTTTATGTTAAGTGAGCGAGCATTCTGCAGCATAAATGTTGCACTGTTGTTTGTGAATGCTGGGGCAGGCAGTGTGGAGGGAATGACACTGTCAACACAAACCAGGGGCCTCAGATTGTTCAGGGTGCACACGTGTGGTTTGTTGTGATGACGTCGTAGCTGCGTGTTGGAGCGCCTGTCAGACAGTACGGAGGGAAAACCATGATCCGAGTAAACAAACTTGCACCGGGAGGCTCTATGGACATAATGGGGGCGACGTAGAAGTCCGAGGGATTTAATGTCAGCGATGCAGTTTGGAGTGAAGTGACAAAAGAGGTCCAGGAGTTGCGTTGTTGAGTATTTGAAGAACACCATGTCTGCAACAGTGGAACGCCGGCTAATTACTGGACCCACAATCCATGGAGGTGGCTCCCAGCCTCGGACCGCAGCAGCAGCAAAGTGTAGCCAGAACAGAATGTGGATAGTCCTGGAGTCGTGGCATGGAGATGTCCAGACGTGAGAAGCAGACCAGTGGAGAAGGTGAGCACACAGAGCCAAATGTGCACAATCTTCGAACAGTTAGCAACACCAGAGAGTGAAGTGTAGAGACAACTTATAATGATAACTTATTCCTACATGCAGTGAACATGGGCACAGATTTACACAAAAGCAAAGTTTTGCTACGGGAATGAGAAGCGGCGACATACACCCCAGCGTCCTCTCAATCCGAAATCACTATCCCTCTACTCTCACTACTCATATACATACATTTATATAAAGTAAGCATATTTGTCCACTACCATGTTGATAACAGTATTAAATACTTGACAAATTTCCCTTTAACCTTCTGAATTGATAAAAAAAATACCTTTAAAATACCACATTAATACACCAAGACCTTGAGAAACACCATAGAAAAAGGTCATGCTGTGATGTGGAAAGAAAAGCTTTTGACACAGAATTGCATTTTTTGGTGATTGGATGGTGAGCACTTCTGTTTTGGAAACTGCTCAGAAACCCCCTTATTGTGAATATACCTATGACAGACATACATCCTCTGAATGCCCTAGGTCTGTAGTTTGTGGTTGTAAAGTTTCATTATCCTAGAAGTCACAACATGTAATTTTATACAGTGAAGTCAAGTTTCAAAGAATTGTCAAATTACAATGAAATGTTTACTATGGGGACTAACATCACACTTGACTACAAATGGGCTCATTGAATCCACAGGAGTGACAACTTTCCAGTCATACCCAATTCATGCAATTCCAAGGCTGTGTAGGGACCCCAGTATGCAATAACACGTTTATACTGCCGGCGGATTGTTAAGAGGTTAAACCTGCATTCTGAAACAGGTCCTCTGGGTTTCTTATTTTGAGTCTAGTTCTTTCCTTTCTTGGGAAATGGGAGTATACAGTCAGAATGGTATGGGTCAGACTCTTGCTTTTCTTACATTTGTCTGCCTTTACTTAATTCTTCTTCTTCTTCTTTCGGCTGCTCCGGTTAGGGGTCACCACAGCGGATCATCTGCATGTCCTCCCTCAACACATCTATAAACCTCCACTTGGGCCTTCCTCTTTTCCTCTTGCCTGGAAGCTCCATCTTTAGCATCCTTCTCCTTATATACCCCGCATATCTTCTTTGTACATGTCCAAACCATCTCAATCTCGCCTCTCTTGCTTTGGATCCAAACCGTCTAACCTGAGCTGTCCCTCTATTGTACTCATTCCTAATCCTATCCATTCTCGTCACTCCCAACGAAATTCTTAGCATCTTCAACTCTGCCACCTCCAGCTCCGCCTCCTGTCTTTTGGTCAGCACCACTGCCTCCAAATCATACAACATAGCTGGTCTCACTACCATCCTATAAACCTTGCTGGTACCTCTGCCTTTCCTTAATTGATGAACTGAACTTTACTGATACACCAGCAGACAAAACTTGATGCAACCTGTTAGTTAGTCTTTATAATGAGTATTTATCGATTTATTCTTTTATCTAGGGACTCTACTCGTATGTATCTTCTGTACTTGGGCAGAGAGACTCAGTCTGGCCCTAATGATAATGAGGTGAATCGCACCGTGTCCCAGATCATCCGCCATCCTGACTACAACAACACCTTGTTTAACAACGACATTGCCCTAATGAAGCTCAGCAGCCCTGTCACTTTCACTGACTTCATCAGACCTGTCTGCCTGGCAAGTAGCACCAGCCAGTTTCACAACTCCACCCCCTGCTGGACCACTGGTTGGGGCAGACTTAGCAAGGATGGTGAGTATTGGCATGCTAACTCAAGATAATAAACACAGTACCTGCTAAACATCAACATGTTTGCATAGTCATTGTGAGCATGTTAGCATACTGACATTAGCATTTAACTCAAAGCACTGCTGTGCCTGGTACAGCCTTACAGAGCTGCTAGCATGGCTGTAGAGTCTTTGTTTCGTTTCGTGACAGTTAATCCTCTACCCACACTCTTTTTCAATTGTATTTTCAGGTACATGGTACACTGTCACATGAACGAGTACACAAAAAAAAAAAAAATCACCAATCAACAAAAGTTATTTGATGAGAAAAAAGCCGCCACCACCAAAACAAATCTCTTTAAAACTGCAAAAGAATGAAAAGAAATAGTGTTCCTTATGATTTCATACTCTCTCTCTCCCACAGTGCCATTAGCCTTTGACGGCTCCCTGCAGGAGGTTCAAATTCCTGTCGTTGGACAAAATCAATGCAGTTGCAACTACCGCGATATACTCACTGATGAAATGGTGTGTGCGGGACGAGACAACAAAGGAGCATGCCAGGTGAAAAATAAAATCAATCCATTGTTGTAATATTTGAAGTAGCTGTTTTTGATTTGTTTTTCTTCCTCGACACTCTCAAAAGAAACTCTTGCATACTCACACATGCAGTTGAAATACTATCTCTCGTCTTACATCCTTCTTTACCAATTTCAGCACTATAATGTAAGCTTTTAAATTGTTGCTATTAAAATGTTATTGTCTGTGAGAATGTTTTAAGTTATGTAAGGCTCCCCCAGTCTTATTCTGTGCATGCTACCAGCAGGATTAATTAACTGTTTTGTCTCTCCTCTTTCAGGGTGACTCCGGAGGACCTTTGCAATGCAAACAAGGCCCGCGGTGGATCCAGGCTGGCATTACCAGTTTTGGAGTACCTTGTGCCCTGCCTGGTTTCCCTGAGGTCTATGCCCGAGTGTCTGAATTCCAGATTTGGATCACGGCTCAAGTGGCGGGAGCGAATGTTAGGTTTGTGACATTCACCTCCAGTGGCACCGATCCAGACAACAGCTTTGTGTGTTCCAGGTTAAATGAGACCACAATAGCTCCAAATACAACTACCACAACAAATTCCATAGCATCAACCGTTGCAACTGAGCTTACATTTGTTGTCAGCTTAGTGACGGTGTTCCTGCAGCACACTGTAGATCCATAGCACAGTTTTGAGCTAACAACTTCTAAATTTCTTCTTCTGTTGTGTTGGGTTATATTAGTCTTTTAAATCAGTCTACAAAGATTATACTTACACGTATAACATCACAAGATTGTAGCGGAGTTTGTGTGGTGAAAATGTCACCACCCTGTAGCTTTGGAACATGGTTTTGTCTCATGGTTTAAATTAGGGATGTCAATAATGAACCGTTTAACCGTTAACCGACATTAAGCATTTTAACCGATTAACGCTATCAGTTAAAACATTTTTTAATAATTAATTCAAAAGCTGAGTGGCTCAGAGGAGCGGCTCATCTCTTTAAGGAGAAAAGCTGGTCCATCTTAACAGCCCACCTTAACAGGCGGAGCTGGAGTTACAGGATACAGTAAGTTGGCTCAGGTCTCTCCATGGATGTATTAAAAGAACAGTTCCAACTCGCTTGAGCAGAGGAGTTGTAGTTTCGTAGCATTTATTCACCGACAAATAAACTGTACACACACTGCTACACCTACGTTCACAGCTATAACACCACAACGCTGGTACACCGCTGCATGCGAGGCACAAATCTTTTCGCTTAACGGTTAATAATCGGTTAACGAGGGTCGGTTATCGGTTAAGAACATTTTTTAAAATGAGCATCCCTAGTTTAAATGTTTTTTGGATTGCACATAGTTCTTTCTTATTGGCCTATTTTAATGTAACACAAACGAATACATCTTCTCTGAAATGATTTCTCATTTTCATAAATAATGGTATAAAGCCATTTATGTTATCAGTTACACCACAATGCACTTATTAAAACAACTACTCACGCATGCTCTGTTTTTCTCCATCAGTCACAAATGGGTGGAAATATAAAACTAAATCTAAAATATAGATCTAAAACTAAAGAAAATAAATGGATTTAGTCTGAATTGGCACTGGTGGTATTGGTAATACTGAATACATCAGATAACTGTGATGGAGTAAAAGTATAACATTACTGGTGTATCACATTAATACATATTATCATAATTTTGTTAGTTTTCTCTGTAGCTCTTACGTTGTGTACCTGATTCAACTAGTGGAGAATGGATATTAGCCAGCAGGAACAGGACCGGAACAAAATGAGAACCAAGAAAGACACTTACCTGCAAGGTCATCACCTACATCACCTATCACACATAAATCAACTAGGAACATTAATAATTAACCGTTTAACTGACATTAAACATTTTGATCGATTAAAGCTATCAGTTAAACGGTTTAAAGAAATATTAAAAATAAATAAAAAGCTTACAAAACTCAGAGGAGCGGCTTGTCACAACAGTGAAAAAACTTCACATTTTGGTAGAGCATTGAGAATAATGGCAGAGACTGTTTAAGGAAGGGTAGAAACTGAGTAGAGTTAAGGATATAGTAGTTTAGTATTGAATAACTGAGTCACATACTTAAAAAATAATCCAAAGAAAGGGTGATGTCATGTATTGTGTTGTATTACTGGAGTTACCACTAGGTGGAGCTGTAACATTGTATATTTTGTTGTTGTATACAGGATATTGCAGTTGAACTAGTAAACATTGCTCAGTCTGCTACAAGCGGTCTCTTCCTTTGGTACATTCATATAAATGTTTCTGTGGGTACGATACAGCACAGTATCTCTATTAAAATTAGAAAATCTGCCTGAAAACAATATGTAAAACTGAATTAGCTGATAACAAAATATTACCACACACAAATTAAACTGGTTTACTAAATTGATTTCCACTCCAAAGAAACAATTATATAACAAACATGAAACAAATGTCAGCATTTAAAAGAAAAAAAAGCTCCGTTTTATTTTTCGTGGCAAGGGCGCTGCCATGTTGCAGTACTCTAGCCTGTGACGTCACTCGTTTGGTTGGCTCGGCTGAGTTACACAGATGCAACGGTAGAGACTGTGAAAGACGGAGACTGAGGAGACAAGGCGGAAGAAAACTAAAAGGGGGACAATATTGTATTGTTCCTGGATGTGAAGATGAGTTTTACTATGTTAAAACCAAGGACAACAGTGTAAAACTCATCTTTACATCCAGGAACAATACAATAGTGTCCCCCCTTTTGTTTTATTCTGTCCTGTGTCGCCTCAGTCTTTCGTCTTTCCTGGTCCCTAACAAGGCCTATAGAAAGGGGGCTGGGTAACGCGTCATATCTTTGGGGGTGTAACACGTGCGCAGTCAAATCTGGTCTGCACTCGCCGAAATTGAGCTAATCGCAACGCACGACCGCAGCTTCAGGTACACTGTGCATGTGTTATACCTCATACCTCAAAACCCATGTCTGCCCGTGACCCAGCCTCCTTTCCATAGGCCTTGGTGTCTCAGAGCCAACCAACCTGGTGACACGCCAGAGTACTGCAACATGGCGGAGCTCTTGCGACAATAGATAAAATGGAGCCTCTTTTTTTTCATTTAAATGCTTACATTTGTCATGTTTGTTATATAAATTGTTAATTCGAGTGGAAATCCATTCAGTAAACCAGCTTAACTTGGTTGACTGCTTCATTTCCACTTTAAATCCTCCCAGGTTTCTTTCTCTAACGTTACTTCTCACCCTTTTTTACCACTATTTCCCTACAGCAAATTCGGCACAAATAACGTTAGTGTCAGGGTGTGAGTTTAAAGGGTGGACCGAAACGCAGAGTTACCAGGAAGAAAGGTAAATTTAAATAAAAGCGAGCTTTAATAAATGAAGCTGAGGTATCCAAACAACGAAAACCAACAGGCATCAAAAACCAAAAATGCAGGGAGGTGAACAAAGTACAAAAGAATAAATCCAACAAACAACAAAAACCAAACTGAGAACAAAACCAAAATGACCAACCAGAAGACCCGAGGAACACTAGGATCAAGGCAGGAGTGACGAGCAAACCGGGGGACAAGGTAGACAAGGCTTGAGCGACAAACGAACTGTAGTGATGTTACGTGCTGTGCCGAGGCTTCGGAGCGTGTTTCGAGTAATCTAGGAAGTTTTCTGTGATGCGCGTACCGAGGCTTGTATAGTTTTAGACCAATTACGTCATTGATGACGTCCGAAGCCTCGATGCCCGGCCATACCGCGTGACTGGTTCAGGAAGTGGTTCAGGAAGTGATTCAGATCTTGACTGGTTCAACCAATGCCACTTTCCAGAAGTGACACAGAACACTAATATTACCCCTCCTGCCATTATATTACACTACACTACAATACAATTATGGACCAAAGGATTGGTTTACACACGTAAGATACATTACTCATAAACCAATTACAGTTTATTATACATGTATGCTATATATTCATAATATACTTACTAGAAAATAGACATTATATTATATAGATATAAATGGATTACATGGTAATTTATATTTTTATCACTGTTTATAGTCATTCCCAACAGCCTTTACTGGCGCAAAATACAGTATATCACAGATCTGTGGTCCCAGTAGACCACAACCAGCACTGCTCCCAGTAGACCACTTACACACCAAAAACTGACAATAACCTGATATTTTCAGGTGGAATTTCATTCATTCTCACTGTGCAACATCATTTTCCACTTGTGCAGTTTTGTTAATCGTCCGTTATGGCCAATACTGTATATACTGCTCCTATTTTTATACTTCCTTCTATTTAAATGGTTCATATTTTGTTACACTTTGTTTAGCTCTTTTTTTTTTACTGTTAGCTGATGCTTCTTGTTTTTTTTTTTGCATTATCCCCTTTGCTGCTGTACACTGCAAATTTCCCCACTGCGTGACTAATAAAGGAATATCTTATGTTAACTTATCACATGGTTGAGATCATATCTGCCTGTTTTACACTCTTTGACCACCAGGTGGTTTCGTGCACATGAAGCTTCGAGAAATGAACCCTTTTCTGAACCAATTAGCTGGAAAACTTCAATGGCTGTTTTCGAAACCGCATACTGCATACTACTGAGGAGCGCAGTATGCAATATGCAGTACATACTGCATACTGCGCATCCTCAGTAGTATGCAGTATGGAACGTAAATCGGTTTATTTTGTAGTACGCGAGGCCGAGTTTCGCGGGCTTCCGGTTTTGGAAAGCTTAAAAAAAACTTAAAAGTTACGGCTTTGCTATGGGTAAAGTTAACGTTAGTAGGACAGATTACGTTCGTTACAGATAGACAGTAGCACTTATGAATTGCTGTCCTTACATTAAATTAGAAAAATATTATGCTATTTTTACATTTATATTATATTAAAAATAATATGCTATTTTTACATTTATATTCCTCCCTGTCCACCGCTGTCACCGGGATGTTGACGTCCGTCATTTCCGCCATTACAAAAATTTCCAAAAAGTGACTGTCGCAGCGCATTGCATTGTGGGATACAGTAGGCGAGGTAGACTGGTCTGATGCAGACTGGAGAATTTTTCCAAATCAGTACGTCATCCGGGTATTTTTGGCATACTGGAGATTTTGCTTTTGTTCGCATACTGCATACTACATATTACATTTTGGCCAAATCAGTACGTACTACTAGTATAGTATGCGGTTTCGAAAACAGCCATAGGCTTAAATACAAGAGGGTGATTAAACACAGGTGGAACCAATCAGGGCAGGGCAGACAATCAACAAAGGCGGGAAAACAAACAAAGGTAGGAAGTAAAACCAGACAAGACAGGAGGAGTGAACTACAAAGTACAACAGGAAACACTGGAATGAAAGAATATAAAAGAAAGCAAAATCACATTAACAGAACTAATAAACCCAAAGGAGGAACATAAGACAACCTTAACTTATAACAAACAGAAAAAGTTCAATGTTCTGGCACAGCTAGACCATGACAGTTATATCATTTATTGACAACCACCCTCATCATTATCCTCAACAGAGCAAAAAAAAGGTCAAACTCACAGTTCTATGTCAGTCCTGGTGAAATTATCCGACCTTGTAGCATCTGAACAAACAGGTGTCTTCATTAGAGGACACACACAGCTTCTCCCTTCACTGTGGGGGCCTGTCTGACCTTGAATCCAGCGTTACTCAGCATTAATTCAGGTTTCGGCTAAACACACAGCACTAACACCAACGCTAAGGCGAATTAACCGAGATTAAACAGAGAAAAGTTCGTGTTGTTGTCTTAATCTACTGCTATTTTCCCTCCATTATGTCGACCCAGCCCTCTTTCTCCTTCTTTCCCTCCCGTCTCCCATGGCGACCAATTACCAATTATGGTGCGTTCAAATGAACCTCGTCAGCTCGGATTTACACCATAATGTAGCGTTCAAGTGGTTAAGTGGTGAGAACACCACTGCTAAGCAAGATTCAAGATTCGAGATTCAAGCCCTTTATTGTCATTGTGTAGTACAATGAAATTAGATTGTAACAATCCCATAGGTGTCAATGACTCTATTTCCCCTCTTAAATAACACATAAAATTACTACTTTATAATATTATGACTTTATTTTCATAATACTACGACTTTTTTCTCGTAAACCTGTGACTTTATTCTCATAATATTATGACTTTATTCTCGCAATCTTAGATTTATTTATTTTTTTCCTCAATGTGGCCCAAATACACATGTTATCTAGTCTTGTCTAGGCTAGGAAAAAAAAGAACTTATCTCTTATTGATTGTTTTTTATATATTTCCCTCTGTCACAGTAATATTATCGGCTGCATCTTCTGACTGTTGTTTGCAGGTGAACATAAAAATAATGTTGTGCAAAGACTCAAAAAGGAAGTAAAGCAACATGTTAGGGTAAATACTTTATTCCGTGGTATCAGTTTAAATCACATACTGCACTTGGTGGAATCAGACCAAGGAAAGAAATAGTACAAGTTGTGTAAAAACAATATGGGAATCTTCACCTTAAAAAAAGGAGTTTAAAAAGAAAAGGTAAGGGAATGGAGGCAGAACTTGTTTCCAGAATCTCCTGGCTGCAGCAACAACCCCAAACTGATGCTTTTCTCCTTCACTTTCTACCAAGATGCTATTAAAGTGCTGTTGTTCACTAGCAGTTGCGTAGGTGGTGCCTACGAGGACATGGCCTTTTCCATGGTGGCGTAGTTATGGTGAGAAGAAGGTGGAAAGGGAGATGGTGAGTGTCCATGCTTAATAAGCATGGTTGGCCACAAACAGTGACTCTCCACCAGCAGAGCTGGCTCCAGAAGCAGCATATTTGCCTTGGCAGGCCTGGTTGTTAGCCTGTAACAGACAAAAAGGACAGTATTAATGAATGCATAATACAGTACTGAAGTATGATGCTTCCAATCCATACAGTTCTCTGAAGCAGCATCTGCATAACACAACACTATATGTAGGCATTTTTATTTTCACACATACCAGAGCTCTCTTGATGAACTCTTCCTGGCACGCCTTTCCATTCTCCTTCTTGCCGCACCAGGCTTTCAGGGCAGAGGCCTGCAGGGCACGGCCGTAAGAGAAGGTCAGGGCCCATGGTCTGTGCAGAGGGCACTGGTTCATGGCGTTCAGATTGATGGAGGCCTCCTCCTCACTCTGACCACCGGACAGGAAGGTAATGCCTGTACAGGAAGAGCGTGAGAGTTTAGCAATGCACTTCTCTAGACATTTGAATGAATGTCATGCAGACTATAATGTGTCTGCAAGAGACTACTGTGTGCATCCAGCTCACCAGGGACTGCAGGGGGCACGGTGCGACGCAGGGCAGTAACAGTTGCCATGGCAATCTCCTGGTTGCTGTATTTGTGTGAGCAGGAGTGTCCAGGGGTAACCATGTTGGGCTTGAGCAGGGTGCCCTCCAGGTAGACGTGGTGGTCGGACAGGGCCTTGTAGACGGCAGCCAGGACCTTCTCAGTCACGTACTGGCAACGCTTCAGGTCATGGTCGCCATCGGGGAGAATCTCAGGCTCAACGATGGGGACAATGCCGTGCTGAGGACGGCAGAGACAAAAGGAGTCAAAATGACTTGCGGGAGGATGTCAAAGGCAAGTTGATAGGGGAGAAATAAGAACCACAGTGGGGATATACTGTATATGTTTTAGTGGTTCCTAAACTGGGTCTAGATTTGAGGAGGTTTTATTTAATTGTTTTGTCAATTTGAAGTTGCTACAGAGACTTTCCAAAACCGACACTTTATAAGTCTACTCCAATGTTAAAGACTTGGTCAGAGGTTAAAACGGCTACTTTCATCTCTCAATTTAAATAGATAACACTAATATGATGAAAAAGAATTGGCATTATCTGCAATATAGTGGAATTGCTACGCCAACATAACAGAGAGAAAAACATTTCTTTCAACATTACAGAAGCGTTTACATTTGGTTGCTTGTTCTGGGGATTTGAAAGAGCAAACGTTATAAATAACGTGTCATATTTGTGCCACTGAAAAACCCCATGCAGGAAGCAAGTGACAGGGTGGTGACATTAAATGCACGTCATACAGAACAAAGAACAGCACCGAAGCTGCTTTTTTTCATGAAGTGCATGTAATTAATGTGGACAAATCCTTTAACGTTATTTAGTTGGTGTTTGAGCTGACATGTAAATATAACCTGAAGCAAACAGACTATTGTTCTTTTCTACTGGTAACTTTATATACTTGTCATGAAGCTTTTAAAATTACGTGGAAAACCTGTCAAGACTCCCCACTGATTTCAGCCTCTGTCTGTCTGTTTCTTACCATCTGGCAGATGCTGGCGTAACGGGCCAGGACATTGGCGTTCTCAATGATGGCCAGTCTTGAGGGAGTGGTGGGGGTGATCTTCAGCACACAGCGCCACTTGGCAAAGTCAGCACCATCCTTCTTGTACTGGGCGCAGCGCTCATACAGTCCATCGAGACCTGTGAAAGAGGGAGACACCGGATGAGTTATAGGCAAAGGTATTAAAAGATCTCTTTGTGTCTTAGATCTGTTCTTCGCTCACCCTGGGTGGTTGTCTCGCCGTTGGTTCCGGCCAGGGGCATGACACCTTTGTCGACCTTGATGCCCACCACCATGTCTCTCTCTTTGAGGTACTTGGTGAAGAGCTTGCCGTCGTCGGTCTTCTGGTACATGGTCTCATGGAAGAGGATGACGCCGCCGATGCATGGCTTGACGCGGTCGTCAGCGGTGAAGAGGAGCTGGCGGTACAGCCTCCTGTTCTCCTCAGTGTTCTCAGCGTTGATGCTCTGGAAGCGCTTGGCCACGCTGCCTAAAGGTTGTGGAGACACAAGAAGATAGATGAAAACTGGATGCATCTGTGGTGTTTGTTGAGTGTTTGTTTGAGGAAAGTGTTACTTCTGAGGAATGTACATTCAAGCCAGTCATAACCTAGCCAACATAACTTCCTTATCACATATACACATGCCAGCTCTGTAGTGTGCTTTATAGGCTGCTGGCAGGCCATTCTATTACACTTGCATTTTCATATGAATGTTGGCCATTATTTTTACTATAAAAAAGCAAATTTTCTTGAAATTCTTTACCGGTGGACTCGTCTGCGGCGAGGATTCCCTTGCCGGTAGCGACGATCTTGTGAGCAATATCGCTGAGCTCCTTCTTCTGCTCAGGAGTGAGGAAGGGGTATGCGTGAGGCATCCTGACTCTAGGAGGAAGACAAAGGATGAAGGAAATATTCAGTTGGCTAATAGGCAAGACACAAGGGGAAAAGTTCAACGAAATACAAGCTGCAAAGCCATTTTGACATTTTGTGGTTCTTCTTGTGAATGCATGGGAAACTGCTCGATGAAAGAAGAACAACACTTTCTGTGTGAAGGAAGTGGTGAAATGAGCCTGTCTACGTGGTTTGACGTTTTCCTGTCTTGTTATTTTAAAAATCCGACCAGCTGACGCCACAGCCGTGTGACTGCAGTTGTTGCAGCTATAACTGCTCTAGTACCATAAAGCTCTTTATGTGCTGTTCCCCATACAGGCACAATACGCAGCGGCACAGGGGATCCAGTGTCAGAGAGCCCTCCACCCCTCTTCTGCCCCACCCTTCACGTATCTGACCACCCTTGAAAAACTCATATCAGGCATGCGGATGACCTATTCCATTTTCTAGCCTCTTATCCCTGACCTTTCCCTTCCCCCTTCCCTCCCCATTCCTCCTCCCTGCTCTTCTATCCCACACCTCCCTCCCTCCCACCTGTCTGTGCCTCCACTATCAATTGGCTGGACTAAATATACACAGTACTGCAAGGCAATGAAAGCACTAAGGCTCAGCAAGAAAGCATTACATAAGAAAGAAGAAGTCATGCATTCTACAGGATACAGACAGATTAAGAAACAAGCGTGTACAAATTTAGACAGTTTTAAATGAGAACTAGTGAGTCACAAGTGGCCGCTCAGAAACAATGCAGTGGAAACTTTTCATCAGATCATGAAGTGGTTGTAGCAACAACCAGTGATGCACTGATGACAGATGAACTAAACTGCTCAGTAATAACGATTGGTGTGGTGTGTAACAATACTAAATGTGCACATATAGTGAGAATAGTGAGTGTGTTATTGAAAATGCTGAGAGATTTCAGTCTGTTTTAGTGTATCAGAAGTAAGCAAGAGGAAATACATCTGTGGGTTAAATGTGACACCCTGGTTTACACAGGAACCACACACTTGAGCTGTAGCAATAGTTGAGACATTAGTATGTGGCAATTAGGTGTTTCACCTCATGCTTTATAGGAACAAAATATTCAACATGTAGCACAAAAAAGTAAATTAAAAGTAAGGTATTTATCTCGTAGTTGTCGTCAAATGTTCTTTTACCTTTGAGGTTAGGAGGAGTGCTGAGAAGAGAGGGGGAGGTAGAAGATCCGGCTTTCGTCTGCGACACTCTCCAGTCCGCTTGGCCCTTGTATTTATCCTCCCATTGTGACCCCTCACATTTCAGCTGCCGGGCTATAAAAAGAACAGGACGCAACCAGAGATGGCCCGTGACATTCAGGGAGACTGGGGCCGGAGTAGCGTGGTGGTGAGCAGCCAGTGAAAGGGCAAAGAGTGTTTCAGTGAATGGCAGAGAAAGCAACAGCGTCGGGGACAGTTAGGATGGGAAGAATAGGGGAAATGTGTGAAAGTATATATGACTCCGCAGGTAGATAGAAAATATTACCCAGAAATATTTGATAAAGAATGACGAATTAGCCTCACTTTGATGTTCCCTACATTCTCCTCAAGCAAAATGATCTTCCATGCACATCCTGTACATTGTAGTTTATCGATGACTGCATGCTGCAATGAATACAGAAGTGTAGATTTCACACACTATTCAAGTGCAGTTATTACAAAATGTGCTGTCTCAACTGAGAGGAGCATCTCAGCACCCAGAGGTCATTTCAAAGGGTGTACGTGGAGGAAGATAACTTATATGCGTGCAGTATGTACTAATAGCACACACATGCACACTCACACACAGAGGCTTGGGAGAGCATGTGACAACATTGCTAACCTGCCCTTAGAAATCAGATCCAGATCCAGCAACAAGTGCGCTGATACTTGACCTTTTGGCGACCTTTCGCGATCATCTTTGCTCGGCAGGAAAAGGGTCAACTGGCGAGCTTGGCAAAGGTTGCACATGCACGCCGTCGAGCTGCACGGCACTTTATGCCTGTTTCATTTTCGGATGGGTCGCTAGAAACAAAGCAAAAGTCACACATTTTGAAAGGATGTGAAATTTTGCACCATTGACATAGTCAGAGCATCTGGCTTTGGGTTGGACTGCTGACAATAATCACACTTTATCTTTTTTTGAGAAGTGGCAAGAAAAGAGGTTCACTTCCTGAACAGAGGCTGTGGGCGGAATGAACTAACATGCAGAGATGCGATAAAGGGCTCAGAATAAACACCATCACTTGGTTTATCAACTATCAGGCAGGCAGCTTTCAGAAATTATTAGTGTTTTTTGCACTGAGAGAGAGCAGTGAGGCTTTTACAATTCATGACGTAATTATACAAAATCTATATCCAATCAGCTGAATTCTTTCCTCTATTTTTTTCCTTTTACAGTGAAAAACGAATGGCCCCGTACTTTAAGTCATAGTACATAAAGTTGATGGTTTAAAATTAATTTTTCTATTTCAAAATCCTATATGAACAGGCAACTATAGTATAGTATTCAATTCCTGATGACTATTCCACCAACTCATAGTGCCTGCCTCGTGTAAAAATGGCAGACAGGCTCACATATTGGATGAGAGTGCAGAGGAAGTCTGGCAAAAAGGAGAAACAGACCTTTTTTATTTTTAGGTTTTCTTTTCATGAGGAGGCTTATTTGAACAGTGCTTTGGTCCGTGTTCATATACCTGGAGTGAAGTTCGGTCAGATAATCAAGATGAAATTTAACTTCCTCTTTCCACGACTGGTCTCAGAATAGGCCTTCTTGCTGCTGTGGATACACTTAAAGAACACGTTTAAAGTCTGATGAAAACACCAGTTTAATGTGGTGGCTCTGAAAACAACTAACTGAATTAGAAGTGTTCGGGGAGTCTTATGTGCTTGCAAAGTTAAACAATACCTTTGTGCAATCAAGTGACAACACACAGTGTTCTCATATAAAACAGAAAGTGTTGTAACCCCTCCTACATAAGAGTTCCTCTAACTAGCTGACTTGGCTCTGACAGTCACCTTATGATTTCTGCATTTTGCTTTCAACATCCCCCTCCGTCACGGTTTCAGTGGTCGAAATAGTTGCTAGATCGCCAGACTACATAATAGTTTCCAGATAAATGTGTACGAGCACAGAGAACACATCACCCTTTCAGTATTTTCCATGGGAGTAGCACAATGGACTGGATAATCACCACAATATTCTTGTCGGGTAAGTTTATACATCTTTATAAATATTTGTGCCAGCAGTGAAAATAGGATCCTGTCATTTGATTTAATGTCATTTTTATTACTAAGTTATGTTCCTATAGAATGCTGGAAGCATAGAAACATATTATCATTGGATTATTACATGTGTTATTTTGAAAAAAATCAGGGCTAAAAGATTCATAACTGTGATAACAATATGTAGAAAAACTGTTAAGATTATCAATTCCATGTTTGCATTTCATCCTCTGTGAATCAAACTACCTGTATCAGTTTAGTCAAGTCTGACCCTAAAAAAAACTTCCTCTACATTTCTTATTTTAATAGTAGAAAATGTTTTTTGGAAAACACCGGAAATCTTGTAAAATTACAATTCAATTACAAGTTTTGACTAAAACTTATGATCATTTAAACTTATGGTGTTGTAGCAACATCTGTCATTGAAATGTCATTAACTTTTGCTAGTAGAGTAAATGTTCGCAAGAATTATGGCAGTTTGTAACAAACAGATCACACAAGCAAGAGTCTAATTACAGGAACACGTTATGACAGATCAAAAAACAAATACATGGCATTTAGTCAGGGTCGTCATGCACCAAATTTGGTGAAGATTGGCGGAAGAGAAGTGCAAAAATGTTTTTGTAAAAAAAATTCAAAAAGTGGGCGTGACCTATATCTGAGGTGAATAAAATTTGCACCTTGGTCTCACCGTTCAAGAGGTGTGTGGAAAAAATGCTCTATAAATACACACTAACAACACCTCAAACTAAATACACTTCCTTGGCCCATAACCACCAGTTTAACTGAATGTAAGACCTTAAATTATAACATATATATCCATTCATCATGTATATGTACACTCTAGACAGGTCGACAGTCTAACATCCTAAATTATTATAATGTTTGCACTAAAATTGATCATAAACAGGCTGCAGCAGACATTAATTATCTCTTCATAATTAACATGTTCATGTTTGCTAAACCTACACAACTTGTGACACCAAAAGAGAGACACATCTGGACCAACACCACACGTCTTATTTATCTGTCCCACTTGTACTCAGCAGGAGGAAGGGGGGCAGTGACAGACTTCCTGCAGCTGCCTTTTATTTATATTTTAGTGACAACAGAAATGGATGACATGAAAGCATTTCTGTTCATGTCTTTCTGAAGCCACAGAGGCTACAGTTACCTAAGTAAAAACTGTACTGTACTGGTCACAAGAAAAAGCAGAACCTGAGGGCGTTGGTGACTAAATCATTATCTATTTATTTGCATTTCTTTTTCTGGAGAAACTATGACAGCAAGACTATCAAATTATGCAATTTTGTCAGACTTTGAAATGTCCAGGATACCCTAATCTATTAATATCAATCAGAGGTGGGTATCAGATGTTAAACAGATCCGAAGAGGAAGTTAATATTTGTTATTAACACATTATTATCTATTCTCACAGTCACTTGTAATATTGAGGAACCAGGAGGGAATATTTCGAAGTGTTTGTATCTTGCTGGCTATTTTTAGAAAACCTCATGTTATGGCCAAAAAAGGAAGAAAAGGAACAAACAAAGAACACTCAATGTCAGGAAATCAAACATGAAGACAAATATAGAAGGAAGATTTCCTGCATGTACTATGCATACAGTCTTGTTCCTGCTATTAAAGAATGGAGGAACTGTTAAAGAGAAACAGAATTAAAAGTAAACAGAAATACAGGCTCAAAAATGTCATCTTGAATATTACGTTTTTAAGATGAATAACTGACTTGGGCCTCTATCTTTAGAATATTTCTGACATTGGCACTCCCTAGTGGCGGCAGACATCCATCCACATCACTTATAAATGCACTGAGAGCAGCACATAAAATATACTGTCCTTCACACTAAAACATCTGCACATGCAGAATAATTTTAAAGTCACATTCTGCATATAGTGGCTTTAAATCAGGTTGTTTCTTCTTCATTCCTCCTCAGTGTTTAAAGCTGCACTTTGCTTTAATATCGACCCCGTGGCTTGGAAGACCCTGAAAAACACTGCTGCAGGTTTTGGATACCAGGTGGTGCAGAGACAATCAGAGTAAGTCAAAGCATGGCTGCTGTTGTGGAACGTGGGTCTACACTATAGCCAAATGTCTACTGTACTAGCATTTCTGTCGGTAGTGTCTCACATTAAGAATCAAACGTGGCATTTTCGGATAGATAAAAATGTGGGATTCATTTAGCTACGCTGCTCTTTCATGTGTCTGTCTGGTTGTATCTCCTCAGCCTGCTGGTCAGTGCTCCTCTTGAACAGTATTCACAAGGACGAAGTGGACAAATATACAAATGCTCCCTGGAATCATGCAGTGAACTTTCAGTTCCACGTAAGCAACTTCTCATTTCCAAACACTTCATATAAACCAGATCAAGCATATGCTACTATCATTTGTACTCTTAGATTATTTTGGAAGTATTTCTATTCTAAAACTTTTCAACCTAAATACCTGTTTCATAGTGATAAAAAAGAAACACAATTCAATTTGAATCATGTTAATACCACTGATATACCTTTAACCAGGGCGTCATTTTATCAGGGCCGAGCAGAGACAATGTTGGGCAGCGGAGGCCCTAATGAAACTGAAAGAATTATTCTTAAAATTAAAATTAATTGCATTTTTGAGGGCCTTAAAGTGTTCAGAAAGTTGTTGAACTTTGAACACTCATCAGACGTAGTGTAAAATTTTACATTTTTGGGGTCATGGGCTTGGGTGGGGAAAAATGGCTCGCTAGCACCCCCTACAAAGTTGGAAATATTGAGCCCCTCAATCAGGTTACACTTACATGTATACAATTTTGTAGGCAGATATAACATGTGGAGACGCACAAAAAAGCCTCTTGGAGGTATACCCAAATCCTAACAGGAGGTCAGCCATTTCGAAGTAAATGTGATGAGATAAGGAGAATCGCTGTGTGTTCGTTAGCTTAGAATGAGTCCTTCATGTCTACATAGGGAGCGGGTCCTCTTCACGGAGTCCGCCATGTTGCTCCATCATGTTTCTACAGTAGCCCAGAACGGAAAGATCAAACACTGGATCTAGAGAGAGTCTTTCACGTTTTTATGTTACCTGAAGGCCACCGTAGTTCTCCGACACGCTTGTGAAACTGCGGTAACGTGAGACGATGAGTGCAAAACCGTGGTACCGCCGGCCGCCGTCTGACTTCTGTTGCTCGTAAAGTAGTGTTATTATGGTGAGGATGGCCTCTGAGCGAGGCGAGCAGCATTACCACGGTTTTGCACTCACGTTACCACAGTCTTGGAAAGGAAGGAGTGAGCGGAGGTGTGTTCAGTTGGTTGCAATCTGCTACCACACCACTAGATGCCGCCAAATTCTACACACTGAACTTAAGTAAAACAAGAAGAGTACTCAACGTGTTCCTACCACAGTTCCTTTTGTTTTTGCATATTTTAAGAATTGTTAGGGTGGAAATATTTAGCATTTAATGTTGTTGAAAAAAGTAACAACAACAGTTACAAAAGTATATATAGTCGTATGATAATTGCCGGAAAAGGCTGTGCGACATAGCTGTACAGTTTGAGAACAGTGAGTATGAACTGGCTGCTGATAGTTATTAGATAAGGATAAGGACGTATTTTATTAGTGGGAGCTGAGATAGTTGTCATGAATGACTGTTTTGACAAGACGAATGATGAATGTTTTCAATGCAGTGCCAGATTTTGCAGTCAACATGTCTCTTGGTTTGACAATGACGAATGATCCCGTCACACAAAACACCATGGTGAGCTGCCAAATATTCACAATTCATTGCGAGAAAGTCCTCTTAAACTTTTCTTTCTCTTTCTACCAGTGAAATAATTTTCTCGCTGCATAACATTTTTATTAATGCACAGAAAAGATAGCAACATAGACTTAACTTTGTCTCTTTTCAGGCATGTGGTCCAACCATCCCAAAGGACTGCCAAAGTATCACCATGTACAGTGGTATGTGCTTCCAGATTGACCGTTCTGATGGCATTACAGGTCCTGTACCTTCTTCTAATAAAGGTAAATATAAACACACACAAAGACTAAACGTGCATAGGATTAGTTGCATTGTAGCAACTTTCCAAGAGGCTTTTCTTGAGTGACGAGTCTTTAAATCATCCTTCTTCCTGCCAGAGCACTGGAACAAGCACATATAGGGTGCTACAAGAATGGGTCTTAAAACCGGAAATTGAGTTAGCATTTTAGCACTTCTGGTTTCATCGAGTGGAAGTCAATGAGCTTTTTGAATGACTTTTTAGTTAGATGCCTGAAATAAGGTCTGTGGTTAACACAAGCTTAAGGGATTTCAACGTTTTGTTCTACGAGTGTTTTCTGCATTTATTATGATGTGTAACTAACTTATAAGTCACGTGAAATCTCTTTGACAGAGTGCCGATCAGCAGACATTGCATTTCTGTTGGATGGCTCAGGCAGCGTTAATGATGAGGATTTTGACAAGATGAAGACTTTTGTGAGAGATCTGGTCCGCTCACTCCTGCCACTAGATACAAAGGTAATGTCACTGCCAGTTTGGCCATAGCACAAACTCTGAGAACTCATTTCTGTTGCAGTGTTGAATAAAAGTGATCATTTCATAATTCTTAATTGTTTCTTCAACAAATTGACAGTTACATTTTAAAATTTAAGAGTTGATTGTTAAAATATAGAACAAGTAGTTCTGACAAAGCAATCTGATTGGTCTGTTGTGCCAATAATGACAGTAAAGTTCACCCTCACGTGTAATATTGGTTAATTAACAGACTGTTTCTCCTATTTTTGCAGTTTGCTATTGCCCAGTTCTCCAGGAATCCCAGAATCTATTATTACTTTGATAATTTTTTCTCTGGATCTACATCATGGGAAGAAAAAGTTACTGGCATTGAGCAACTACAGGGGTCAACTTTCACAGCTGCAGCCATCAAAAATGTGGTGTAAGTGCCGTCATCATGTTGACCTCCCATTTGCACAGGAAGTTCTTAGGAATTCTTTAATTAAAGGTGCTAAAAGCGAGAGTGGGAGCATTTCTATTGCCTCCGCACGGCTCTCAACATGGCGACGGCTGAGCCAGTGGTTCGCAGCTAACTGTGCTAACAGCGCTAACAGGGAAAATAGCGGCAACAGTCCTGACAGAGCTAAGGACTTGTTTATACTCCAGAACGGACACGTACACGGACAACACATACCAAATTTGAAGTTCCTAAGTTAAATAGTTTCCGAGTTCTGCTCCAAAAACGAAAGTGTGACACGCGAACGCACAGAAGGACGGACGGAAGGATGGACACACGGAGCCCTATATAACCCCCAACTACATTGTCGGGGGGGTATAATAACGGACATTTTCTTTATTCGAGTATGGGGGGGCCCTTGACCTAATTTTACCTTCCCTTTGCTGAAATTTCATTTGGGTCTCTTTTTCTTTAGTATCGGGCAACAAACAAAATGGGGATCAATGTTTTAAATAATGGCCGTTGTTCCCCTTTAATTAATAATTCACAGCCACATAATTAAATATTATATGATACTACAAAATGTATTGCACAATGGTGTATTGAAATTGCATCTTTCTTTTGACAGCGAAAATATTTTCACACCAAGAAGAGGTTCCAGGTCAAATGTGAATAAGGTCTTGATAGTCATTACTGATGGAGAATCTAACGACCCGGGGCAATTGCAATCGGCAGCAACCTTAGCTAACAGGGCAAAGATCACACGATTTGCTATTGGTGTAAGTTCTTCAGTTCCACTTAGTAAATTTAAGCAATTAATTAACTCTGTTGTGCAGCACAACACCTCAAACACTTGTTTTCAACATCCCTAGGTGGGGAACGCATTTACCAATCTTAATGCAAAAGCGGAACTGGGGATCATTGCATCTTCACCAGACAACGTGTTTCAAGTGCAGAGCTTTGACGCACTTGACAAAATCAGGAAGAGTTTGCAGGCCAAACTCTTCGCTATTGAAGGTATAGTTATATAGTTTCCAAAAAAAATAGCTATTCTATCAATTTTCAACCTGCATACAATTTCAGTCTAAGCATGACCGTTTTGTAAATTTATTGAGTCTGCTCTTTGTAATTCAACTGTATAAAAGTATTTATTGGGATGTGACCATTGTATCATGCTGCGTTGAGAGATGATTGTGCTCTTTCATGTTGCTGTTACAGGTTCGCAAAGTGGAGAGTCACTGAAAATGGAAATGTCTCAAGAGGGATTCAGTGCAGCTTATGTACCTGAGGTAATAAAAAAACACCAGATATTCACTGGACAATGCAAACACACAGATACGCATGTCTTTGTGTCAGCTTTTGTTGGTTGAAAGCAGATAGACAATTATAAAGAATTCAGATATTTAATGTATAGCACTTCAGCATATTCTTTAGACAATGTTTTGTGACTGACGTTTTTTTTTTACTTTTGTTGCTTTACTTTCATAAATAAGTTCAGGATTTGGTGGAAATGTGTAACAAAGTTAAATTGGAAAGCCTGTTTAATTAAACATCTGTTTAAATTGAAGGGAATTCAGATGGCTATTGTTGGTGCTAATGTGTGGAAGGGAGGCTACCAGCAATACTCAATGAGTACAGGACGGGGGCTGAGCTCCTATGAGCCTAATATGGAGCCTGACAGTTATCTGGGTAAGAATGTAAATGTAAAAGGTATATCATTTACTTGCACTGCTCTAATGTAATCTTTTCTCTTCTCTTTGAATGTTTAAGTTATTATTTATTATAATAGAGAATGTATTTTATGTTACATGTGAAATGTCAGTGAGGTCAGACGAAGTCAGTGTAGATATCATGATGTTTTTACAATATAAAGATTCTTCGCAGGCTAAAGACTTGAATATACTCAAACATTACCAAGAAATATTAGACATTTTCTAGTTTGAAGACAAAAAAAGCGTGTTTTGTAATCTCTTTGTCTACATTAAACAAATATTTGGGGGTTAATATATTCTAAAATATGTAATATCCATATTTGCGCGCTGCAGAGGTAATGGTAAAAACTAACAAGAATTTGCAAAAATAGCAGGGATGCACCGATCCGACTTTTTCAGTTCCGATACCGATAGCGATACTTAGGCTTTGGGTATCGGCCGATACCGAGTACCGATCCGATACCAGTGTTTCATTAATAAGCTGTATGCCTCACTGTGTAGAAGTGACTGGGATCATTCTTTTATATGTAAGACAACATCCGGCTAGACTTAAACGTTGCTTTCCGAACTTTGTAAAACATAAATGTGACCAATAAATACATAATTTAATTGTTATTCATTATTAAAATAATAAATCGTACTCCAGCGACTCAGTAAAAATTCTTCAAAATTAACAGCAATTACAATTCAAATGTAAACCTTTTTAATACAGCAACAAATTGGTCAAAACTTATCAGGATTAAAAATTACAGTGTATAATGTATACTGCATATAAAAATGGAACTGAATTGAATAGATCGGCCCCATTGTTATCGATATCCAATCCAGCTATTTGGGTCAGTATCGGCCCGATATTTGATCTGGTATCGGTATTGGTGCATCCCTAAAAAATAAACAGTTTGCTCACATAGTTTTAACTGATGGGCTTTCATTCTAGGTTACTCCATGGCAGTCGCTACAACGAGTCAAGGCACATTGACAATTGTTGGTGCTCCAAGATATAAACACCTAGGAGTTGTGATGGTCGTTTACCCAGACTTGAGTAACAAAATCATCGACCCCTCTCCATTCCAGGTGCGTGCTTACTATTAAGAGGGACTAACGGTCCTGAAAGACAATGTGAAGCTAATTTTTAAAAAATGTTTCCTTCTTTTATGTTTTTTTCACTGATAATTTGTTGCTTTCACAGTTTCAGAGCGGTGGATATTTTGGGGCCGTTGTTTGTGCGATGAAAGTGGATCGTGACCTCTACACTGACCTAATCCTCATATCTGCCCCCATGTTCATGGACAATGATAGAGAGGGAAGAGTTTACGTTTGCAGATTAACTGGTTTGGTAAATGACAAGTTATCTGGTACCATTAAATGAATCTATTTGTTTTTTTTCCCCAACAACCACGCAAACGTTAACTCATCCTTATATTTTCAACAGAATGTCGAGTGTGACTTAGATGCTCCGTCAATACTGAAAGGGGACGCATCTGACGAAGGAAGGTTTGGGTCTACTCTTGCTGTGCTACCTGATCTTAACAGAGATGGTTTCAGGGATTTGGCAGTTGGAGCGCCTTTGGAGAATGATGGTCAAGGCAGCATCTACATATTTCACAGCGAAGGACGAAGAGGAATCAGTTCTACTCACTCACAGGTGAGCGAGATCAAATTTAGACTTAACAAGGGCTGTCAATCGATTAAAGTATTTAATCGCAATTAATCGCACATATTTTATCTGTTCAAAATGTACTTTAAAGGGAGATCTGTCAAGTATTTAATATTCTTATCAACATGGGAGTGGGCAAATATGCTTGCTTTATGAAAATGTATATATATATTTATTATTGGAATTAATTTAACAACACAAAACAATGACAAATATTTTCCAGAAACTCTCACAGGTACTGCATTTAGCTTAAAAATATGCTCAAATCATAACATGGCAAACTCGAGCCCAACAGGATACAACATCTGTCAGTGTGCTGACTTGACTATGAATTCCCCCAAACTGCATGTGATTATCATAAAGTGGGCATGTCTGTAAAGGGGAGACTCGTGGGTACCCATAGAACCCATTTTCATTCACATATCTTGAGTACAGAGGTCAAGGGACCCCTTTGAAAATGGCCATGACAGTTTTTTCATTGCCAAAATTTAGCATAAGTTTGGAGCGTTATTTATCCTCCTTCCTGACAAGATAATATGACATGGTTGGTACCAATGAATTTCTTAGGTTTGTAGTTTCATATGATGCCAGTATCTTCACTCTGGCTTTAAAACTGAGCCAGCTACAACCTAAAAATCACAAGTTGCGTTAATGCGTTAAAGAAGTTAGTGTTATTATTGCATTAACTTTGACAGCTCTAGATTTAACAGATCCAGTATGCATGGCTTCATGTTTGCCACTGTATTCAATATAATATAATATAATATAATATAATATAATATAATATAATATAATATAATATATATTTTTCAATTTTGATTAATTGAAATATTTCCATTTATATAGAGAATTGCTGGCTCTGAAGTCGGACCAGGACTGAAGTTCTTCGGCATGTCGATCAGTCAGTCCTCTTTTGATCATAGTAGGGACAATCTGCCCGATTTAGCGGTGGGTTCAAAGGGCGCAGTTGTCTTACTCAGGTAAGTCCAAGATGCTCCTGTCATACATTTTACTCTCAAGTAAGACTATTGAATTTTAGCTTTGCAATGTGTGCAGACCAGTCATTGAGTCTCTTTGTACAAATTTAGGAAAGAACTCTTCACCATTAACCTGATGGATTGTATATGTTAACTAAGATATAGGCTACCAGTTTTACAGTTATCCACATGTGTTTTCCTGCTCCGTCCATTTCCAGATCAAAGCCTATAGTAATGGTAGCTGCTACGGTGACCTTCAGCCCAAAAAAAATCTCTACTCAAAACTCAGACTGCTTAAAACCTTTGCCGATCTCAGCTGAAATCTGCTTTAAGATGACCAGACACTCTACAGTAGAGCAAGGTACCTGATACTCCACCGTTCATGCATTACTTGTATGCGTGTACATGAGTAACCTCTTAATGAAACTCTTATCTCTTCCAGCTGAAGCAAGGATTAGCTTTAATTTAACGCTGGACGCTACCCGCAAAGTCCCAAACAACCGAGCTTACATTAGTGGGAAACAACGAGAAGCGGATGGAGTAGTTAATCTTAACTTGGTACGGAGTCAATGCGCCTCGGTGCAGTTCTTTGTTGAGGTGAGTTGTTAGACATACACAATGTTAAAATCTGGTAGATTCTGCCTTTTTTTGGCTTTTGAAGTAGGGTGGAATCGGTAAAATGGGCCCAAACTTTTTGGTAAATGATTAGACCATCAAATACGCTATGCATGAGATCTAATGATATTTTTATAAATTGGCATGGGTCTCTTAAATATGTATTTGTTAAAAAAATGCAAAAAAGTACAATTGTTTTGGAAAATGAGAGTTAGAGTATCAGCAGGTTCCCTTATAAGCTAGGATACAATGTTCAGGTAAAATGGGTCAGTATAAAAAGAGGGCATGCAACACAGTAATTTCAGCTGAAATCATTTTAATTTTAACAGTAAATTAACACTAAATATTGTCTTTGGTGTGCCATAGTAACAACACCATAAATACATTTCATGCAATAAAAAGTTGAACAAATATTTCATTGAGTAATGCAAAATTTTAAAGGGCCATTATACTCCACCCTTATCTGGCCCATTTTACGTGACTCCACCCAACCTATTTAACTGGTAAACAGCCTCTCTCGCAGTGAAAAATCTCATGTTATGTTAAAGAGTCCAACACTCGCAACCTTGACAGACAGTATTTCACAGTAGCCCCCTACCCTCTTCTTGCAGGCTTGTCCAGAGGATTCTCTCAATGCACTTTCCAATGAACTCAGATTCACCTTTGACGGTGTGCCTTCCGCCGATAATCTCAGACCGAGTCTCGCCGAGCAGGCGCAGACAACGAGCCGCCATCCTGTAAGTAATCTCTAAAGACCTTTGCTTGCTAGCACGTCTTACGCGTGGTCTTTGTTGTCTGTCAGAATATTAACTGAACAACAAAGCCTTGTCTTCGTGTCATTAAAGGATCAATATGTAATATATTTACTGTAGCCTATGGTTTACTTCATCTCTTCCACAGTTAGGGTTCGAGATCAACTGCGGAAGGGACGACCAATGTGTAGATAATCTGAAAGTGGATTTCAACTTTACCAGGTGAGTTATAAAAGTGAAGCCTAATTTTGGTGTGTGGTCATATGGCCACTTTTCTTCTACAAGTGCACACTATAACTGATCTGTATGCTGTTTGATTTACAGTATATTCTTTCAGTTTTTGGGTTCAGCACGCAGGAAAAAACGGCACAGCTATATCAGCTCTTTCAGTATAAAATATACATGTGTTCAGAGTCTTTTTTGCGCATTGATGGACTGTTGGATGTCAAGTCGGCTACTTCTAGGCATGGCTATGTCAGTCTGTCCACCACTTTGATCCAGACTGTAATATCTAAACAACTATCAGATGGATTGCCATGAAATTTTGGTACAGATATTTATGGTGCCCATTGGATTAATTTTAATGACATTGGTGATCCACTGACTTTTAATCTACCACCATAACAGGTCAAAGATTGATTTTGAAATATCTCAACACCTACAGTCAACACCTCCTTTAGCATTGGACACACTGGACCATGCTTTATGAAAGGAAAGCAGATAATGCCCCCCACAATTCCTTGCGGCATCCCCACGGTAGACACACGTCAATAACATCCGATGTAGTGCTGCAGGGATGACGTATTTGTGTAGACCAACCAGGAAGTTAGCATCGCCCTGGTTCCCTCAACAAAAACCTAATGGGATTCTTCAATTGGGTTTTGGATTATTCCAGAAAATGAGCTCTGTGGCAAATAAACATTTATGATACATACACGTTTTGTTACGTAAAATAATCTCCACAAATGAACACCACTTTTATGATTTTTTAAGCGTGAATACAATCGGCAGACGTAAAAAGCTAACGTTCGGCTATGAACGAACTACGCCACGGTGGCATGACGTGAGTAAAAACAGTGAGGCTGTGAAGGCGGACGAGTCGGCGTGATGACGTTTTGTAGTCTCATTCAGCCACTTGTTAGCAACCGCTATTTTTAAGACACATAAAGGCTTCAGAATTCATGAGTGGATGTATTTATATCGTAGAACAAAACATTAAAATCTCTTCAGCTTCATCTGACTGTTTTTTAGGACTCATTCCTGCAGCTCTCCATCACGTAGCCGAGTGTTAAGTGCATTCTGATTCTCTGAGCACCACAGATGTCTTTTCCTAGATATGAATTCTCTTTCACCTCGTGACGTTTTCAATAAAGGTCAAGGAGGAGTGGTTTGGAAAAGACACAGGACGTAATTTTTTTTAACTATTTGACCGCAGCCTTGTTTTCTTCTACCTTCACTTTTATCTGTCCTCACAATCTGTCAGATCCTCGGAGGTTAAAGTTGGCATTGATGAACTGCTGAATGTCACCGTCTCACTGGAGAACAGCGAGGAAAACTCCTACAACAGCCATGTGATTCTCACATACCCAGCCGGACTCTCCTATAGGAAGTTTACAGATGTGCAGGTAAGTCGTCAGGATCAAGTCTGCTTCAGTTCATCTCTGGTCACACAGTGATTTTTAATTGGTTTTTATTAACAGGGAAGAATAGAGTGCAACTCGTTGGACAGTGAAGATGGCGTAACGCCAGGAAAGACAGACTGCACTGTTGACAAGCCTATTTTGAAGAGCAACACTAAGGTTCGTTCTTTGTATGATCTCTTCTCACCGCTGCAGAGACAGAAGACAACCTGATTTCTCTCGTTCATGTCGTTTTAGGCTTTCTTCATCGTCTCCTACGGGATCGATGCCAATAGTCAGCTTGACAGGAGGATTTTTGTCTCTGCGAATGCTACCAGGTACTGCTCAGTTGTCAAGCACAACAATATGCAAGTGTGCAATAGTCCTATTACCATGTGTACAAATAATTTCACCTCTCCTTTAGTGGGAATCAGGAACACGCCGTCTCAAGTGAGCTCCACAAAAACAAAGGGATCGATGTGAAGTACAGCATTTTTGCCACAATTGAAAGGTTTGTGTTGTTCTATGTGTTACAAAAGAAATGATTTAGAAAGTAAGAACACATTTAAGCTGGCATTTTATTACCTAATATTCATCAAATGTTATGTTTAGTTCCCTCAGCTACAACAACTTCTCTTATGGAAAGAATAATTTGCAGAAACCAGTCCAACAATTAATTTCGGTAAAATATCTTATTATAATATCAGTAATTCTTTTAAAGTGTATTAACTTAATTCACTGCTCATTACGTCTGTTTAATACCTTTTCTATTCTCCCCCTCTCTCTTAGGTTACAAATGATATCAGAGCGCTGGACTTCACGGTGGTGATCAAGGTGCCAGTGAAGCTCGGTGATAAAGACATCTGGGTGGATTCGAGCAGTTTGCAGGTAACATATGTGGGAACTTGTCATTACTAGGGCTGTCAAAATTAACGTGAAAATAACGCGTTCACGCAAATTTGTTTTAACGCCACCAATTTCTTTCACACATTAACACAACTTGCGATTTTTAGGTTGTAGCGGGCTCAGTTTTAAATCTAGAGTGAAGATACTGACATCATATGAGATAAGAAAACCTAAGGAATCCATTGGTACCAACCATCATACTAGCTTGTCGAAAAGGAGGCTAAATAACGCACCAAACTTTCACTAAATTTTGGCGATGAAAAACCGGTCATAGCCATTTTCAAAGGGGTCCCTTAACCTCTGACCTGAAGATATGTGAATGAAAATGGGCTCTATCGGTACCCACGACTCTTATGATTTGATCATATTTTTATGCTAAATGCAGTACCTATGAGTGTTTCTGGACAATATTTGTTATTGTTTTGTGTTGTGAATTGATTTCCAATAATAAATATATACATACATTTGCATAAAGCAAGCATATTTGCCCACTCCCATGTTAATAAAAGTATTAAATACTTTACAAATCTCCCTTTAAGGTATATTTTGAACAGATTAAAGAAAATGTGTAATTAATTTGTGATTAATTATTGACAATCATGTGATTAAATATTTGAATCGATTGACAGCCCTAGTCATTACGGAACCCTAAAAATGTCTTAAATGCAGCTGTTTTTATGCAACCATAGCCTCATGGATTAACGGATGGATCATGGATGTGGTTATACGAGGACCACATCTGGTTCTCTGTTAAACTGATACGAATCTGCTCCATTTCAGATTCCAGACTGCCAAAGAGTCAGCGATGAAGAACCTATTGACAAAGATTTTGTTCCTAAGATACAGAAAAATAAGTTAGTGGTAAGTATGCCTCTACGATCTATGATTACGTAATTGCAAAGCCCATTAGAGGGCTACGCACACACTCATAGAACTGGAGTTATATCTATGTAACTACTATTTTTTCATCCCACCGGAGAGTGCAGGCCTGATAACAGCTCTCTCTGCTTTCTGCCTTCTTTGAACCAACAACAGGACTGCTCTGTAGCCAGGTGCACAGTGTTCAAATGCAGTCGGTTCATGGGACGACTGGAGAGTAAAGAGTACAGAATCTCAGCCAACCTCAGTTCTCGATGGATAGAGCAGGTAATCGATGTGTTCTCGTGCGACCTGTGACTAGAGGAATTGAACTTTATCCAGCGATATCTCTGTCAATGTTTCTGCTAATGAAAAGATAAATGCACCAATGGGAAGCTGAAGATCTCGCTGTTCTAACGATGTATTGGTTGTTAATCTATCATGAAGGCAAGGGGGTGAAGTTTGACCCTGAAGTCACTATGCTACTTTTATTTGTTTTTTTCTCAGGTTAAAAGCTTAAAGCTGCAGTGGGTAGAATTGGAGCAAATATTATTTAAAAAAGTTATTTTTATAAAACGGTCACTATATCCTGACAGTAGTGCATGAGACAGGTAATCTGAAAAAAATCATGTGCCTCTGTGTCTTCCGGTGCTCCTAATGGCATCTGTAAGATTTCACACACCGGAGGAAAACAACCAATCAGAGCCGAGCTGGAGCCTGCCGTCTCTGAGCAGCTGTCAATCACTTGCGAACTCCGATCAAACGGTCAAACTAGGCAGCGCTGATCAAATATGAATCAATATTCTGTTACTGTAATGCCTATTTCTCGCCTCAAGTGTTTTCAGAAACATATTGTAGTGTACTGTTTAGCTGTAAAATGAGAAAGTTTGTGACCCGGCAGCCATGTTGAGAGCAGTTGAGGAAATAGCAAGCATTGCCCACCAGTCGGAGCACAGACAATAGGAATGCTCAATAGGAACGCTTTCTCTCTGAAATGACCTGTGATTGGCCAAAGTCTTCCGTCACGAGCTAGATTCTTTGCCCAATGATGCCAAAAACTTTCTGCCTACAGAACACACCTTGGAAATCATCAAGACGCATAAAATCAGTTTTCTGCAACATTTTGCAATATTAAGCGCCTATTTGGCGGCCATTACGAAAAATGGCTGCCATGGCCCTCTGGGGCCAAATTTGCAGCACCCCGATATCTATATCTTTTCATTACATATAAACCTACATCTGTCCCAAATTTGTTGCTTTAATCGCAAAATGCACAATTGTTATGCATATTTCATCTTAGCTGCTCCACTATGTATGTATAGTATTGAACACACTGACTTGCGTTTTATGTACATTTTAAGTGCTACATTTGGAAGTATTTTGATCACCTGACTATGCTGCGTTAAAATGTCTCCACAAATAATTATTTTCTAATGAAATTTTACAACACTAAAGATCAAATCATCCCACTCCTCATTTTCTCTTCAAACAGATTGGACTTAAATCTGCCAAATTCCTCTTGACCAGCACAGCCAGTCTGGAGTACGACAGAAACCAGTACATCTTCGTTTCAACGGGGTCTAATAACAACCCTCCTGTTCGCAAGGTGATTACACAGTGATTTTACTTCTTAATGTGTTATTAAAAGAGCTGGAATTTGATCCACATTCTGTCATTTCACCTCTCAGATTGAAGCAGAGGTAGAAGTGTATGCTGAGCCAGACTTCACCAAAGAGATTGTCGGAGGATCCCTGGGAGGGCTGGCTCTACTGGCTTTACTCACCGCTGGCCTGTATAAGGTGAGAAACTGAACTTATGGAGGCAATGAAGCCATTTTGAGGTGTGGTTTCCAGCACAATTTTTTTTCTTATTTAATATAAGATTGTCTCACCTGGTTTGGGTCTTTATATTTATTTATTATGTGAGGTTTAAATGTATCTTTCTTTGTTTTGTACTCTCAGGCTGGATTTTTCAAGAGTAAATACAAGGAGATGATTAACGAGGAGGCAGCAACAGCAGCAGCAGATCCGGGGGTTGAAGGAGGCGAACCCGCACCAGAATAACAAATGTAAAACCAGTGGATGTCCCACAGACACCAGCTGTTTCCAAATCCAATACATTCACAGCATTAGCATGCTAATCGCAGCGGACCGCAAAACAACAACATCTACAGTCATCTCTGATTAGTTCATCTGTACCATTAGTCAGAGTTGTACTATTTTATAACATTTTCAGGAATGATTTATATGGAAGAAGACCACTTCCGATTTGTTATACCAGAAAGCTTAGCTGTGTCTGAAATCACTCCCTCACTCAGTCATTCACCATTTAGATTCTCAGCTTTGGGGTCGGGACGGCAACAAGGGGTAACAAGATGCTTTCCTGGTTAGGAAGTAATACTAAGTGAATACTGTAAAGTTTTTACCTCTTTAGGCTCCTAAAAATGATTCAAACGAAAGTCTCAGCAGGGAAAATCTCGGATTGCAAAAAGGCATCGGTTCATATCATCACTTCATCATTTAATCCTGTTATATTTGTGTGAAATTGTCATTATTAGCATATGAATTCTTGAGTTATGACCAAAAACGTGTTTTGTGAGGTCACGGTGACCTTCGACAACCAAAACCTAAACAGTTCATCGTCGATACCAAGTGGACATTTGTACCAAATTTGAAGAAGTTCACTCAAGGCGTTCCTGAGATGTCACTTTCAAGAGAATGGGACGGACGTGAGGTCACAGTGACCTTTGACCACCAAAACCTAATCAGTTGATCTTTTAGTCCGAGTGGACGTTTGTACCAAATTAGAATAAATTCCCTCAAGGAGTTTCTGAGATATTGCTGTCGCCAGTGCGGAGGCATAAAAAGGTTGTGAACCGCTGTCCTGTATTACAGACACTCAATTATTGACTTAATAGCGTGTAGTAAAAAGAGATTTCAGGCACTATAGAGTATAAATTTCACAAAAAAATTTGCCAATCAGGGCACAACCAGGGTAAATGTAGTGCACTATACATAGAACATAGAGTGCTTTTGGACACAGCCCAAGTGATGTTACTGTATGTGGCAGGAGGCTTTACAAAATAACTGTACATTTTTCCAATCATAATATTGACCTAAACAGCCCATTGTTGGTCTACAATGCAACATTTCTGCTTATATATTTCTGCAAGCTATGCATGTTAACTTTTAGAATTTGTTTAATGGTGAAAAAAAACAACTGGATTCAAACATATTGTTACTGTAAAACTGCTGAAATTGAAACTGCAATATTGATTTAAGTATTCAGAAAATATGTAAAGAGACATTTGTTTTATGCTTCATCAATATTTATTATAAATGTGATTAAATGATTTTTCATTTGTCTTAACAATTTGATTTAAGATTCACCTTCATACATGACTCACCATCACATTTGACAAAAAGAGGTACAACGGCATAAAGAATAAATAACACAAGTTGTCCTTCATTGGATTCAGTGAAACACATTTTCCCCATACAATTATTTTATAGAAACACCCCACCCCCATCACACTAAATAAAAACACCTTTTGTTGTTGTAAAAATATAAACTTCTTTGGAGGAGCCTGACAAGCGACCTGAGTATCTTAAGTGCATTTACAGAACGGGGGGCTTGAGAAGATTGTTCGAAGCTTTTAAATGCAATAATGAACTACTTCAACGCCCCGCGGAGACAGTAGACCTAACACCCTGACAACAGAAACACTGAGATAACGGGGACAGCGAGAGAGAGGAATAAGGAAATTGAGAAACCTGCTGCATTTCCTTTTTCAGGAGACGGCATGTCGCCAACTGTTTCCTTTAAGAAGGACCCGAATCTTGAAGTTTTGGAAAAGACCTGAACATCAGCGCGGACTGATTTGCTTCCGCTCACTGTTACAACGGCCACCTGGAACCAAGAGGAGTCTGACTTGCACATTAGAGGGCCGCCCTGATCCCCCTGCAAATATAAAAACAGAGGATTCATCGTCAATGTGAAAACTTCTCATGACAGAGCAAAAAGGATTTTTAGAAACACTGGTGGATGGGAAGACTTTATCTTACCTGTTGAAGGTCCATGGTGTAAGTGCAAATGTTCTCAGAATCCGAAACATTTCCACAACTTGCCACTTGAGTTTCAAGATCTCGAAGACTTGAGTCGGCTGGAAAAATCACATTGACTCCCGTGAATACAAACAATCTTTGTGAATAATCAAACTATGCTTTGTATATAATGAGGAAGCTATTACAGATATAGTGAAATTAGGAATGCTAATTTTGATTTTTTTTCTAACCGACAACCAACCCTCGTTAACCGATTATTAACCGCTAAGTAATGATTCAGGGCGATGCACAATGACCCGCTAGCTGTACATTATCCCGCTTATTACACGGCTACTTACTTAAGAAATCAATAATTTGACACAAAAACAGTCCGCTAGAGTCCAACATCAGAACTGCGTGTTAGCGCGGCGTAATGTTAACGCGTGTCCGACAGACCGTGTGTGTGTGGCGGAGGTGAGTGTGGCGTTATAGCTGTGAACGTAGCAGTAGCAGACAGTGTGTGTACAGTTAATTTGTCGGTGAATAAATACTACAACTCCTCAAGACCCAAACCAAGCTCCCGTGTCTTGCAACACCGGCTCAGGCTCTCTTAAGGTGGGCTGTTAAGTTGGACCAGCTATTCTTCTCTAAGTCACATGCCGCTCCACTTAGTTTTACTTAGCTTTTTATTTATTTTTTATTATTTCTTTTAACCGTTTAACCGATAGCATTGATTGGTAAAAATTCAAGTTAACGGTTAATTATTAACATCCCTAACTGAAATGATACTTATCATATTAGCAGCAAACACAAAAGCTTGATAAACCCTTACCTCGGCTCTTGCTGCCCTTCTCCCAGCCTGCCACCCAGCATAGACTTCCAGCGAGGAAGGTTTGGGCGCTGCTGATGTCCATACACACAGGCTGAATATAATCTCTGTAGGTGACCGGCTTACTCAGCTGCAGCAGTGCGATATTGGAACCTGTCATTTTGCTCACTTTAATGTCCACAATGCCAAGAGACATCTCGAACTCTTCAGAGCCGTCCACAATTCGCTGGCCCAGAAACACACTCCACTCACTGACATCTGGATTGGAGCTGTCAGGAGGATAAAGGGCACCATATTTAATTATTTCACAACTAAATGAATAATGAATACAAAAAAATAATGCTTTTGCACTTACGAAGAGAAACACTGGGCAGCAGTGAGGACAAATTTGTCAGCGATCAGGGTTCCTCCACAAGTATAGACCCCATTTTTGTGGAGACTAACCATCCAAGGCCACATCCCTCCAGGTACAACACCGCTGTCACCTACAGCACGGCTGTTCAACGGAGCTTTGCCACACACTGATCCTATATGAGAACATTAAACATGAAGAGAAGCAAACATAAATGACAGACAGAGGTAAACCAAATTATCACAATTCTGACAGTGGAAACATTTGAATAATTATTATCTTTTCAGGACACTCACTTGCAGGGTTGGTTACAATTTGGGTAGTAATACTAGGTTTTTTCGTTGGCGAGAGTGTAGGGGCAACTGGCAGACCAGGACAGGTGTAGCTGCTGTCAGCATCCAGCCCACTGGAGGTGAACTGGACAAAGCCTGGCTTATCAGAGCTGATGTGGGAGTTGATCCAGGACTGGTAACTGGACACTCTGGAGTAGACTCCCGGCAGATTGGGTCGAGCACAGCCAAAACCAAAACTAACGATTCCAGACTGGACCCAGACGGAGCCCTGCTGGTTCACCATTGGACCTCCTGAGTCACCCTGAGGAGATGGAGAGGAGACGCCTGAGGATTTCACAAAACCCTAAACACACTGACCAACAAGTAACAGATTCAGTGAAGCAGCCTACCTGACATGAGTCTTTGCCTCCTGCCAGAACACCAGCACAGATCATGTTGTCTGTGACTGTACCGACTCCATTGAGACAGTTACAATGTCTGTTTCCCAGAACTGGCACCTCCACTTCTTGAAGGGTTTCAGGGAACGGTAATGACACTGAGAGACCAACAACAAGAGAGACAATTCACACATCCATCTATTGTTTTTAGGACACATCAACCAAACTATTTGTCAGCAACAAGCAGACTCACCTCCCTCCTTGACTGCGCCCCAGCCAGTGACCCAGCTATCAGTACCGTTGTTGAACACACTGTCACTGGCTGCCAGACACACAGGTCTGATGTAGTCTGTAAATTTGACTGGTGAGGAGAGTCTGAGCAGAGCAATGTCGTTGTCGCTGGTGGAACTGTCGTAGTTTGGATGCAAAATGATTTGGGCAACGGCTCTGGACTCTTCGTTTGGGTTTTTGCCCTGCAGGTTCTGACGACCGAGAGAAACCTGCCATCTAGACGTACTTGTACTGAAGGAAAAATGACAAAAATGTGTTGGTTTTAGGAAGAACGTGGACTGAAAGTCAAACCAAAAACTAAAACACTGAACATTTTATCCTCTATTACATTGCAGTTACCCACCTGGAGAAGCAGTGAGCAGCAGACATCACCCACTCTCTGTTGATGAGGGATCCACCACAAACATGGCCGCCAAATTTCTGCAGACTAACCTGCCAGGGCCAACTTCCTGGTGGAGCGTCTTCACCTCCAACTATCCTGGTGTTCAGGGGCGTGACGCCACACACTGCAAACAACAGGATATAGACGGTCCATCTTAAATTAGCAAAACAGGCTCAAAATACTTACAGGAGCTATTAAAGAGGACCCATTATGATTATTTTCAGGTGAATAATTCTAGTTTAGGTTTGTAGCTCCACTCTAATTAGCTTTGTTTGAGGGTGTGCCAAACTAGCAGTTATGCAAATGTGTTACTTAGTGACATCACAATGTTACGGAAGAAAAGGCAGGACTTCAAGCAAGGTGTTTCAGGCAGTTCAGGATCAGTGTTACAGTGGGGGAGAGTAACTCCCTTTGGCGTGGACTTTGGGCTTTGTAACTTTGCAGACCGTTTACATTCACAAAAAACTATATAACACACTAAAGTAAAGAAAAAAAACACAAAAGTATAAAAGGTCCCCATTAAACGAAATGCAACCGGGAGCAGCAGTGATAAGAAAGATTTATTTTGAAGTATTCAACAAAAATATATCTAAATACTATGTTAATTAGTTATAAGCCCCTATGAATATGGTTTGCACATATCTGACATTGGCGACTCCCAATGGGAGCATCACAACAAACACTGTAGCCGACAGCTCGCCACCACATGCTAACATGAAAGAGCTGGAAGCAGCATATATACTGTACCAATTGTTCCCTGGACTGTCAGTCTTTCTACAAACAAAGAACAAAATGACATGTAATATTCAGAGTAATGTGGTAGTCAGGATACTTACATTTAGCACTTGATGCTGTGGATCCTGGATCTGTAGTTGTGTCTGGTACTGCAGCAGTAGTAGTAGTAGTAGTAGCACTAGTAGTACCAGTAGTAGTAGTACCACTAGCAGTAGTAGTAGTAATAACAGGAGGTGGCAGACCAGGACAGGTGTAGCTGCTGTCAGCATCCAGCCCACTGGAGGTGAACTGGACAAAGCCTGGCTTATCAGAGCTGATGTGGGAGTTGATCCAGGACTGGTAACTGGACACTCTGGAGTAGACTCCCGGCAGATTGGGCCGAGCACAGCCAAAACCAAAACTAACGATACCAGACTGGACCCAGACGGAGCCCTGCTGGTTCACCATTGGACCTCCTGAGTCACCCTGAGGAGATGGAGAGGAGACGTCTGAGGATTTCACAAAACCTTAAACACATTGACCAACAACTGACAGATTCAGTGAAGCAGCCTACCTGACATGAGTCTTTGCCTCCTGCCAGAACACCAGCACAGATCATGTTGTCTGTGACTGTACCGACTCCATTGAGACAGTTACAATGTCTGTTTCCCAGAACTGGCACCTCCACTTCTTGAAGGGTTTCAGGGAACGGTAATGACACTGAGAGACCAACAACAAGAGAGACAATTCACACATCCATCTACTGTTTATAGGACACATCAACCAAACTATTTGTCAGCAACAAGCAGACTCACCTCCCTCCTTGACTGCGCCCCAGCCAGTGACCCAGCTATCAGTACCGTTGTTGAACACACTGTCACTGGCTGCCAGACACACAGGTCTGATGTAGTCTGTAAATTTGACTGGTGAGGAGAGTCTGAGCATAGCAATGTCGTTGTCGCTGGTGGAACTGTCATATTTTGGATGCAAAATGATTTTGGCAATGGCTCTGGACTCTTCGTTTGGGTTTTTGCCCTGCAGGTTCTGACGACCGAGAGAAACCTGCCATCTAGACGTACTTGTACTGAAGGAAAAATGACAAAAATGTGTTGGTTTTAGGAAGAACGTGGACTAAAAGTCAAACCAAAAACTAAAACACTGAACATTTTATCCTCTATTACATTGCAGTTACCCACCTGGAGAAGCAGTGAGCAGCAGACATCACCCACTCGCTGTTGATGAGGGATCCACCACAAACATGGCCGCCAAATCTCTGCAGACTAACCTGCCAGGGCCAACTTCCTGGTGGAGCGTCTTCACCTCCAACTATCCTGGTGTTCAGGGGCGTGACGCCACACACTGCAAACAACAGGATATAGACGGTCCATCTTAAATTAGCAAAACAGGCTCAAAATACTTACAGGAGCTATTAAAGAGGACCCATTATGATTATTTTCAGGTGCATAATTGTAGTTTAGGTTTGTAGCTCCACTCTAATTAGCTTTGTTTGAGGGTGTGCCAAACTAGCAGTTATGCAAATGTGTTACTTAGTGACATCACAATGTTACAGAAGAAAAGGCAGGACTTCAAGCAAGGTGTTTCAGGCAGTTCAGGAGCAGTGTTTCAGTGGGGGAGAGTAACTCCCTTTGGCGTGGACTTTGGGCTTTGTAACTTTGCAGACCGTTTACATTCACAAAAAACTATATAACACTAAAGTAAAGAAAAAAAACACAAAAGTATAAAAGGTCCTCATTAAACGAAATGCAACCGGGAGCAGCAGTGATAAGAAAGATTTATTTTGAAGTATTCAACAAAAATATATCTAAATACTATGTTAATTAGTTATAAGCCCCTATGAATATGGTTTGCACATATCTGACATTGGCGACTCCTAATGGGAGCATCACAACAGACACTGTAGCCGACAGCTCGCCACCACATGCTAACATGAAAGAGCTGAAAGCAGCATATATACTGTACCAATTGTTCCCTGGACTGTCAGTCTTTCTACAAACAAAGAACAAAATGACATGTAATATTCAGAGTACTGTGGTAGTCAAGATACTTACATTTAGCACTTGATGCTGTGGATCCTGGATCTGTAGTTGTGTCTGGTCCTGCAGTACCAGTAGTAGTAGTAGTAGTAATAACAGGAGGTGGCAGACCAGGACAGGTATAGCTGCTGTCAGCATCCAGCCCACTGGAGGTGAACTGGACAAAGCCTGGCTTATCAGAACTGATGTGGGAATTGATCCAGGACTGGTAACTGGACACTCTGGAGTAGACTCCCGGCAGATTGGGTCGAGCACAGCCAAAACCAAAACTAACAATTCCAGACTGGACCCAGACGGAGCCCTGCTGGTTCACCATTGGACCTCCTGAGTCACCCTGAGGAGAAGGAGAGGAGATGTCTGAGGATTTCACAAAACCCTAAACACACTGACCAACAACTGACAGATTCAGTGAAGCAGCCTACCTGACATGAGTCTTTGCCTCCTGCCAGAACACCAGCACAGATCATGTTGTCTGTGACTGTACCGACTCCATTGAGACAGTTACAATGTCTGTTTCCCAGAACTGGCACCTCCACTTCTTGAAGGGTTTCAGGGAACGGTAATGACACTGAGAGACCAACAACAAGAGAGACAATTCACACATCCATCTACTGTTTATAGGACACATCAACCAAACTATTTGTCAGCAACAAGCAGACTCACCTCCCTCCTTGACTGCACCCCAGCCAGTGACCCAGCTATCAGTACCGTTGTTGAACACACTGTCACTGGCTGCCAGACACACAGGTCTGATGTAGTCTGTGAATTTGACTGGTGAGGAGAGTCTGAGCATAGCAATGTCGTTGTCGCTGGTGGAACTGTCATAGTTTGGATGCAAAATGATTTTGGCAATGGCTCTGGACTCTTCGTTTGGGTTTTTGCCCTGCAGGTTCTGACGACCGAGAGAAACCTGCCATCTAGACGTACTTGTACTGAAGGAAAAATGACAAAATGTGTTGGTTTTAGGAAGAATTTGGACTGAAAGTCAAACCAAAAACTAAAACACTGAACATTTTATCCTCTATTACATTGCAGTTACCCACCTGGAGAAGCAGTGAGCAGCAGACATCACCCACTCTCTGTTGATGAGGGATCCACCACAAACATGGCCGCCAAATTTCTGCAGACTAACCTGCCAGGGCCAACTTCCTGGTGGAGCGTCTTCACCTCCAACTATCCTGGTGTTCAGGGGAGTGACGCCACACACTGCAAACAACAGGATATACAGTAGACAGTCATTCTTAAATTAGCAAAATGGTCTCAAAATACATATAGAAGCTTTTAAACTAAATGGAACCGGGAGCAGCAGTGATAATAAAGATTTATTATGAAATATTCAAAAAACAATATAACTAACTACTATGAGAATTAGTTATAAGCCCCTATGAGTATGGTTTGCACATATCTGACATTGGCGACTCCCAATGGGAGCATCACAACAGACACTGTAGCCGACAGCACGCCACCACATGCTAACATGAAAGAGCTGGAAGCAGCATATATACTGTACCAATTGTTCCCTGGACTGTCACTTTTTTTACAAACAAGGGACAAAATGACATGTAATATTCAGAGTACTGTGGTAGTCAGGATACTTACATTTAGCACTTGATGCTGTGGATCCTGGATCTGTAGTTGTGTCTGGTCCTGCAGTAGTAGTAGTACCAGTAGTAGTAGTAGTAGTAGTAGTAGTAGTAATAACAGGAGGTGGCAGACCAGGACAGGTGTAGCTGCTGTCAGCATCCAGCCCACTGGAGGTGAACTGGACAAAGCCTGGCTTATCAGAGCCGATGTGGGAGTTGATCCAGGACTGGTAACTGGACACTCTGGAGTAGACTCCCGGCAGATTGGGCCGAGCACAGCCAAAACCAAAACTAACGATTCCAGACTGGACCCAGACGGAGCCCTGCTGGTTTACCATTGGACCTCCTGAGTCACCCTGAGGAGAAGGAGAGGAGACGTCTGAGGATTTCACAAAAACCCTAAACACATTGACCAACAAGTGACAGATTCCGTGAAGCAGCCTACCTGACATGAGTCTTTGCCTCCTGCCAGAACACCAGCACAGATCATGTTGTCTGTGACTGTACCGACTCCATTGAGACAGTTACAATGTCTGTTTCCCAGAACTGGCACCTCCACTTCTTGAAGGGTTTCAGGGAACGGTAATGACACTGAGAGACCAACAACAAGAGAGACAATTCACACATCCATCTACTGTTTATAGGACACATCAACCAAACTATTTGTCAGCAACAAGCAGACTCACCTCCCTCCTGGACTGCGCCCCAGCCAGTGACCCAGCTATCAGTACCGTTGTTGAACACACTGTCACTGGCTGCCAGACACACAGGTCTGATGTAGTCTGTGAATTTGACTGGTGAGGAGAGTCTGAGCAGAGCAATGTCGTTGTCGCTGGTGGAACTGTCATAGTTTGGATGCAAAATGATTTTGGCAACGGCTCTGGACTCTTCGTTTGGGTTTTTGCCCTGCAGGTTCTGACGACCGAGAGAAACCTGCCATCTAGACGTACTTGTACTGAAGGAAAAATGACAAAAATGTGTTGGTTTTAGGAAGAACGTGGACTAAAAGTCAAAATAAAAACTAAAACACTGAACATTTTATCCTCTATTACATTGCAGTTACCCACCTGGAGAAGCAGTGAGCAGCAGACATCACCCACTCTCTGTTGATGAGGGATCCACCACAAACATGGCCGCCAAATTTCTGCAGACTAACCTGCCAGGGCCAACTTCCTGGTGGAGCGTCTTCACCTCCAACTATCCTGGGGTTCAGGGGCGTGACGCCACACACTGCAAACAACAGGATATAGACGGTCCATCTTAAATTAGCAAAACAGGCTCAAAATACTTACAGAAGCTATTAAAGAGGACCCATTATGATTATTTTCAGGTGAATAATTCTAGTTTAGGTTTGTAGCTCCACTCTAATTAGCTTTGTTTGAGGGTGTGCCAAACTAGCAGTTATGCAAATGTGTTACTTAGTGACATCACAATGTTACGGAAGAAAAGGCAGGACTTCAAGCAAGGTGTTTCAGGCAGTTCAGGAGCAGTGTTTCAGTGGGGGAGAGTAACTCCCTTTGGCGTGGACTTTGGGCTTTGTAACTTTGCAGACCGTTTACATTCACAAAAAACTATATAACACTAAAGTAAAGAAAAAAAACACAAAAGTATAAAAGGTCCCCATTAAATGAAATGCAACCGGGAGCAGCAGTGATAAGAAAGATTTATTTTGAAGTATATAAAAAAAATATATCTAAATACTATGTTAATTAGTTATAAGCCCCTATGAATATGGTTTGCACATTTCTGACATTGGCGACTCCCAATGGGAGCATCACAACAAACACTGTAGCCGACAGCTCGCCACCACATGCTAACATGAAAGAGCTGGAAGCAGCATATATACTGTACCAATTGTTCCCTGGACTGTCAGTCTTTCTACAAAGAAAGAACAAAATGACATGTAATATTCGGAGTACTGTGGTAGTCAGGATACTTACATTTAGCACTTGATGCTGTGGATCCTGGATCTGTAGTTGTGTCTGGTACTGCAGCAGTAGTAGTAGTAGTAGTAGCACTAGTAGTACCAGTAGTAGTAGTACCACTAGCAGTAGTAGTAGTAATAACAGGAGGTGGCAGTCCAGGACAGGTGTAGCTGCTGTCAGCATCCAGCCCACTGGAGGTGAACTGGACAAAGCCTGGCTTATCAGAGCTGATGTGGGAGTTGATCCAGGACTGGTAACTGGACACTCTGGAGTAGACTCCCGGCAGATTGGGCCGAGCACAGCCAAAACCAAAACTAACGATACCAGACTGGACCCAGACGGAGCCCTGCTGGTTCACCATTGGACCTCCTGAGTCACCCTGAGGAGAAGGAGAGGAGACGTCTGAGGATTTCACAAAACCCTAAACACATTGACCAACAACTGACTGATTCAGTGAGGCAGCCTACCTGACATGAGTCTTTGCCTCCTGCCAGAACACCAGCACAGATCATGTTGTCTGTGACTGTACCGACTCCATTGAGACAGTTACAATGTCTGTTTCCCAGAACTGGCACCTCCACTTCTTGAAGGGTTTCAGGGAACGGTAATGACACTGAGAGACCAACAACAAAAGAGACAATTCACACATCCATCTACTGTTTATAGGACACATCAACCAAACTATTTGTCAGCAACAAGCAGACTCACCTCCCTCCTTGACTGCGCCCCAGCCAGTGACCCAGCTATCAGTACCGTTGTTGAACACACTGTCACTGGCTGCCAGACACACAGGTCTGATGTAGTCTGTGAATTTGACTGGTGAGGAGAGTCTGAGCAGAGCAATGTCGTTGTTGCTGGTGGAACTGTCATAGTTTGGATGCAAAATGATTTTGGCAATGGCTCTGGACTCTTCGTTTGGGTTTTTGCCCTGCAGGTTCTGACGACCGAGAGAAACCTGCCATCTAGACGTACTTGTACTGAAGGAAAAATGCCAAAAATGTGTTGGTTTTAGGAAGAACGTGGACTGAAAGTCAAACCAAAAACTAAAACACTGAACATTTTATCCTCTATTACATTGCAGTTACCCACCTGGAGAAGCAGTGAGCAGCAGACATCACCCACTCTCTGTTGATGAGGGATCCACCACAAACATGGCCGCCAAATCTCTGCAGACTAACCTGCCAGGGCCAACTTCCCGGTAGAGCGTCTTCCCCTCCAACTATCCTGGTGTTCAGGGGCGTGACGCCACACACTGCAAATAAAGGTGTTGAAATAATTGGATCTTAAATCAACCATGCTGACCCATACATAAAAATGACACAACACAGGAAATAGAGAAGCACTGATAAAAACGCATTACTATTACATTCCTTAGAAATGCAAGCGCTAGAGATACTCTAACATAAATCAACAAACTTATAGTTTCATAAAATAATATACATAAGTATCACCTGTGAGACAGGAATTACATTGTGAGTACTTCCTAGAGCGTAGGCATATGTTTTATGTATTTTTATTTTTATTTGAACTTTTTATTTTGTATTTTTTTGTTTGTATATTTATTTTGGAACTACTGTATTGCTGCTGTGTGTGTTTTTTTCCTGTGTGGGTTTATGTCACCCATCCGTCTTTTAGTTAGTATGACGTTATTGTTCGTGTAATGTTTCCTTATTGTGTGATTGGGAGGGGTCTGGGGAAGCAGGGTAGGGAGAGGGGAACATTGTTTGTCCTTGTCATTCATACTTATTAAGTAAAACTTATAAACATTGTTTACAAAAACATGCATTACTAAGTTATCTTAAAATCTCAAATTTAAACTAAATATGTGTATAATTAATTAAAGCCTGTGTGACTTTGATGACTCCTAGTGGCAGTATCAAATGAGACACAATGCCAGACAGCATTGTCTTGACCACTCATCCTCAACATAAAGACTGTGCCTGTTTTGAAAATGAATTGTCCAATTAAAAAAAAAAAAGAACTATTCACATTAGATTAATGACAAATATAATCATAACAAATCTAAAGACTTAATTAACTTTAGCTTAGTTCCACTGTTGGCTGCCAGTGTCATTTTTATTTTACTTTACCACTGGGGTGTGCAGAAAGCATGAATATTCCAATTTTATAAATAGTTAATTGTTCATTATTTGTATGAAAAACAGAATAATTGATATTCAAAATACCGTGGTACTCTGGTTACTTACATTTAGCACTTGACATGGAACATAGACCTGTGGTTTCAGTTGCTGGGTCTGTAGTTGTGTCTGGTCCTGCAGTACCACTAGTAATAGTAGTAGTAATAGTAGTACCAGTAGTAGTAGTAGTAATAACAGGAGGTGGCAGTCCAGGACAGGTGTAGCTGCTGTCAGCATCCAGCCCACTGGAGGTGAACTGGACAAAGCCTGGCTTATCAGAGCTGATGTGGGAGTTGATCCAGGACTGGTAACTGGACACTCTGGAGTAGACTCCCGGCAGATTGGGTCGAGCACAGCCAAAACCAAAACTAACAATTCCAGACTGGACCCAAACGGAGCCCTGCTGGTTCACCATTGGACCTCCTGAGTCACCCTGAGGAGAAGGAGAGGAGACGTCTGAGGATTTCACAAAACCCTAAACACACTGACCAACAACTGACAGATTCAGTGAAGCAGCCTACCTGACATGAGTCTTTGCCTCCTGCCAGAACACCAGCACAGATCATGTTGTCTGTGACTGTACCGACTCCATTGAGACAGTTACAATGTCTGTTTCCCAGAACTGGCACCTCCACTTCTTGAAGGGTTTCAGGGAACGGTAATGACACTGAGAGACCAACAACAAGAGAGACAATTCACACATCCATCTACTGTTTATAGGACACATCAACCAAACTATTTGTCAGCAACAAGCAGACTCACCTCCCTCCTTGACTGCGCCCCAGCCAGTGACCCAGCTATCAGTACCGTTGTTGAACACACTGTCACTGGCTGCCAGACACACAGGGCTGATGTAGTCTGTGAATTTGACTGGTGAGGAGAGTCTGAGCAGAGCAATGTCGTTGTCGCTGGTGGAACTGTCATAGTTTGGATGCAAAATGATTTTGGCAATGGCTCTGGACTCTTCGTTTGGGTTTTTGCCCTGCAGGTTCTGACGACCGAGAGAAACCTGCCATCTAGACGTACTTGTACTGAAGGAAAAATGACAAAAATGTGTTGGTTTTAGGAAGAACGTGGACTAAAAGTCAAACCAAAAACTAAAACACTGAACATTTTATCCTCCATTACATTGCAGTTACCCACCTGGAGAAGCAGTGAGCAGCAGACATCACCCACTCTCTGTTGATGAGGGATCCACCACAAACATGGCCGCCAAATCTCTGCAGACTAACCTGCCAGGGCCAACTTCCTGCTGGAGCGTCTTCACCTCCAACTATCCTGGTGTTCAGGGGCGTGACGCCACACACTGCAAACAACAGGATATACAGTAGACAGTCATTCTTAAATTAGCAAAATGGTCTCAAAATACAAATAGAAGCTTTTAAACTAAATGCAACCGGGAGCAGCAGTGATGATAAAGATTTATTATGAAATATTCAAAAAACAATATAACTAACTACTATGAGAATTAGTTATAAGCCCCTATGAGTATGGTTTGCACATATCTGACATTGGCGACTCCCAATGGGAGCATCACAACAGACACTGTAGCCGACAGCACGCCACCACATGCTAACATGAAAGAGCTGGAAGCAGCATATATACTGTACCAATTGTTCCCTGGACTGTCACTTTTTTTTACAAACAAGGGACAAAATGACATGTAATATTCAGAGTACTGTGGTAGTCAGGATACTTACATTTAGCACTTGATGCTGTGGATCCTGGATCTGTAGTTGTGTCTGGTCCTGCAGTAGTAGTAGTACCAGTAGTAGTAGTAGTAGTAGTAGTAGTAGTAGTAGTAATAACAGGAGGTGGCAGACCAGGACAGGTGTAGCTGCTGTCAGCATCCAGCCCACTGGAGGTGAACTGGACAAAGCCTGGCTTATCAGAGCTGATGTGGGAGTTGATCCAGGACTGGTAACTGGACACTCTGGAGTAGACTCCCGGCAGATTGGGCCGAGCACAGCCAAAACCAAAACTAACGATACCAGACTGGACCCAGACGGAGCCCTGCTGGTTCACCATTGGACCTCCTGAGTCACCCTGAGGAGAAGGAGAGGAGACGTCTGAGGATTTCACAAAACCCTAAACACATTGACCAACAACTGACTGATTCAGTGAGGCAGCCTACCTGACATGAGTCTTTGCCTCCTGCCAGAACACCAGCACAGATCATGTTGTCTGTGACTGTACCGATGCCATTGAGACAGTTACAATGTCTGTTTCCCAGAACTGGCACCTCCACTTCTTGAAGGGTTTCAGGGAACGGTAATGACACTGAGAGACCAACAACAAGAGAGACAATTCACACATCCATCTACTGTTTATAGGACACATCAACCAAACTATTTGTCAGCAACAAGCAGACTCACCTCCCTCCTTGACTGCGCCCCAGCCAGTGACCCAGCTATCAGTACCGTTGTTGAACACACTGTCACTGGCTGCCAGACACACAGGTCTGATGTAGTCTGTGAATTTGACTGGTGAGGAGAGTCTGAGCAGAGCAATGTCGTTGTCGCTGGTGGAACTGTCATAGTTTGGATGCAAAATGATTTTGGCAACAGTTCTGGACTCTTCGTTTGGGTTTTTGCCCTGCAGGTTCTGACGACCGAGAGAAACCTGCCATCTAGACGTACTTGTGCTGAAAGAAAAATGACAAAAATGTGTTGGTTTTAGGAAGAACGTGGACTGAAAGTCAAACCGAGGAATGGATCATTTTATCCTCTATTATGTTACAGTTACCCACCTGGAGAAGCAGTGAGCAGCAGACATCACCCACTCTCTGTTGATGAGGGATCCACCACAAACATGGCCGCCAAATTTCTGCAGACTAGCCTGCCAGGGCCAACTTCCTGGTGGAGCGTCTTCACCTCCAACTATCCTGGTGTTCAGGGGAGTGACGCCACACACTGCAAACAACAGCATATACAGTAGACAGTCATTCTTAAATTAGCAAAATGGTCTCAAAATACATATAGAAGCTTTTAAACTAAATGCAACCGGGAGCAGCAGTGATAATAAAGATTTATTATGAAATATTCAAAAAACAATAAAACTAACTACTATGATAATTAGTTATAAGCCCCTATGAGTATGGTTTGCACATATCTGACATTGACGACTCCTAATTAGAGCATCACAACAGACACTGTAGCCGACAGCTCGCCACCACATGCTAACATGAAAGGGCTGAAAGCAGCATATATACTGTACCAATTGTTCCCTGGACTGTCAGTCTTTCTACAAACAAAGAACAAAATGACATGTAATATTCAGAGTAATGTGGTAGTCAGGATACTTACATTTAGCACTTGATGCTGTGGATCCTGGATCTGTAGTTGTGTCTGGTCCTGCAGTACCAGTAGTAGTAGTAGTAGTAATAACAGGAGGTGGCAGACCAGGACAGGTATAGCTGCTGTCAGCATCCAGCCCACTGGAGGTGAACTGGACAAAGCCTGGCTTATCAGAGCTGATGTGGGAGTTGATCCAGGACTGGTAACTGGACACTCTGGAGTAGACTCCCGGCAGATTGGGTCGAGCACAGCCAAAACCAAAACTAACAATTCCAGACTGGACCCAGACGGAGCCCTGCTGGTTCACCATTGGACCTCCTGAGTCACCCTGAGGAGATGGAGAGGAGACGTCTGAGGATTTCACAAAACCCTAAACACATTGACCAACAAGTGACAGATTCAGTGAGGCAGCCTACCTGACATGAGTCTTTGCCTCCTGCCAGAACACCAGCACAGATCATGTTGTCTGTGACTGTACCGACTCCATTGAGACAGTTACAATGTCTGTTTCCCAGAACTGGCACCTCCACTTCTTGAAGGGTTTCAGGGAACGGTAATGACACTGAGAGACCAACAACAAGAGAGACAATTCACACATCCATCTACTGTTTTTAGGACACATCAACCAAACTATTTGTCAGCAACAAGCAGACTCACCTCCCTCCTTGACTGCACCCCAGCCAGTGACCCAGCTATCAGTACCGTTGTTGAACACACTGTCACTGGCTGCCAGACACACAGGTCTGATGTAGTCTGTGAATTTGACTGGTGAGGAGAGTCTGAGCAGAGCAATGTCGTTGTCGCTGGTGGAACTGTCATATTTTGGATGCAAAATGATTTGGGCAACGGCTCTGGACTCTTCGTTTGGGTTTTTGCCCTGCAGGTTCTGACGACCGAGAGAAACCTGCCATCTAGACGTACTTGTGCTGAAGGAAAAATGACAAAAATGTGTTAGTTTTAGGAAGAACGTGGACTAAAAGTCAAAATAAAAACTAAAACACTGAACATTTTATCCTCTATTACATTGCAGTTACCCACCTGGAGAAGCAGTGAGCAGCAGACATCACCCACTCTCTGTTGATGAGGGATCCACCACAAACATGGCCGCCAAATCTCTGCAGACTAACCTGCCAGGGCCAACTTCCTGCTGGAGCGTCTTCACCTCCAACTATCCTGGTGTTCAGGGGCGTGACGCCACACACTGCAAACAACAGGATATATACGGTCCATCTTAAATTAGCAAAACAGGCTCAAAATACTTACAGAAGCTATTAAAGAGGACCCATTATGATTATTTTCAGGTGCATAATTCTAGTTTAGGTTTGTAGCTCCACTCTAATTAGCTTTGTTTGAGGGTGTGCCAAACTAGCAGTTATGCAAATGTGTTACTTAGTGACATCACAATGTTACGGAAGAAAAGGCAGGACTTCAAGCAAGGTGTTTCAGGCAGTTCAGGAGCAGTGTTTCAGTGGGGGAGAGTAACTCCCTTTGGCGTGGACTTTGGGCTTTGTAACTTTGCAGACCGTTTACATTCACGAAAAACTATATAACACTAAAGTAAAGAAAAAAAACACAAAAGTATAAAAGGTCCTCATTAACCGAAATGCAACCGGGAGCAGCAGTGATAAGAAAGATTTATTTTGAAGTATTCAACAAAAATATATCTAAATACTATGTTAATTAGTTATAAGCCCCTATGAATATGGTTTGCACATATCTGACATTGGCGACTCCTAATGGGAGCATCACAACAGACACTGTAGCCGACAGCTCGCCACCACATGCTAACATGAAAGAGCTGAAAGCAGCATATATACTGTACCAATTGTTCCCTGGACTGTCACTTTTCTTACAAACAAGGGACAAAATGACATGTAATATTCAGAGTACTGTGGTAGTCAGGATACTTACATTTAGCACTTGATGCTGTGGATCCTGGATCTGTAGTTGTGTCTGGTCCTGCAGTACCAGTAGTAGTAGTAGTAGTAATAACAGGAGGTGGCAGACCAGGACAGGTATAGCTGCTGTCAGCATCCAGCCCACTGGAGGTGAACTGGACAAAGCCTGGCTTATCAGAACTGATGTGGGAATTGATCCAGGACTGGTAACTGGACACTCTGGAGTAGACTCCCGGCAGATTGGGTCGAGCACAGCCAAAACCAAAACTAACAATTCCAGACTGGACCCAGACGGAGCCCTGCTGGTTCACCATTGGACCTCCTGAGTCACCCTGAGGAGAAGGAGAGGAGATGTCTGAGGATTTCACAAAACCCTAAACACACTGACCAACAACTGACAGATTCAGTGAAGCAGCCTACCTGACATGAGTCTTTGCCTCCTGCCAGAACACCAGCACAGATCATGTTGTCTGTGACTGTACCGACTCCATTGAGACAGTTACAATGTCTGTTTCCCAGAACTGGCACCTCCACTTCTTGAAGGGTTTCAGGGAACGGTAATGACACTGAGAGACCAACAACAAGAGAGACAATTCACACATCCATCTACTGTTTTTAGGACACATCAACCAAACTATTTGTCAGCAACAAGCAGACTCACCTCCCTCCTCGACTGCGCCCCAGCCAGTGACCCAGCTATCAGTACCGTTGTTGAACACACTGTCACTGGCTGCCAGACACACAGGTCTGATGTAGTCTGTGAATTTGACTGGTGAGGAGAGTCTGAGCATAGCAATGTCGTTGTCGCTGGTGGAACTGTCATAGTTTGGATGCAAAATGATTTTGGCAATGGCTCTGGACTCTTCGTTTGGGTTTTTGCCCTGCAGGTTCTGACGACCGAGAGAAACCTGCCATCTAGATGTACTTGTACTGAAGGAAAAATGACTAAATGTGTTGGTTTTAGGAAGAATTTGGACTGAAAGTCAAACCAAAAACTAAAACACTGAACATTTTATCCTCTATTACATTGCAGTTACCCACCTGGAGAAGCAGTGAGCAGCAGACATCACCCACTCTCTGTTGATGAGGGATCCACCACAAACATGGCCGCCAAATTTCTGCAGACTAACCTGCCAGGGCCAACTTCCTGCTGGAGCGTCTTCACCTCCAACTATCCTGGTGTTCAGGGGCGTGACGCCACACACTGCAAACAACAGGATATAGACGGTCCATCTTAAATTAGCAAAACAGGCTCAAAATACTTACAGAAGCTATTAAAGAGGACCCATTATGATTATTTTCAGGTGAATAATTCTAGTTTAGGTTTGTAGCTCCACTCTAATTAGCTTTGTTTGAGGGTGTGCCAAACTAGCAGTTATGCAAATGTGTTACTTAGTGACATCACAATGTTACGGAAGAAAAGGCAGGACTTCAAGCAAGGTGTTTCAGGCAGTTCAGGAGCAGTGTTTCAGTGGGGGAGAGTAACTCCCTTTGGCGTGGACTTTGGGCTTTGTAACTTTGCAGACCGTTTACATTCACAAAAAACTATATAACACTAAAGTAAAGAAAAAAAACACAAAAGTATAAAAGGTCCCCATTAAACGAAATGCAACCGGGAGCAGCAGTGATAAGAAAGATTTATTTTGAAGTATTCAACAAAAATATATCTAAATACTATGTTAATTAGTTATAAGCCCCTATGAATATGGTTTGCACATTTCTGACATTGGCGACTCCTAATGGGAGCATCACAACAAACACTGTAGCCGACAGCTCACCACCACATGCTAACATGAAAGAGCTGGAAGCAGCATATATACTGTACCAATTGTTCCCTGGACTGTCAGTCTTTCTACAAACAAAGAACAAAATGACATGTAATATTCAGAGTAATGTGGTAGTCAGGATACTTACATTTAGCACTTGATGCTGTGGATCCCGGATCTGTAGTTGTGTCTGGTACTGCAGCAGTAGTAGTAGTAGTAGTAGCACTAGTAGTACCAGTAGTAGTAGTACCACTAGCAGTAGTAGTAGTAATAACAGGAGGTGGCAGTCCAGGACAGGTGTAGCTGCTGTCAGCATCCAGCCCACTGGAGGTGAACTGGACAAAGCCTGGCTTATCAGAGCTGATGTGGGAGTTGATCCAGGACTGGTAACTGGACACTCTGGAGTAGACTCCCGGCAGATTGGGCCGAGCACAGCCAAAACCAAAACTAACGATACCAGACTGGACCCAGACGGAGCCCTGCTGGTTCACCATTGGACCTCCTGAGTCACCCTGAGGAGAAGGAGAGGAGACGTCTGAGGATTTCACAAAACCCTAAACACACTGACCAACAAGTGACTGATTCAGTGAGGCAGCCTACCTGACATGAGTCTTTGCCTCCTGCCAGAACACCAGCACAGATCATGTTGTCTGTGACTGTACCGACTCCATTGAGACAGTTACAATGTCTGTTTCCCAGAACTGGCACCTCCACTTCTTGAAGGGTTTCAGGGAACGGTAATGACACTGAGAGACCAACAACAAAAGAGACAATTCACACATCCATCTACTGTTTATAGGACACATCAACCAAACTATTTGTCAGCAACAAGCAGACTCACCTCCCTCCTTGACTGCGCCCCAGCCAGTGACCCAGCTATCAGTACCGTTGTTGAACACACTGTCACTGGCTGCCAGACACACAGGTCTGATGTAGTCTGTGAATTTGACTGGTGAGGAGAGTCTGAGCAGAGCAATGTCGTTGTTGCTGGTGGAACTGTCATAGTTTGGATGCAAAATGATTTTGGCAACGGCTCTGGACTCTTCGTTTGGGTTTTTGCCCTGCAGGTTCTGACGACCGAGAGAAACCTGCCATCTAGACGTACTTGTACTGAAGGAAAAATGACAAAAATGTGTTGGTTTTAGGAAGAACGTGGACTAAAAGTCAAACCAAAAACTAAAACACTGAACATTTTATCCTCTATTACATTGCAGTTACCCACCTGGAGAAGCAGTGAGCAGCAGACATCACCCACTCTCTGTTGATGAGGGATCCACCACAAACATGGCCGCCAAATCTCTGCAGACTAACCTGCCAGGGCCAACTTCCCGGTAGAGCGTCTTCCCCTCCAACTATCCTGGTGTTCAGGGGCGTGACGCCACACACTGCAAATAAAGGTGTTGAAATAATTGGATCTTAAATCAACCATGCTGACCCATACATAAAAATGACACAACACAGGAAATAGAGAAGCACTGATAAAAACGCATTACTATTACATTCCTTAGAAATGCAAGCGCTAGAGATACTCTAACATAAATCAACAAACTTATAGTTTCATAAAATAATATACATAAGTATCACCTGTGAGACAGGAATTACATTGTGAGTACTTCCTAGAGTGTAGGCATATGTGTCATGTATTTTTATTTTTATTTGAACTTTTTATTTTGTATTTTTTTGTTTGTATATTTATTTTGGAACTACTGTATTGCTGCTGTGTGTGTTTTTTTCCTGTGTGGGTTTATGTCACCCATCCGTCTTTTAGTTAGTATGACGTTATTGTTCGTGTAATGTTTCCTTATTGTGTGATTGGGAGGGGTCTGGGGAAGCAGGGTAGGGAGAGGGGAACATTGTTTGTCCTTGTCATTCATACTTATTAAGTAAAACTTATAAACATTGTTTACAAAAACATGCATTACTAAGTTATCTTAAAATCTCAAATTTAAACTAAATATGTGTATAATTAATTAAAGCCTGTGTGACTTTGATGACTCCTAGTGGCAGTATCAAATGAGACACAATGCCAGACAGCATTGTCTTGACCACTCATCCTCAACATAAAGACTGTGCCTGTTTTGAAAATGAATTGTCCAATTAAAAAAAAAAAAAGAACTATTCACATTAGATTAATGACAAATATAATCATAACAAATCTAAAGACTTAATTAACTTTAGCTTAGTTCCACTGTTGGCTGCCAGTGTCATTTTTATTTTACTTTACCACTGGGGTGTGCAGAAAGCATGAATATTCCAATTTTATAAATAGTTAATTGTTCATTATTTGTATGAAAAACAGAATAATTGATATTCAAAATACCGTGGTACTCTGGTTACTTACATTTAGCACTTGACATGGAACATAGACCTGTGGTTTCAGTTGCTGGGTCTGTAGTTGTGTCTGGTCCTGCAGTACCACTAGTAATAGTAGTAGTAATAGTAGTACCAGTAGTAGTAGTAGTAATAACAGGAGGTGGCAGTCCAGGACAGGTGTAGCTGCTGTCAGCATCCAGCCCACTGGAGGTGAACTGGACAAAGCCTGGCTTATCAGAGCTGATGTGGGAGTTGATCCAGGACTGGTAACTGGACACTCTGGAGTAGACTCCCGGCAGATTGGGTCGAGCACAGCCAAAACCAAAACTAACAATTCCAGACTGGACCCAGACGGAGCCCTGCTGGTTCACCATTGGACCTCCTGAGTCACCCTGAGGAGATGGAGAGGAGACGTCTGAGGATTTCACAAAACCCTAAACACATTGACCAACAAGTAACAGATTCAGTGAAGCAGCCTACCTGACATGAGTCTTTGCCTCCTGCCAGAACACCAGCACAGATCATGTTGTCTGTGACTGTACCGACGCCATTGAGACAGTTACAATGTCTGTTTCCCAGAACTGGCACCTCCACTTCTTGAAGAGTTTCAGGGAACGGTAATGACACTGAGAGACCAACAACAAGAGAGACAATTCACACATCCATCTACTGTTTATAGGACACATCAACCAAACTATTTGTCAGTAACAAGCAGACTCACCTCCCTCCTTGACTGCACCCCAGCCAGTGACCCAGCTATCAGTACCGTTGTTGAACACACTGTCACTGGCTGCCAGACACACAGGTCTGATGTAGTCTGTGAATTTGACTGGTGAGGAGAGTCTGAGCAGAGCAATGTCGTTGTCGCTGGTGGAACTGTCATAGTTTGGATGCAAAATGATTTTGGCAATGGCTCTGGACTCTTTGTTTGGGTTTTTGCCCTGCAGGTTCTGACGACCGAGAGAAACCTGCCATCTAGACGTACTTGTGCTGAAGGAAAAATGACAAAAATGTGTTAGTTTTAGGAAGAACGTGGACTAAAAGTCAAAATAAAAACTAAAACACTGAACATTTTATCCTCTATTACATTGCAGTTACCCACCTGGAGAAGCAGTGAGCAGCAGACATCACCCACTCTCTGTTGATGAGGGATCCACCACAAACATGGCCGCCAAATCTCTGCAGACTAACCTGCCAGGGCCAACTTCCTGCTGGAGCGTCTTCACCTCCAACTATCCTGGTGTTCAGGGGCGTGACGCCACACACTGCAAACAACAGGATATAGACGGTCCATCTTAAATTAGCAAAACAGGCTCAAAATACTTACAGAAGCTATTAAAGAGGACCCATTATGATTATTTTCAGGTGAATAATTCTAGTTTAGGTTTGTAGCTCCACTCTAATTAGCTTTGTTTGAGGGTGTGCCAAACTAGCAGTTATGCAAATGTGTTACTTAGTGACATCACAATGTTACGGAAGAAAAGGCAGGACTTCAAGCAAGGTGTTTCAGGCAGTTCAGGAGCAGTGTTTCAGTGGGGGAGAGTAACTCCCTTTGGCGTGGACTTTGGGCTTTGTAACTTTGCAGACCGTTTACATTCACGAAAAACTATATAACACTAAAGTAAAGAAAAAAAACACAAAAGTATAAAAGGTCCCCATTAAACGAAATGCAACCGGGAGCAGCAGTGATAAGAAAGATTTATTTTGAAGTATATAAAAAAATATATCTAAATACTATGTTAATTAGTTATAAGCCCCTATGAATATGGTTTGCACATTTCTGACATTGGCGACTCCCAATGGGAGCATCACAACAGACACTGTAGCCGACAGCACGCCACCACATGCTTACATGAAAGAGCTGGAAGCAGCATATATACTGTACCAATTGTTCCCTGGACTGTCAGTCTTTCTACAAACAAAGAACAAAATGACATGTATATTCAGAGTACTGTGGTAGTCAGGATACTTACATTTAGCACTTGATGCTGTGGATCCTGGATCTGTAGTTGTGTCTGGTCCTGCAGTAGTAGTAGTACCAGTAATAGTACCAGTAGTAGTAGTAGTAGTAGTAGTAGTAGTAGTAGTAATAACAGGAGGTGGCAGACCAGGACAGGTGTAGCTGCTGTCAGCATCCAGCCCACTGGAGGTGAACTGGACAAAGCCTGGCTTATCAGAGCTGATGTGGGAGTTGATCCAGGACTGGTAACTGGACACTCTGGAGTAGACTCCCGGCAGATTGGGCCGAGCACAGCCAAAACCAAAACTAACAATTCCAGACTGGACCCAGACGGAGCCCTGCTGGTTCACCATTGGACCTCCTGAGTCACCCTGAGGAGAAGGAGAGGAGACGTCTGAGGATTTCACAAAACCCTAAACACACTGACCAACAAGTGACAGATTCAGTGAAGCAGCCTACCTGACATGAGTCTTTGCCTCCTGCCAGAACACCAGCACAGATCATGTTGTCTGTGACTGTACCGACTCCATTGAGACAGTTACAATGTCTGTTTCCCAGAACTGGCACCTCCACTTCTTGAAGGGTTTCAGGGAACGGTAATGACACTGAGAGACCAACAACAAGAGAGACAATTCACACATCCATCTACTGTTTATAGGACACATCAACCAAACTATTTGTCAGCAACAAGCAGACTCACCTCCCTCCTTGACTGCACCCCAGCCAGTGACCCAGCTATCAGTACCGTTGTTGAACACACTGTCACTGGCTGCCAGACACACAGGTCTGATGTAGTCTGTGAATTTGACTGGTGAGGAGAGTCTGAGCAGAGCAATGTCGTTGTCGCTGGTGGAACTGTCATATTTTGGATGCAAAATGATTTTGGCAATGGCTCTGGACTCTTCGTTTGGGTTTTTGCCCTGCAGGTTCTGACGACCGAGAGAAACCTGCCATCTAGACGTACTTGTGCTGAAAGAAAAATGACAAAAATGTGTTGGTTTTAGGAAGAACGTGGACTGAAAGTCAAACCAAAAACTAAAACACTTAACATTTTATCCTCCATTACATTGCTGTTACCCACCTGGAGAAGCAGTGAGCAGCAGACATCGCCCACTCTCTGTTGATGAGGGATCCACCACAAACATGGCCGCCAAATCTCTGCAGACTAACCTGCCAGGGCCAACTTCCTGGTGGAGCGTCTTCACCTCCAACTATCCTGGTGTTCAGGGGCGTGACGCCACACACTGCAAACAACAGGATATACAGTAGACAGTCATTCTTAAATTAGCAAAATGGTCTCAAAATACAAATAGAAGCTTTTAAACTAAATGCAACCGGGAGCAGCAGTGATGATAAAGATTTATTATGAAGTATTCAAAAAACAATATAACTAACTACTATGATAATTAGTTATAAGCCCCTATGAGTATGGTTTGCACATATCTGACATTGGCGACTCCCAATGGGAGCATCACAACAGACACTGTAGCCGACAGCACGCCACCACATGCTAACATGAAAGAGCTGGAAGCAGCATATATACTGTACCAATTGTTCCCTGGACTGTCACTTTTTTTACAAACAAGGGACAAAATGACATGTAATATTCAGAGTACTGTGGTAGTCAGGATACTTACATTTAGCACTTGATGCTGTGGATCCTGGATCTGTAGTTGTGTCTGGTCCTGCAGTAGTAGTAGTACCAGTAGTAGTAGTAGTAGTAGTAGTAGTAGTAGTAATAACAGGAGGTGGCAGACCAGGACAGGTGTAGCTGCTGTCAGCATCCAGCCCACTGGAGGTGAACTGGACAAAGCCTGGCTTATCAGAGCTGATGTGGGAGTTGATCCAGGACTGGTAACTGGACACTCTGGAGTAGACTCCCGGCAGATTGGGTCGAGCACAGCCAAAACCAAAACTAACGATTCCAGACTGGACCCAGACGGAGCCCTGCTGGTTCACCATTGGACCTCCTGAGTCACCCTGAGGAGATGGAGAGGAGACGTCTGAGGATTTCACAACACCCTAAACACATTGACCAATAAGTAACAGATTCAGTGAAGCAGCCTACCTGACATGAGTCTTTGCCTCCTGCCAGAACACCAGCACAGATCATGTTGTCTGTGACTGTACCGACTCCATTGAGACAGTTACAATGTCTGTTTCCCAGAACTGGCACCTCCACTTCTTGAAGGGTTTCAGGGAACGGTAATGACACTAGGAGACCAACAACAAGAGAGACAATTCACACATCCATCTACTGTTTATAGGACACATGAACCAAACTATTTGTCAGCAACAAGCAGACTCACCTCCCTCCTTGACTGCGCCCCAGCCAGTGACCCAGCTATCAGTACCGTTGTTGAACACACTGTCACTGGCTGCCAGACACACAGGGCTGATGTAGTCTGTGAATTTGACTGGTGAGGAGAGTCTGAGCAGAGCAATGTCGTTGTCGCTGGTGGAACTGTCATAGTTTGGATGCAAAATGATTTTGGCAATGGCTCTGGACTCTTCGTTTGGGTTTTTGCCCTGCAGGTTCTGACGACCGAGAGAAACCTGCCATCTAGACGTACTTGTACTGAAGGAAAAATGACAAAAATGTGTTGGTTTTAGGAAGAACGTGGACTGAAAGTCAAACCAAAAACTAAAACACTGAACATTTTATCCTCCATTACATTGCAGTTACCCACCTGGAGAAGCAGTGAGCAGCAGACATCACCCACTCTCTGTTGATGAGGGATCCACCACAAACATGGCCGCCAAATTTCTGCAGACTAACCTGCCAGGGCCAATTTCCCGGTAGAGCATCTTCCCCTCCAACTATCCTGGTGTTCAGGGGTGTGATGCCACACACTGCAAATAAAGGTGTTGAAATAATTGGATCTTAAATCAACCATGCTGACCCATACATAAAAATGACACAACACAGGAAATAGAGAAGCACTGATAAAAACGCATTACTATTACATTCCTTAGAAATGCAAGCGCTAGAGATACTCTAACATAAATCAACAAACTTATAGTTTCATAAAATAATATACATAAGTATCACCTGTGAGACAGGAATTACATTGTGAGTACTTCCTAGAGTGTAGGCATATGTGTCATGTATTTTTATTTTTATTTGAACTTTTTATTTTGTATTTTTTTGTTTGTATATTTATTTTGGAACTACTGTATTGCTGCTGTGTGTGTTTTTTTCCTGTGTGGGTTTATGTCACCCATCCGTCTTTTAGTTAGTATGACGTTATTGTTCGTGTAATGTTTCCTTATTGTGTGATTGGGAGGGGTCTGGGGAAGCAGGGTAGGGAGAGGGGAACATTGTTTGTCCTTGTCATTCATACTTATTAAGTAAAACTTAGAAACATTGTTTACAAAAACATGCATTACTAAGTTATCTTAAAATCTCAAATTTAAACTAAATATGTGTATAATTAATTAAAGCCTGTGTGACTTTGATGACTCCTAGTGGCAGTATCAAATGAGACACAATGCCAGACAGCATTGTCTCGACCACTCATCCTCAACATAAAGACTGTGCCTGTTTTGAAACTGAATTGTCCAATTAAAAAAAAAAAAAGAACAATTCACATTAGATTAATGACAAATATAATCATAACAAATCTAAAGACTTAATTAACTTTAGCTTAGTTCCACTGTTGGCTGCCAGTGTCATTTTTATTTTACTTTACCACTGGGGTGTGCAGAAAGCATGAATATTCCAATTTTATAAATAGTTAATTGTTCATTATTTGTATGAAAAACAGAAAAATTGATATTCAAAATACCGTGGTACTCTGGTTACTTACATTTAGCACTTGACATGGAACATAGACCTGTGGTTTCAGTTGCTGGGTCTGTAGTTGTGTCTGGTCCTGCAGTACCAGTAGTAGTAGTAGTAATAACAGGAGGTGACAGACCAGGACAGGTGTAGCTGCTGTCAGCATCCAGCCCACTGGAGGTGAACTGGACAAAGCCTGGCTTATCAGAGCTGATGTGGGAGTTGATCCAGGACTGGTAACTGGACACTCTGGAGTAGACTCCCGGCAGATTGGGTCGAGCACAACCAAAACCAAAACTAACAATTCCAGACTGGACCCAGACGGAGCCCTGCTGGTTCACCATTGGACCTCCTGAGTCACCCTGAGGAGATGGAGAGGAGACGCCTGAGGATTTCAAAAAACCTTAAACACATTGACCAACAACTGACAGATTCAGTGAAGCAGCCTACCTGACATGAGTCTTTGCCTCCTGCCAGAACACCAGCACAGATCATGTTGTCTGTGACTGTACCGACTCCATTGAGACAGTTACAATGTCTGTTTCCCAGAACTGGCACCTCCACTTCTTGAAGGGTTTCAGGGAACGGTAATGACACTGAGAGACCAACAACAAGAGAGACAATTCACACATCCATCTACTGTTTATAGGACACATCAACCAAACTATTTGTCAGCAACAAGCAGACTCACCTCCCTCCTTGACTGCGCCCCAGCCAGTGACCCAGCTATCAGTACCGTTGTTGAACACACTGTCACTGGCTGCCAGACACACAGGTCTGATGTAGTCTGTGAATTTGACTGGTGAGGAGAGTCTGAGCAGAGCAATGTCGTTGTCGCTGGTGGAACTGTCATATTTTGGATGCAAAATTATTTTGGCAACGGCTCTGGACTCTTCGTTTGGGTTTTTGCCCTGCAGGTTCTGACGACCGAGAGAAACCTGCCATCTAGACGTACTTGTACTGAAGGAAAAATTACAAAAACGTGTTGGTTTTAGGAAGAATTTGGACTGAAAGTCAAACCAAAGAATGAATCATTTTATCCTGTATTATGTTACAGTTACCCACCTGGAGAAGCAGTGAGCAGCAGACATCACCCACTCTCTGTTGATGAGGGATCCACCACAAACATGGCCGCCAAATATCTGCAGACTAACCTGCCAGGGCCAACTTCCTGCTGGAGCGTCTTCACCTCCAACTATCCTGGTGCTGAGTGGAACAGTGCCACATACTGGAAAATAGATCAGTAGTGTTAGACTTCAGACGCAAAGTCAGTCAAGACACTCAAGTTCAGGCTACCCAGGTTATCACTGGGATAAAATGTGCTTTTTAAAGTTAATAAATCCCATTACAGCTGAACTTGGAAAAAGTCAATGAAATGCAGATGTGATATGTAGACATTTAAATGGATAGTAAATGTTTTCAACTCACCATCAAGCTGAGCATGTGATTCTGGAAAAGAGACAACAGTAAGTTTAGGTAGTTATAGTTGATCTGAGTAGTCTGGGTTTTTTCCAGGCAAAGACAAAAACAAAAAAAGCGCCCCATCCGAACAATTATACATTTTTAGGTTCCACTTTCTAACATGTCGGCACTCCCATGTCGATAAGAGTATTAAATATTTGACAAATCTCCCTTTAAGGTTCATTTTGAACAGATAAAAATTGTCTAATTACTTTGCGATTAATCGTGATTAAATATTTTAATTGATTGACAGCCCTAATCCGTACACATATATTTGCACACAATCCCTCCATTCAGCACTAGTAAAATGATAGCACAGTTTAAGCATTTCATTTCATACAGATGGCAGCTAAGGCCAAGTTAAAGAAAGGAAAATTGATCAGATTCGGAGAGAAGTGATTCATTCCTCAAATGGTTATCTGAAAGTACTCCTTTTAAAAATCCAGGACAACCCCAAGCCTCTGCTGGCAGACAGTAAACATACATCATAACAATGTCCTAAACAGGGACATTCTTATGTCCAATCAGGACACAGCACAGGGCACTAGGGTTTCTGGACAATATTTGTCATTGTTTTGTGTTGTTAATTGATTTCCATTAAAAAATATATACATACATTTGCATAAAGCAGCATATTTGTCCACTCCCATGTTGATAACAGTATTAAATACTTGACAAATCTACCTTTAAGGTACATTTTGAACAGATAAAAAATGTGTGATTAATTTGCGATTAACTATGGACAATCATGCGATTAATCGAGATTAAATATTTTAATCGATTGACAGGCCTTGGACATACCATTTAAAAATATACAGATTTCCAACTGAAATCATACGTCACATCTAATATTCAGCCACTCTGTTTTGAAAATTGACCTTCATAATCCAGGGTAACAAGCCCAGATCAGAAAGCCTTAAAAGTCACATTAATAGCCACGTAGATACATTTGGAGTCTATTTCTAAGTAGGCCTGCACGTGTATATTAGACTATTTTGCCAGCATCTGCAGCTCAATAAAGATGTTGGTCCAATCAACTTACCTGCAGATAAAAGGCTGGCCAGCGTCAAGACGCAGATCCACTTCCTCGAAGCCATTGTGTGACTGCCCAGTTGCTGTTTGTCACTATTTATATGCCTGGTTTTAACTGTCACCTGGTGGAGGTGAGCCCTTCCCACCAGGCCTCCCCCCCAACATCTAAATGGTTTAACAGTTTCCTTGTTCCTTTTGCTCAATTTTACATAATTTCATACATACACAGCTTAGAGGCCACTGTAAGTCTTTTCATTGTAACAATTAAAGCTGTGATGAGGATAGTTGATTAAACAAATTGACAACTAGACTACATCAAAGTGTAGATAAAAATATCAGAATTTTAATTTTCCCCTTTTTCGATTATATATCAAAACTTGATTATGTGTACAGGCTTTAATGACGGATAACTGTCCCTTTCACAGTCTAAATAGAGCTCTATTGTTGCATAGTAATTTAATCTGGCCTTCACTTCTTCTGTGTACCCATCAAAAGAGTAGAAAAAACAGTCACATGTGAGACTTTTGCAAACTCAGTGGGATAATGTGCAAATATCGAACATGTCCCACGGTTGAGAAACAGCTGGCAGTGGAACATTTTTACAAGATGTGATGAGATAAAACTGTTATTTCAGAGACAAAACACCTCGTGGTGATGTAACTGCTGTCTCAGACGAGCCATTGTCATTCTATAATATACAGTCTACACATGACTTATATTAATGACTCAGATTCAATAGCATATATCTACAGTATGATGTCCCTTGATTGGATTAGTGATGCATGCTGGGTAATCAAAAAAAAACTGTTCTCAACTCATAACGTAAACCGCTGGTCTGGCATCATTCATCATAATTAAAAATAATAATTATCAGACGGGCGTTGCGGGGATTGTTGGGCAAGAGGGGTGGATCAGGTGCAGTGTTGTCATCTCAGAACCACACGTGTCAGAGATGTACGTAATTTCCAGGTAAAATAAAAACATTTCCATTAGCACCTTCACACGACAACTCATCACTGATATCTACTGTACTTATCTTTCGGTGCAAAAAAACCCTAAAGAAAGGTAAATAACTCAACCAGAGCTACGAATAGCTCTTGCTGACATGCTGTTGAAATGGCCCACGCAACTAAAACAATACTACAAAGGTACGCGTGCATGTACGTTATGGCTGCAACCTTTACACCTCATCCATCATTTTCTTTCTATTCTTTAAGTGCAAATATGCATTTTGACAGTAAGGAGAAAGACCTTTTCAAATGCAGTTACATAACATTCAAAACAACACCATGATGTCTGCTTGATTAATACTCTTTGTAATAACAAAAGGTACTGAGAAACAAGATGTGAACTTATGGAATAAGGGTCTTAAAAAGAACTTATACTGTATAGTTATTTATTATATTTTAATTACTGGGTACCTATTCTATTATTACATGGTAAGTATGATAGAGCTGCAATGATTAATCAATTAGTTGTCAACTATTTAATTAATCGGCAACTATTTTGATAATCGATTGATAGGTTTGAATATTTTTTTAAGAAAAAAAGAAGTCAAAATTCTTTGATTCTAGCTTCTTAAATGTGAATATTTTCTGGTTTCTTTACTCCTGTGACAGTAAACTTTAATATCTTTTGAGTTGTGGACAAAACAAGACATTTGAAGACATCATCTTGGGCTTTGGGGAACACTGTTCGACATTTTGCACCACTTTCTGACGTTTTATACACCAAACAACCAGTTGATTAAACAAGAATATAATCAACAGATTAATCGACAATGAAAATAATCAGCTGCAGCCCTAATGTATTACATACTGAGCAATAACCTGCCCGTTTGGGAGGAACATAGAGAGAATTTGGGTACTACTGAGGAAGAATCTAAACATTTCAGGGAAGATGGAGTGATGACTTTAACATCACTTAATAAATCTGATGTGATTTTATTTTAAAATGACCTTATTACCAACCAGGCAAACTACATTGTTCCTTTATTATTTTGGGGTACTCATAGTCTCCTCCCTGGCAGATGTGTTCGACCAGCATTACAGCTCCTCGAGGTGCACGCTTATACCTTTTTTTCAGCTTTGTGCACGGCCTCCTCTCATCCCAGGAAATACATATAAATATAGAAAGATATTAAGGGTGTGATTCAATGATCAACGATCCAATAACATCAATGCAAAGTGAAAACATTGATACATATCATCATCTTTAAGATATGCCTTTATTTTGAAATTCCCATGGCACATCTGTGTCACAATTCCCATCCAAGCGTCTCTCCTTCCCAGTAATAAAATTGTCAAATCATATTTTAGTTGCTTTTTGTGAGTTGATATAAATGTAACAGACTGTGTTAAAAGGGCATATGATATCGTCTCATATCGATCGCTCGATTGTGATACCGGCAATTATCGTATCGTTGTCCAAAGAATAGATATATCGTATAGTGATGAAACTTGTGATTTACACCCCTAATACATATGGTTAATATACTCTTCTTACAGCAAACTGGGCAGTTAATTTAGTTTGTTCTTCCATGTTTTGAGGCAAGTAAAGTCAAAACAAACTGTTCTCATATTGTTCTCTGTAGTTAGATATGCAGTGGTAGTTCCACGGTAGTTCCTTGTCAGACTGAGTTACAGGGTAACTATATGGTCAATCATAAGAAGAGCCACTGAGCTTCAACTATAGTTAATCATTGTTTTAAATATTGCAGTGGGATTTATTTGTTCAGTCTCGTTAAAACACTAAAAACTCTCAAAACAAAGCATGATTTTATTTCACTTTTCTTTTCTTTTTTGCCCAAATAGAGAATTGATGCACTGACCTCAGAACCAAGTTTGGGCGCTGGTCCAACACATCTACATGATATGGGGCCGTGGTGATACGTGTCCATGCTGCAGAGTCTATCCTGACTCATCTTAGGAAGTGATAAGAGAGAAAGGGAACACAAAAAGAGGAGGAAGATTGTGATTTTAGCAGTGACTTTAACATTTTGCTAAACATGACATTTACTGTATGTGACTCTCTTGATTCTCACATGTTATCATCACAAATATTGTCACAATAAATCTTTAACTTCTTGCAATGCATGGTTAAATTAACTTCAATTAAAAACATCAAATGAAGGAAGTCCAGGGATGTCTTGCTACGTTATTTCCAGTGCTGGAAAATGCAGCGGGTTTGAGACAACCGGCAAGCATCACCATGTCATTGCAACGTGAGGGATTAAAAATGCAATGTGATTTTGTTGAGGACTACCATATGAGAAAGGACACTGTGTAAAGGTTAAGAGAAAGAGTAAATAACAAGGTGAGGGTTTGAGATCACGGGTAACAACAACAAAAGAAGCTAAAATTTGACAAGAATGTGAGTTAGGCTCTTTTGTGAGAAACACCGTCTGTCCACACTACAAGTCAACTGAGGAACTCTGACAAAAGCTGTTGAAACCTCTTTTGTTGTAAGTCAACTTAGCCTTAAAGGGCACATTGTGAAACACACGCATCCACCATAAATGCGTCATCTTTCCTTAAAAAGAAGGACATTTTTTTTTTAAGTTAGTTAAATCCATCTACTCTGTAACGGCATCTTCAGAGTTTATCTGAAAGTAAAGACACATTTTTTAATTCAACTCAGTGTATCTGCCTAATATTTGTGTAGCCTACTGTTGGACTCTGCATTCAGTTCTCAGTAAATTCAGATAAAATAGTGTGGACAAGTGGACAATGTGGTCTTTATTTGATCTTTATCAGATGTTTGATGATGGTCAGTGGACTGTGGTAGCAGAAGTGAAGTCATACAGTTTGGCTGACTACTGATGTAATAATGATTAACAGAAACGTGGAGTAGGATGACATGGCAACATGCTTTAAAGGAGTGCAAATGACTCACGTTTCACAAGATTTGACTAATTGAAAAGTTACAAATTCAAAGATGGTAGAAGTTGAACAAAATAAAGCAAGAATTAATATATCCATTAATGAGTAAAACAATTGTAGATTTCCACTTATTTTGGGATGCCTACTGATATTTAACACTCAGGGAGGAGACCTACTTTAGGTCCTTCTTATTATACCCGTCATGCAGCTCCAGCTTTCCATGTAGTGTTTGCACAATGCATTATATGCATTTACTCACTCCAAGCTAAGCACTCTGTGCCACAACTATAGTAATATGATGCAAATTCAATTAGGCTCTGTTGGATAAATACAGATCTACCATCCTACATGAGTGTTGAGTATACAAAGACAGTGTTCAAAGCATCCAAAACCAGTCCCAGCTAATATCAAACAGAATTGCAGTGCCGAGCAGACCTGTGATATTAATTCTGGACAGGTGTAGTGCTAAGGTAGGAAGTGTACCCCTGGCCACGGTAATGTGCATGTATTCAGTGAAGGTGGACCTACATTAGGCTACCACGCTTGATGGTAAGGCAACGTCTGTACATTATAGAGAGGAGATACACTTTGTGGCAGAACAAAAATGCAGTCTGAAAAGAGTGTGTATCCCATTATATCTTTTGCTAAGAAAGTAGTAACTTCTCTATATTCACCAAGATTATTAGGCATGATCTCAAGTATAAACAACTAAAATACTGTTGCACATTTTTCTTACTTTGACTTTGACCAAACATATGTTTGGTCAAAGTCCAACTAGTGAGACAAAATACCTTCCACTAGTTAACTAGTGAGGAAAATATCAGTGCACTAGTTAACTAGTGGCTCTTTTTGGCCTGCACTAGTTAACTAGTAAGGTAAAAAAGACCCTACCAGTGCAACTAGTGGACATGTTTTCCTTACTAGTTAACTAGTAAACATTTTGAGCCTCACTAGTCAGGTCAAAAAGGTTTTAACTAGTTAACTAGTGAGCATTTTGGCCCTCACTAGTTAACATGTAAGGTGCAACATGCAGCCACTAGTTAACTAGTTGCAATTCCTCAGGCCAACATGTTAACTAGTGCACAACATGCAAAAGAAGCAGGCGGGGTAATGACAAAATCCTGAGTCTTGATTGGTTTGTATTTTTTATTTTGAACTGGAATGCCAATAGGAAGCCTCAGAGTATGCTCCTTCCCCACCTCTTCATTAACATTTAGTGCAACTGGTTAACTAGTGCACATTTTGGCCCTTACTAGTTAACTAGTGGCTCTTTTTTGGCCCGCACTAGTTAACTAGTAAAGTAAAAAAAGACCTTCACTAGTGCAACTAGTGAAGGTCTTTTGTCTTCTTGTTTTCAGTGAGCCTGAAACAGAGCTACACTCCCTCACCAAATGTGAAAAACATAAAAACATTACGGATATATATTTAAAAAAATGTATTTAAGAACCAAAGGTTTTCTACAGCTCTCAGATGAAAACAAATTACCAGTCTTACTGGGAGAGGATGCTAAAAGAGCTGTGAGCCTGCCATAAACTAAGGGACAGTGAGTGACTGTCGACTGTACTTTGTTATTGTTTTTGATTGTTTGTTAGTTTAGCTTTGTTTCCTGTTGGTATTGTTCCAACCAACTTTTGACTCGCTAAACTAACTGAGTGATCATAGAGGTATATCAAAAGGCCAAACTATTCCATTAGGTTTATGTATGGCTTAAATATATTTGGTTAGAGTTTCCCCAAGAGATTTTGTGTTATCCATGTTATTTTCAGTCAAGCAATGCAAATAATAGTTTCTGTGTTCTTGAAATTCAACACTAAACTTCACCTTTATCCAAATTCACCATGATAACCCTGTGCATGTGGCTCCATCTCCTGGTTAGACTGGGTAATGCATGTCTCTGTATTGCTTTACCACCTAATAATAGACTGATGTACTAATATCCACTTTAGGGCTGCACGATTTTGAAAAAATATCGAATGCGATTATTTTAACTGATACTGCAATTGTGATATGATTTGTGATATTAAAGGGAATGATCATTTTTACATCATTATTCTAATTTTCAATGAAAAACATATTAAAATGGTGTTATTTTTGCGGGGATCTGTACCAAACAAAGATGTTTTCTTAGGTCTGTGGAATATAATGTTTATGCCATGACCACAGCACCGCAATATTTAATTTAAATGGTATTTTGACACAAATTTCACCTTTAAGAAATATCCTGATTTTAACAAATACTGCGATTTGATCAACTGTGCAACCCTGATCCACTTTGAGAATTGTTGTTGTCTTCAGAAGCCGGGCCTAAATCACACAAGACGAGAGGTAGTATTCAAAAATGTTTAATCAGCATCACAAATGCACATTCATATAAACAGGTGACTGCTACTTCAGCAGGTTTCTGTACTAAAAATCATCTTATAGATCTTCTGAGATACATCTCCAGTCCTGATTCTCTGAAAAGCCTTCACAGGTGTAAATAACGCAGAAATACTGTGGGAGAGAATTTGTCTTTCAGATCCATTGTGGCTTCAGCTCAGCACAAAAAAAAGGTGTAAAATTCCACATGTATCTCTTTCTATCCAGCCTTCTCCTTCATTCCTTCAATTGCTCTCCTGCGTTTCAGGTTGGTGAAGAGCAACGCAAAGTTGACGATGTATGTTGACACGCAGACCATGCAGAAATCCCCCAGAACAAAGGCGAGAATAGATGCAAGATAGATGGAGCCGGCCACGGATACCCAGGAGGCGAAGACCAAAAACATGGCTGCTTTTTTGGACAGAGACAGTCCTGCAATAAAGACAGAGAAGAATTCAGTCCTTCAATAAAATACAAAAATTTGGAGTGAAAACATTCTGTGTAATAACAAAATATAATGTTATATCTCATTATTATTTCCCCTAAAAGAATATGAATGGCGCTGCAACACAGTCTCTCGGCAGTTTGTGTAATAGTCACAAATTGAATCTATTTGATTTGTGTACATAGACACGAATTTCCCTTTTTTTTATGACACTCAGCACGACTTTCAACAACACATGACACACCTGTCAAATTCCGCTCTAGTCTTTTCAAAATAAAACTACTTAAGTTTAGGAAAAGATTGACTTGGTTAGGCTAAGGCAACAAACTACTTAGTTAGGTTTAGGAAAAGATCGTGATTTGGATTAGAATAACTCTGGAAGAGCAGTAACTTAAGTATGGAAGTTACGTGGCAAATAAATCAACTTTGACTTCTGGTTTCACACGGGACACAAACTCCAGTCTTCTGGGCAAAAGTTCTGTGTTTTTTTACACACGCGTCCACCCTGACCTCGACCCTGTGTGGCGTTCGTCGCTCTTTATACTTCCCGGTTCACAATTACGTGGATTATAAACGAATTGATTTCGTGCTGACATCACAAAAAAATTTTTTAAATTTGTGTCTATGTACACGAATCAATACATTAAATTTCATGACAATTTCACGAACTGCTGTGCAACTGGGCAGGACTCAGCCAATGCTTCACTAACATGCAGGAATGCAAACAGTATCTACTTTGCCTAAAAACACTCAGCATTGCACTGTAATTTGCAGAAGACTAAAACGACAGACTAACCCAGGCCCATCTGCAGAGTGTAAAATATGATGCCAAGCACAGAGTTGGGCTGGTTCAGAGGGCTATCTTTGGCAGCAAAGAACTGGACCAAACCAAAACCACGTCCCCATCTGCCAAAAAAAAGAAAGGGGAAAACAGTCAGAACAACATATTATAGGCAAATAAAATAAAAAGATATAGCCTACATAATGGTTTATATAACTTCTGTAAAACAATCAAGCATGCAGATTATTTAATGAAAACAGGAAGTGTCAAATGAGGAATATCCACTTGGTATTTTATTTTATTATTTATTTATTTGCATAGATATAAAACTGCACAAAATCCAGTCAATGAAAAAAAGAAGAAATGTGTCAGGAGAGGTGAAGAAGCCACAGGCTTATTTAAAGGACCTCCCCCCCAAATCCCAGGAGAAAAAAAAAACTAACAAAAAAAGGAAGAAAGATCTAAACTAACATAATTTTAAAAACACAACAAGTAAAACAACAACAAGAAGAACACAAAATGTGCAGAAAAACCCTAACCAAACAGTGGAAAACAATCCAATAAAAACAATGAAATACATACAAAAAACAGTACAGAAAAAAAAGGAAATATATCTTAACATATAAGATAATTAGACATCATTAATTAAATGTGATGATAATTTCCTTTTAAAATGTTTTAAGGATAACGAGCTCTTGATAACACTTGGTATTGTCATAAGGTAAAACAGTAGCAGGATCTTAACACGTGGCAATAAAGGGGGTCTAACCTGTCATGAAATATTTAGATAAAAGCAAAGTAAGAACCAGAAATGATTCAATGGTAACTAAAGTACAAGTCGAGATCAAGTGATTCTGCACAACAAAGCAGGTATGACTTGAACAAACTCAAAGGAGAAGTAAGAAACGTACCTGGAGGTGAAAACTTTGGAGCAGCTCACAGACTCCCCCAGGTCGCACATCGCCCTGTACTCTGGGTTCCTCTCTCTGGACAGCTCGACGTGAAGCGCATAAACAGACAAAAACAAACCGAAAACGCACAGAAGTATGCGCGCTTTTCTCTCCCATTTCGGCAATGCCATGTTTATTTCAGGGCACTGGATTTAAATGACTCCAGTAGGCTAAAAGATGAGGAAAAGTCCACTTTTGTTTCCTTTCAAACTTCACTCAGTCGTCCTCCTCGTCAAGGTGACGTATTAGGTTAAAATCAGATTCTCTCTTTTGATTGGTCCGGTGATTTTTGTCACAGCCTCTCATTGGTCGGCTGGGTACAGATGTTGGACCAGCCAGATGGTTTGTTTACTGTGTATTTACTGTGGACTTCAGTCTGTCTGGCCTTTAAGAGAATCAGTATATAATCAGTGGTGGAAGAAAGTAGGTTACTCAGAATTACTTCAGTAAAAGTATAATAAATAAATATATAATAAATATAATATAATAATATTATATTATATATAATAAAAAATATATAATAACAGTGTGAAAATAATCCTTTTAAAGGTCCCATATTGTAAAAAGTGAGATTTACATGTCTTTTATATTAAAAAGCAGGTTTAAGTGCTTTACAAATAAGATAAGATAAGATATTACTTTATTAGTCCCTTAGTGGGGAAATTTGCAGTGTACAGCAGCAAAGGGGATAGTGCAAAAAACATCAGCTAACACAGTAAAAAAAGAGATAAACAAAGTGTAACAAAATATGAACCACTTAAATTGAAGGAAGTATAAAAATAGGAGCAGTATATACAGTATTGACAATAAACAGACTATTAACAAAATTGCACAAGTGGAAAATGATATTGCACAGTGAGATGGTAATGAAATTTCACCTGAAAATATTGCACAGTAGGAATTACACCTGAGTAGTAATAATGATAATGATATGCACAGTCATTATACAGTATAGTGCAGTTATTGTCAGTTTTTGGTGAATAAGTATAAGTATAAGTGGTCTACTGGGAGCAGTGCTGGTTGTGTAGTCTGACAGCTGCAGGAAGGCAGGACCTGCGATAGCGCTCCTTCACACACTTCAAATAATAAAATATATAAGATATACATTTACGGCATTGTTATTCATTATTAAATAATAAATCGCACACCAGCAATTGCTGCATTAAAAAGGTTTACACTTGAAATGTAGATCTTTTACCAAGTTACTGGTGTACAATTTATTGTTTAATAATGAATAACAATAAATTTATATCTATGTATTTATTTGTTACATTTTGTTTTATTACGTTAGTTATTGGCCTATTAGTATTATTAGTAGTATAAGTAGTAGTAGTTATTGTTCTACTATCTTATCTTATCTTATCTTAAACAGGTTTAGGTGCAGGTAAATTAAGCCCAATATGGTCCCTCTTTAAATTATTCAATTCTGGAAAATGACGTCACCACCAACCCAAAAACACAGAGCGCCTACTGTCTGCCGTCATGTCCCGCCTCCCCCCTACATTCTCTGCTCCTATTGGACAACCTCTCGGACGTCGCCCCCACTTCATTGGTCAGCCACATATCACTCAAACCCAAACACGGAAGTGTACGAGGAAGCGGCAGACAAAAACAAGAGATAGCCGTGCTACTACGGGACTAAAAACACAATTACGGATGTTGTGGGTGGCTCACAAGGTGAGAGTCTGTTCCATCACTTAGAAACAGTCACTATGTGGTAATATAAACCGAGAAAAGACGTGGTTTTAATGCTTTACCTTCCTATAAAGCCTGAGCTTCAGGTAACTAGCCTACGCCCCTGCGTCAAACAGTGGGTAAGGCTTCTTTATGGGGTAATTAGTTTAGTTTAAACACACTGTTGTACACAAACTAGGTGTCCTTTAAAGGTCCTTGTTCTCTATCTATTTGTAAGCAGACTCCAGCTGTAATCTAGTGTAATCTTTTGACTGGGAGCTACAGGTTTTGGCCACCTGCCTGGCAGGCCTCGTGGATGAGAAGTTGCTAGGCAGCGTGTTGTTTGCATACAGTACATCTGTTAAGTCAATAATGGGAGTTAACAATTGCCAAATCAGTATCTTAAGTTGTATCTGTGTAGCTGACCTAAAGCACCACTGACTGACCTTTTGAGAAGGAGTCCTGAAGAGGCTCTCTGGTCCTTTGGCTTCAGAGGATCACTGGTTTTCCTTTTTACCTTATTTTCCTTGTAGCTGTCCAACCAAGGACTGCTTATTGCAGGGACACACAGTTAAATGTTATTAACTAGCACTCATAAATGGACCATGTTTTTTTTTTATTTATTTTTTTATAAAGCACATTACACGTTTCCCCACCTTTTATCAGATGATACTGATATCTAGTTTTACAAGAATGTTGGTTAGGTTATAAGTGTTTATAATAAGTGCTGCTACTATAATGATTACTTTCCTAATTATTTAAATGAATGAAATTAGTAATTGAAGTTTTGCACAAAGTTTTGTCTGATGTAATACATCATCAATACGTTCAGTTTTTATGCACCAAATATTTGGAATAAGCTCCCAGAAACCTGCAGGACCAGCTCCAACTCTTAGTTCTTTTAAATCAAAGCTTAAAACTTTCCTGTTTGCTGCTGCCTTTTATTAAACCAGATAATTTATTTTTAGCTTGTTTTTATTGTCTAATCTTTAATGTTTTTATAACTGTTTTAATTATGTCTTAATGTTCTTTTGCACTTTGTCTTAATGTCCTTGAATGTTTATGTAAAGCACTTTGAATTGCCCTGTCGCTGAAATGTGCTCTACAAATAAAGCTGCCTTGCCTTGCCTAATACATAATGGTGGAACACATCGTTGCTTTTAACCTTTTTTCTTTTATGATTTTTGCAATCATTTGCCATGTTGTGATGACTTTTAGAAAATATCCTTATTGATACTGTGATAATTTCAGCTGTATCACCTAGTCCTAGTTATTTTAAACCACAAAAAAAGGATCAGAAAAATGCCAAACCTAACCAACAATTGGGCCAACATGGGACAAATAGTGTTGCTTTTTATAAGGCAACAGCCACATACTGATGTAACTCTACTTGTAGATTACAAGCACTACTTAATGTTCCTAACCCTGCCTATTTTTTGATTCTGTACAGAAGTATGTCAACTAAGGAGGGAGGAGAAGGAAAAAATGGTCAGCCGGTGGCCATGTCACCTGAAAGAATGGCCACTGACAAAAGCAGAGAAAACCAGAACCAGAGTGAAGTCGAGGCAACAGGAGGCAGCGCAGACACCAGCACAACAGAAAAAAACTTGGCTCTGCTTAAAGCACACTCTCTGGACGTGAAGTTCGACGTCGGAGAGGAGTACGATGTTATAGAAACTATCGGCACAGGGGCCTACGGCGTCGTTTCATCTGCCAGGAGAAGAGACAATGGTATGGCTGATTTGATGAAGAAATAGCTCATTCTGTGTGTACTACAATGTTAAATGTGGAAACCCATTATCAGTTAACATTGTCATTCAAACTCAGTTGTTCGTCCTGGCCTGCTGTGTTTTTTCATTGGGGCTTATTTACATTTCACAGGCCAGCAGGTGGCGATAAAGAAGATCTCCAATGCTTTTGAAGTGGTGACAAACGCTAAACGCACGCTACGAGAACTGAAGATTCTCAAGCATTTCAAACATGACAACATCATCGCCATCAAAGACATCCTGCAGCCCAACCTTCCTCACTCTGCCTTCAAGTCTGTGTATGTACATTTTTATTTTCATGGTAACTTTGTCGGCAAATAACACATTCCCACGGTTCCTCAGCAGGCTAGAAGCGTCTGTTAAGTTTATTGATAAAGTAAATGTCTGGAAACTTTGGAGATTTGGATATAAAAATTGGATGTATAATTTTAGTCAACTCATTTACATACAACTAAAGATTCCACCAAATTAGAGGCAACATTTACTAATATCTTACCATTTGACTAGTTATGTTTTTCACCCATCACGAGCATTCAGTAATATTGATCAAAAAGTATAATTACAAAAATGTTGACTTGAAAAATGCATTTTGGAAATTGAAAATGTGGCCAAATTGCTAAAATATTAGTTTATATTTAACACTATTATATCAGTGGAAATTGTACCAGTGGTGGAAAAAATATTCAGATATTTTACTTAAGTAAACGTCGTAATACCACAGTGAAAAAATGCTGCTACAAGTACAAGACATCAATCAAAATCTTATTTAAGTAACAGTACAAAAGTATTACCATCAAAATATACTTAAAGTACTAAAAATAAAAGTGCTCATTCTGCAGAATGGCCCGTTTCAGAATAATCTATATTATAATTATTGATGAAATTAGTGTGTTTGTCACTTTAATGTTTCAGCTGGTAAAGGAGGGGCTTATTTTTTAATATATTATTGTGAATTTCACCAAGGGTTCAATAAATAGGCTATCTTTATCCATAATAATATATCATCATTTATTTGTTGATTTATATTTTGTATTATTAATCGGAATTTGCAAAGTAATTAAAAGGTATCAAATGCATGTAGTGGAGTAAAAAGTATTTCTCTTTGAGATGTAGTGGAGTATAAATTATCAGAAAATGGAAATACTCAAGTAAAGAACAAGTACCTCAAAATTGTGCTTAAATACAATACTTGGGTACTTGTAACTGAGAGAATCTTACAGTTTGTTATATTTATTGAATCATACTTTATGGCTCAATAGATGTCAAACACATCTCACTTTTCCACTTCCCATGTGTGCAGGTACGTGGTGCTGGACCTCATGGAGAGCGACTTGCACCAGATCATACACTCTTCCCAGACGCTCACCTCAGAGCACACACGCTACTTTCTGTACCAGCTCCTCCGTGGCCTCACGTATGTGCACTCTGCCAACGTGATCCACCGCGACCTCAAACCCTCCAACCTGCTGGTGAACGAGAACTGTGAGCTAAAAATTGGCGACTTCGGCATGGCGAGGGGTCTGAGTGCGCACCCTGAAGAGTCTCACTCCTTCATGACTGAATATGTGGCCACTCGATGGTACCGTGCTCCTGAACTCCTGCTGTCTCTCAATCACTACAGCTTGGCCATCGACTTGTGGTCTGTAGGCTGCATCTTCGCAGAGATGTTGGGACGTAAGCAGCTTTTTCCTGGGAGGCACTACGTCCACCAGCTCACGCTCATTTTGGGAGTGTTAGGCACTCCTCCTGAGGGGTTGATTAGTACTATTAGGGCGGACAGAGTGCGTTCCTATGTTCAGAGTCTCCCATCGCGGTCTGCTGTGCCTTTGGCCAAACTGTACCCACAAGCTGAACCAGAGGCTTTGGACCTGCTGGTTGCCATGTTGTGCTTTGACCCTCGCGAGAGAATCACTGTGACACAAGCGCTGGAGCATCCTTACCTGTCCAAGTACCACGATCCAGACGACGAGCCAATTTGCGTGCCAGCTTTTGACTTTGAATTTGACAAGCTTCCGATGAACAGGGATCAAATTAAAGAGGCGATCCTGATGGAGATCCAGGACTTTCATCAAAACAAACAGGGCTGCCGTCAAAGACTGCAGTTCAGGCCCTTGGCGAGGGCGAACGGCAGAGCCGCAGCACAAAGCAGCAACCAGTGTAACGCTCAGCCCTCGACTGTTAACCTGAGCAAATCAACACTGGTTACACTGGCACAACACCCACAAGCAGCACAGATACAGCAACAGCAAATGAGGGAAGTGGAATCTCAACAGCAACAAAATCACACACCAGCAGAAGGGAACCACACGTTTACAAATCAGATGCAAAACTTTAACAAGCCTACGTCTCTTTTAGAAGTCGCCCCGCCTCATGTGACCCATAATTTGTCTCTGCTTTCAAAAAGCGAAAGTGGCCCAGTCGATGTGGACATGCCCAGTGCCAACTCAGACAGCGGTCAGCCAGAGACTATAGATTTAACAACGCCAGTGTCCAGTCAGGACACCTCATCAGAAACAATGAGAGACAGTGAGGTAACCGGAAGTCAGGCTCCTCTGAGTCAGCCCACCCAGAGCCAGTCCATGACCCAGGCTCCCACCTCTATTCCCGCAACACCAGCACAGACCATGACGCCCCTACCCACCACTGTGCCTTCCCTTTGTCTCTCTGTGGCACAAGCTCAGTCACTGTCTCAGTCCCTCTCACAGTCACTGTCCAAGAATGCCAGGCCTCCTCCAGGTGCCGGAGAGGGAACCAGAAAAGAAGGAGCTATTTCAGAGGACACTAAAGCTGCACTTAAAGCGGCCTTATTGAAATCAGCTCTCAGAAATAAAGCCAGGGGTGGTAAGTTTATTGTTTTTCGTATCAATCATTGACATGTCATTCTTTAGACGGTCTTTATCAGAATTTTTATATCTTTATTGCAGACGGAGGTAACTCTGCGCTGGGCGTAGACGCCGGCGCAGGAGGAGGTGCATCGTCCTCCTTGTCTTCTGTTCCAGATCTGCGTCGGCCTGTCACAGCCCAGGAGCGTCAACGAGAAAGAGAGGAGAAAAGAAGGAAGAGGCAGGAACGAGCAAGAGAGAGGGAGAGGAAAATAAAGGAAAAGGAAAGAAGAGAGGGAAGGCAAGGGGACTCGCTGGGCGGGGTTCTGCTGAGCGACGACGACAAAAGCCTTTTGCAACGTTGGACGAAGATGATGGACAGCCGCAATGAGAGATCTCAGACTCCTAATAACGACGGAGGAAATAGTACGGACTGTAATGTGAACTCGCACCGGGGCGTAGCTATCAGTGACAGCACACAAGGAGCGCTGAACAATAACACAGGCAAGGAGGCGAGAAAGATTCAGTCTCACGAACAGTTGCTCTCTCAAGTTAAACCAAACCAGCCTGGCATGTTTCAGCCTCCCAGCAACCAACAACCAGCATTACTTTTCTCCATGAGCCAGAGGAAACCTCCAGCTGATTTAGTTGTTGCTGTAAGCGGAGGGATGGATATAATGGGCGTCGCTGGTGGCTTTGTTAAGAACAACACGCTCAAACCTCACAGCGAGAGCAACGGACAAAGTGGTTTCAACTGTTTGGGGAATTGGAACGGGCATCAATTAGAGACAAGGCCACCGCAACAACCAAACAGGAAGCCGCAGCCGTCGAGCTTTCTTCAGCCCCAGCTCCAACCTCAAAGCCAAAACCAGCCTGACCCTCAAGCTCAGTCGCAGCTGCTTCCCCTGGAGAGTTTTTTGACTAAAGCTCCAGCATTAACCAGCAGAGAGACGAATGGGAACGTGGACATCGGACGCCAAAATAACTCCCACCCTAACCCCTCGACCGCAAGTGCTGGGCCAATGGAGAAGCTGTGTCCCTCTGTGGGAGAGAAATCTGGGCCGCAGACCACACACCCTCTCTTTAGGGCTTTAGGGGTCCCCTCACAGCCTCATCCCAGTTTAGGATTCACAGATACTGGACAGCAAGGGCCCTCCATTGCCCCCGACATCCATACAGTAACACTGCAGCTCTCAAAGTCCCAGGTGTGTCTCAGGTCTCTTCTGCTGCCATTCTTCTAAAATATTGTTTTTTGCAGCTAGCATATTACCTGAGAGAAGCTATATGTATTCAGAGTACTTTCATTATAGGTGCTATACAAAAACATTATTTCCTTGTACACACATACCAGGCTTAAATGTCACAATCGTCTGCTTGCCTTGAACTGATCTTAAAGATACAGAGTTCAGTTGACCCAATGTTTCCCCCTTGTCTCCTGTCAGGTAGAGGACGTTCTACCTCCGGTGTTCTCGGTCACCCCTAAAGGCAGCGGGGCTGGGTACGGCGTGGGCTTTGACCTGGATGACCTTCTCAACCAGTCTCTCACAGACCTGCAACACTGTGACCGGGACAGGTAAGGTCTAATACAGCACAAGTCTCCAATGCTTTCACAAACAAAACCAATGTCTAATACTGGGGAAAAAAACTACTGCACAAGTTTTACCCATTCATATCAGACTACTATCTGGTAACCATTTAGATAAACATGGCTCTGCAGCTGCACAGTAGGTATTGCACGATATTTGTGATGTTTTCACACCAGATTCGTCCTGGTGAACGCAGCAGAAGTTAACTAAGTTAAAGGATAAGTACAAATAAGTGCTCACATGCCGTACCCATGTGTACTTTAAGGGCACAATTAAATCGCTGCAATTGTTCAAGTTCAATTGCACATGTCGGCCCACCAAGTGCAAACACCAGATCTCATTGTTATCCTTTAAGTGTAGTGTAACTCCAGTCTCACAACCTATTCACGTTTTCCCTTTGGTGATTTAGTTTCAGTCAATTTAGCAGCGGCTTCCCTATAAGCTACACTCTAAATTACATCTTAAAAGTGTCAAAGCAGAAAAGTGTATTTTATGAGCTTTGACCAAGCACTGAAAAACAGCTGGATGAAATTTGAACTGGCTTCTCTTAAAGATCCCCTCCAGACACATTTTAAGACATATAAAATGCATCTGATATGGATATACAGAATATATATACACATACAGCTTGAAATAATGAGTGTCTGATGTGATTTTTCCACACAATTATCTTAAAATTACACCGACTCATTCTCTCCCTCAGTAAAAAAATTCTGAATCAATGAATATGCAAATAAACTCTGATTTATTACTTTCATTGTCGATTAATGTCGATTATTTTCTTGATTAATCGATTAGTTGTTTGGTCTAAAAAAATGTCAGAAAATGGTGAAAAATGTCAATCAGTGTTTCCCAAAGACCAAGATGACGTCCTCAAATGTCTTGTTTTGTCCACAACTCAAATATATTCAGTTTACTGTCACAGAGGAGTAAAGAGATTAGAAAATATTCACATTTAAGAAGCTTATTCAGAGAATTTTTACATTTTTCTTTAAAAATGACTCAAACGGATTAATCATTATCAAAATAGTTAGCGATAAATTTAATGGTTGACAACTAATTGATTTATTGTTGCAGCTCTAAAGGTGAGCAAACAGAAACTTTCCCTTTTCAGGCGCATGAATGTGGAAACAGCCTTCTAGCATCAAACTCTGCACATACATCATTGTGAATTGTGAAGCTCAAACGTCGCCGTGAAGAAGCAAGAAGAAACACATTTGAGTGGAGGGGGACTTAAAAATACTGCGAAGTGGCAGATTTACATATATGTAGTTTACAGGACAATTTGGACATTCAGTGTTGGCTTTTGATGATCAAAAGAGGGCCGCTCTCAATGCTTTCTATTTGTCCTCCATCAGTTACGACTCGGCCCCCCTCTCGGCCTCCCTGTTATCTGATTGGAGCGAGGTTCACCGCATGACTCCAGCTGATCTGGAGTCGCTGCAGCAGGAGTTGCAACTCGGCTCTCCCATGATCCTCTCCGATACCATTCCCCCTGACGCCTGACATTCCCCTGCCTGGAATGTTAAAGACAACACTTGTATTTGTGTAAAGATTGTGTTAGATTTTTTTTTTTTTTTTTCTAGCATGAAAACCTTGACTGAAGACTTATCAAATTAATTTAAAAGCTAGCTTTTTTTAATAGGCACTACCAAGCAGTCTTTTTTTTACCATTACGACATGCTGCACTTTCTTTATAATAAAGAAAACTGTGTCATCACATGTCTCTGCCTCTGGATATTTAATGAACTACAGTAAAATGAGCAATTTAAACTGAGATTAAGTTGGTTCTCCGTGAGGAAGGACACTTAAAAATGACCTTAATGCATTTAAAAGAAACAACAAAGGGATGAAATAATTTCCATTTCAGAAATGTGGACTGAAAATGAGGTAATTGTTTCAAAAAACATTTTGTTGTTTCAAAGGCAGCCACTTTAGTATTAACTAGGGCTGTCTAAGTTAACATGATAACGCGTTAATGCAAATTTACTTTGATTTTTTCGGTTGTAGCGGGCTCAGTTTTAAAGCTAGAGTGAAGAACTAGAAAATCTAAGGAATCCATTGGTACCAAGAATGTCATACTAGCTTGTCGTGAAGGAGCATAAATCACGCTCATTATGGTACATTCTGAACAGATACAAATGTGCGATTAATGGCAATTAACTATGGACCATCATACGATTAATCACGATTAAATATGTTAATCGTTTGACAGCCCTAGTATTTACATTTGTAAGTGGGTGCATTAGAGGTGGATATAAAACATAAAAAAAAAAAACTTTGATCCATAAACAACACGATACTTGTAAAACATTTCCAAACTCAGCTATCAGAAGTTGAACAGAGCACTGACCTGATTTTAAGAATCAAATTAACAATTTATTTCAAATACAGAACACATTATTTATTTAGCTCATAATTGTAATTTAAAGTACAAACCTATCAAAATTACTTTTACTCAAAAGATCATAATGCAAAGTTATAGTTCTAAAAATGAAGATTATATTACATTTCATGTCCGATATGGCTTCATGTGCACGTCCGGTAGTTTTTCTAATTTTACTATTCAGGATAACTTTTGTCTGACTTAAGTCACACATATAATTAATCTCCTTCATTTGGCCTAGTTTGCGTTCTACCTCCCAGAAATCCAGTTGTCACAGTGTTCTACCTCTGAAGCAGGATCAGCAGAGCAGACAGACAGCTGACCAACATGGCAGCCCTCCCACACCAGTTCTGCTCAGCTCGGCCGTACAGCTGAAGCTCTGGTACCGTGTTGGTGATGAAGCTCGTGTAGGAGGTCAGTCTGGCATACACACCTGGCTTGTTTACGTGAGCACAGCCCAGTCCAAAACTCACCACCCCAGCCTGCACCCAGGTCCCATTCACCATCTGGCAGACGAGGGGACCTCCTGAATCGCCCTGAAAAGACGACACAGGCTCGTTCAGCTTTCACCACTGGGAGGTATCAAAGTGCTCAAAAGGAAGGTCTTACAAACTAGACGGTGCATGATTGCAGAGAAGCAGCAATCCAAGTTATTTTTAGTGCAGCTTCTTGTTTTGCTCGTGTAGTGTATTTGTGAATGTAAACACAGCAGCACAAAACAGCTGATCCAACAGTACCTGGCAGGAGTCCTTGCCGCCATGCTGGTATCCAGCACAGATCATGTCATACATGATGTCCACCTGCTCCTTCGGGTCCGTCCGGTACATCTCCTGACATGAACTCTGGGTGATGATTGGCACCTGCACTTCCTGCAGAGTCCCGGCTCCTGTCAGAGGGACTGAGGGGAATGCGGGGACGGATGGAGGAGGAACAACAAAAGGAGTGTTAGACTTCTTAATTTCTGCAACTAAACAGGCAGTCAGTAAGCTTGTTTCGCTTCTAGCTAGAGCAGTATGGTTCAAAAGACATGTTCATGTTTAGTATGTTTGTCCAGTAAAGCATTTAGACGTACATCTTGACTGTGTTTCATGCTATTTATTGTCTTTATCCATTGTTTTATTGCTTTTGTATAGACATACCTTGTTTACTCAGTTCTTTGTATTGTGTTTGCAAATATGTAGATATTGTTTAACCAAACAAAACCAGCAGCAGCTGCTCACGATTTCACGCTACGGTGACTAAATTGTTATTTTTTTGTTTACTTTTGTGATTAAGAGTTTTTCTTTCTGCTCCTATTTATTGTGTGTGTATCTGTTGATCCGGGAGGTGAGCTGCTGCGATACATTTGCACTGATTTTAATTGAATAATTTTAGGCACAAATCTGTAGTAAATAAGTCCTATACCTATATTGATATACTAAAGCTAAGGAATGGAATACATTGCCAGTCACCATTAAATGTATTATATTACAATGATCTTTGTAGAGGAAATGTTTCTAGGGCTGAAATCAATATCATGTCAATTTAAATAATTATCAATATAATAATTAGGGCTGCCAATCGATTAAAATATTTAATGGCAATTAATCGCATGATTGTCCATGATTAATCGCAAATTAATCGCACATTTTTCATGTGTTCAAAATGCACCTTAAAAGAGAGATTTTTCAACAACACAAAACAATGATAAATATTGTCCAGAAACCCTCACAGGTCTTTCAACTATGAAGTGATTATGTTTTGTGGCGCTACGTCACCTCTGTAGTAGGGCTGTCAATCCATTAAAATAATATTTAATCGTTATTAATTGTATGATTGTCCATAGTCAATCTCGATTAATCAAAAATTAATCTCACATTTTTTCATCCGTTCAAAATGTGCAGTACCTTAGAGGGAGATTTGTCAAGTATTTAATACTCTTATCAACATGGGAGTGGACAAATATGCTGCTTTATGCAAATGTATGTATATATTTATTAATGGAAATCAATTAACAACACAAAACAACGACACATATTGTCCAGAAACCCTCACAGGTACTGCATTTAGCATAAAAAAATATGCTCAAATCATAACATGGCAAACTGCAGCCCAACAGGCAACAACAGCTCAGTTTGTCAGTGTACTGACTTGACTATGACTTGACTATGACTTGCCCCAAACGGCATGTGATTATCCTAAAGTGGGCATGTCTGTAAAGGGGAGACTGGTGGGTACAAGTTAGCGCAAGCTTGGAGCGTTATTTCGCCTCCTTCCAGTTTTGTTTCGTATGACGCCAGTATCTTCACTCTGCTTTAAAACTGAGCCCGCTACAACCTCTGAAAGATTGATTGCGTTGATGCATTAAAAAAAATTGTGGCATTAAAACAAATTTGCGTTAACTTCGACAGCCTTAATAATAAAAACAATAATTAAGAACATTCATATATTACTATATGGCAAATGTATGTAATAATAGATGTAAAATTACATATTGATGATTATGTTCTCTGATCATAGCACGATTCCACTGGAAGCCAATAAAATAAAATATTTAATTATAGCCCAGCTTGTAAAGGCCTGGCTTCTATAAGCCGTCTGTATAATGCTCGGCAAAAGAAAAACTGTAAATGATACCTATGGGAAAGAGAGAGTAACTCATTCAAAATGTATTTCTGCCTACTGTGTACTTTCTGATTCCTGGACCTACACTTCCTATTCACTTTGGGAAAGGATCATTTTGCATGTATTTGCATGCCAAGTCCAAATAATAAAATGGCATTTTGTTGACTTGTAAAATAAATAAAAGTTATCTGCACACATGCTTAGATGATGTAAAGAATGTAGCAAGTCTTACCATCATCCCGGACGTTCCCCCAGCCGGTGACATAGCACTGCATGTTAACTGTGAACAGGGTGCCAGAGGCGGGCAAGCAGACGGGACGGATGTAATCGGACCAGGTTACTGGGCTGGACAGCTTCACCAACGCCAAATCCTTCCCGTTTTGAGGCTCATTGTAACCGGACGGGATCACTATCTGGCTCACACGATGCATTGACTCGTGCCCGTTGAAGCCATTCAGCTGGTACCGGCCTGCGTAGATGATGTAAGGGCTCACGTCGGATGGACTGAAAGAAGACGGAGGAACACCGAATGACACCTGCTAGACTGGAAATCAGGAAGGGGTTTAAAATGTGAAACAAAAGGGATTCTAAAAGGGATTTTATGCCAGGCAAGTGCTCCTTGAGATGGGCTTGATGTTTACCAGAATCTAGACTCACTAAATTAACAAGATTTTGGTCCTTAGACAGTTATCTAGTGAAAGGTAATGAACCAAATGAATGACCAACCGTCTGCAGGATTTGGGGGGGTTTTGGGTATAGTTCTTCTTCCTCAATTTAACACTTGAAAGAATCAATTAGATGTTGAACATAATGGAGGTAAGTTTCCCGAACAGGTAAAAAAGATATTAACCCTCTGAGACCCGCGGGATTGCAGGCGATCCCGTCTTTCAGAGTCTGTAGCAGGTTCAGTTTGAGAGCGAGAGTGAAGGTACTGATATCATATGAAACTAGAAAAAAGAATCCATTGGTACCAACCATGTCATACTAGCTTGTTGGGAAGGAGGCTAAATAACGCTCCAAATTTGGGCTAAATTTAAGCGAGAAAAAAATGGCATAGTCATTTTGAAAGGGGTCCCTTGACCTCTGACCTAAAGATATGCGACTGAAAATGGGTTCTATGGGTACCCATGAGTCTCCCCTTTACAGTCATGCCCACTTTATGATAATCACATGCAGTTTGGGGCAAAAAAACATGCAGTTTTCTTGAATGCAGTATAAATGTGTTATTTTCGCCTATTCTAAAATGGCGTATTTTAATATTTCTGCATACTGGGGTCCCTAAACAGTCTTGGAATTACATACATTTGGGTATCACTGTAAAGCTGAGACTCTTGTGGATCCAATGAGCCCAATTGTATTCATGTGTGATGATGTCAGTCCCCATAGTAGACATTTCATTGTAGTGAGACCATTTTTTTTAATTTTACCTCACTGTATGAAATGACCTGTGGTGACCTCTAGGATAATCACAGCCTCATGAAACTTTACAACCACAAACTAGAGACCTAGAGCATTCAGAGGATGGATGGCTTTCCTGGGTAAACTGACAATAAGGGGGTTTCCGAGCAGTTTCCAGAACAGATGTGCTCGCCATCCAATCATCGAAAAATGCAACTCTTGCAGAAATCTCCAAATGTCAAAAGTTTTTGAAACCAAATCACAGCATGGCTTTTTCTATGATGTTCTTCAAGGTCTTGGTGTCTTAATGTGGTATTTTGGGTGGATTTTTGATTATTTTTTTTAGCAATTCTCGAGTGGTAAAAAGTGGTTAAACTTAGCACCAAATCTGTGTAACAAATGGTATCAACCCAAAAATTGCTGCAACAACTTATGAGACATAATAGAGCATGAAAATAACCCTCACATACATCTACCATAATGTTCTAAAGCCTTATACACTTTTACAATTTATTTTAAATAATTAATTCATGTTTATTTCTGATTCATGACTAGATTGACTTGACACACAGTGCTGGGCAGCATCTCAAATTAATCTTCAGGTTCCCAGCTTTCAGATGATGTACACCACTTCTATGTGACATCTACTGTGTACCTGCTAACTCCACCTAAAGACCCCCCTGTGTACCCCTCTAAAAAAAGAACAAAACTGGTCTATGATTTTCCTGTTTAACAAAACTGCAAAGTATTCCCATAAAATGACTCAGGGCAGCTCACAAAAGAAACCGCAGAGAGCCAGTGGATTGATGCTCAGCTGAGGAGAGTTTTCTTACTTGGTGAAGCAATGAGCGGCTGATAGGATCCAGCTCTCTGTGATGATGGAGGCTCCACAGATATGACCATCTTTGTTCGTCTGGAGGCCGAAAGGGAGGGAGGGAGAAAAAGAGTGAGTCACCTCAGCATCACAAGCAAATCCCCTCTCTCAGCAGGTCAGGAAACAAGACCTAGACTAAACCACACATCAACCCCTCATCAACTTCTACCGGTCCACAATAGAAAGCATCTTAACTGGATGCATACTGGTATGGTTTGGCAACATTACATCATATGACCACAAACTCCTGATGAGGACAGTGAAAACAGCATCTAAAATTATTGGATACCCGTTAACCACAGTTACAGGACATTTACACCACTCGCTGCAGGAAGAAAGCACTTTGTATCATGCAGGACACAAGTCATACAGCATATACTCTTTTCTCTTATCTCCCTTCAGGGAAGCGCCTACAGAGCATTAGAGCTCGGACCTCTCACCTCAGAGACAGTTTTTACGCTCATAGGCTATCAGACTACTGAACAATAGCACTGAATTCTTCTCTCTCTCGCTTCCATTACAATTTTACAAAGAACATCCAGTAATCCACCTTTTTTTGTACATAGCGTTTATTCATTTCTGACCTATTTATTTACCTATGCTGTTTTTAGCCATTTTCTCATGTCTTGTCATGGCAAACTGTATGTTAGTCATACTGTACTGTATCTGTGCTGTTTGTGTCGCTTGTGTGGTCTGTGTTTTTATACTCTTGCTGCTGCCTCTTGGCCAGGTCATCTTTGTAAATGAGAATTGGTTCTCAATTGATTTTACCTGGTTAAATAAAGGTCAAATAAATAAAATAAATGAATGCAGAGCTGTGGATTTTTTTATGGATGTTTTAGGTTGTATTATAATTTTATTCTCAGGTATTGTCTTATTTATTGTAGTATTTATCAACTGTACTATGTATAGATTTTAAGGGGCTGAGAGAGAGGCAGGGTAAAATGCATTTCATTCGGTTTCACTGTACACTACTTTTAAATGCATATGACAAATAAACTTGAAATTTGTAGCACTAAATTAATGCAGAGCTGTGGATTGTTTTATGGATGTTTTATAATTTTATTCTCAGGTATTGTCTTATTTATTGTCTTATTTATTGTAGCATTTATCAACTGTACTATGTATAGATTTTAAGGGCTGAGGGTAAAATGAATTTCATTGCATTTCACTATACACTGTACTTTTAAATGCATATGACAAATAAACTTGAAACATATAACTACCCACAGGCATACTACAAAATATTACATGGCTGCAAGGTTTCATATATAGGGACTCACCTGAATATCCACCTGCCACGGCCAAGCTCCATCTGAGGCGTCTATTCCTCCCACAATCCGGTTCTCCACTATCGATGGTCGGCCACATTGTTGGGCATAGGAAGCCAAAATACCTGGATGTAAACACACATTACATTTCTGTGAAAGATGCATTTGTTTAGACACAACAAATGTATTGATTTAGCTAAAGTGCACACATAGCTTCACACAGGTGAACAAAGAAACAAAAGACATGGCGAGAGAGCAGAGGAGGGAAATGAGGAATGGGCTCAATGACTCACCTGTTACGCACCAAAAAATGGCACGAAACTGATATGTCGTTGACATTTTGTGAGGTTTACCGTCGACAAAATCCCTTAACGGACCCAAACTAACCCGAGTAAATCCCAGGTAAACGCCTTGATTACAAACAGATGGCTAACGGCCAGGCTAAACGTTACCTGTGCGCCCAACTAAGCCTACAGCTAATCAGAACGCTTGTCCCGCCCCCTCAGATTCACCTGAGCCAATGAGAGTTAAGGAACGCAACAGAGGACCAATCAGATTCGTCCTCCTGATTTGGTCACAAGTAAACTACATTTTCCGTTTTTTTGTTGTTGTTGTGCTGAATATAATGGTACCTTTCACTGTTTCGACCGCGAGAATGTGCATTTTTGTATTTTATACAACAGTTTATACAGGAGTCAATCCCAGATATTGGTAAGTGATGCAATTTGTCAATGTGTTTTTAATATCAACTGTTTTTTATGTTGCATTGGAGTGTTTACTTGATGTGAAGGAGCAGCCTACTCCCATGTTATAGCCTATATGCTATATAGGATGTTTTATTTGAGATATTTCATATTTATATGCTTTATTTATATGCTTTATGAGGCTTTTTTGATATTTGACTCATGCATCATATCAATTTCTCGAGCAGATATTGGGTATTTATATAATAATGTGCTGTTGATCATTTATTTTTATCTTAAAAATATAGCATATTCTTATTTTCCTACAAATTTGCAGAAGATTTATCAGGGATTTATAAATCAACTCTTTGTAATAGGTATTTAAATTAGGATAAAATAAAATGAGCCTCTTCAAATGTGAACAATCTAATAATGTGATTTTGTCTGGTGTGTTTGTGTTATGAACTGACACACTTGACTGCCAATTGCACTCAATATTTATGAGCAATTTATGGCTAAACAAACCACCAATGTAAACAATCAAAAATGCGGTTAGGTCATGTGTTTGACATTCTTCCTAAAAGTTATTTGATATTATACCTGTACCTATAGGCCTTCAATTATATCCAGGTATTAAACTCTGTTCTTTAGAAGTTGCTTTAGGTGTTTTGCTCTTTACTATGTGTTGTTGGGACAAGTTGTACTTAAGTACAAGTAGTTTCTTGCTCCAGGTGAAAAGTATTAACCAGTTTAACGGGTTCTGTTCAAGGAGAAGCAACTGGTTTATAGCCCACACAAGATGAACAGCGGCCTGGAGCGGAGCATCCTTGTAGAATTCAGCCACAGCATAAACCACCCAGGTCAAAGGTCAAACACTGTCCTAAATTGGGTAGATGTGGTAGATATGTTGCCAGCGCTAAATTATTAGTATTTTACGTTTTTGGCTGGATTGTGAACATTAACATAACTCATTTGTTTTTTTTAGAGAGTGCCACACATCTGGGCTGTGGTTACCCATATTTATTTTTTGTTACATGACACCAAATGTTTATTCCTTCTGTGTGTCTATAAAGCTGTCTGTCTGTCTCTCTTTTTCCTTCTCTCTTTTTCCTCTCTTCCCTCCCTCCCTGCCTCCCCGCCCCAGGCAGTGTGTCTAGTTTCACAGAGCAATTGAAGGTGACAGGGACAGAGAGAGAGGGAGAGGGAGGGAGGGACAGAGGGAGGACACATCACAGTATCGCCTCGGGCTACACAACAGTAGAGGAAGAGCGAGAGATGGAGGGACAAAGAGAAAAGAGAGGAGAGACTCAAGAAAGTACTCATAGGGGATTCCATAAACAGGTAATGGAAAAATGAAGTTATACACATAAGAGTGTGTGGGTGTGTGAGTCACATATGTGTTTGCCCGCAGGTCAGCTGATAATCACTTTTTTTTTAAATCACCAATAGTGTCTTTTTGTGTGCGAGCCCCTTCCGCTCTGCTCCTCTCACTCATAATATATGAACGCATTATAGGATCCAGTCAGTAAGAGCAATTATAATGCACTCCAGTTTGTTTTTATTTTAACGACTTGATGAATATTTGTCGTGGCATTGTAACCATGGTGACTGCCTCCACCGCTGCCGCCCCCCCCCTGCCCTTCCCCTCCCAGGCCCGTCCACCACCCCTTCCCCATCCCCCCTTCAGCGCTGAAAAAGCAAGGGATGGCGAGAGAGAGAGAGGGAGAGAGAGAGAGAGAGGTGACAGGAATGAACTAACAAGATGCACTAAAAAAAATGCATGTCCTGGAGCTACATGAATCTTTGCAGTGAAGCACGCGCCGCCTCACACACACACACACACACACCCACACACACCCACACACACTCACACACACGTTATTGCACTCAGCACATAGGGATCACATAGGTTACGCCACATTCCAACAACTGGAACACAATAAGATGCAACAATGATTTCTGAATAAAGGAAAAACAAACCAGCTAGAAAACAAGGGGGATGGGATGATAAGATAGTTTATATATGAGTTTAGTTTTAAATTTACTAAGCAGTTTTGTTACTCAAGATTTAGATTTAGATTAATTTGTCCCAAGAGGGATATTTGTTTCCACAGCAAGTACACAGAAACAAACAGATATACAGATCAGGTAACACACAAGTAGTTCACAAGTAGCCTACTCTACAAAAGTACAATTTTGAGGTAATTAAGGTAGCATTTTTTTTGCAACTTTATACTTCGTCTACTACACTAAATATTCTAGAAGCAAGTATTGTATTGTACATTTATTTGACAGATCTATGCAGATAATGATTTCACACAAAATATAAGATGATCGTGTAACACATGAAGCATCGTAATAGAGCTGCAACGATTAATTCGATTGCTCAATTAGTTGTACTATTAAATTAATCAGCTATTTTGACAATCGATTAATTTATAAAAACAGATAAATACAAATTCTCTGATTCCAGTTTCTTAAATGTTAATATTTTCTGGTTTCTTTACTCCTCTATGACACTAAACTGAATATCTTTGAGTTGTGGACGAATCAAGACATTTGAGGACGTCATCTCGGGCTTTGGGAAACACTGATCAACATTTTTCACAATTCTCTGACATTTTATAGACCAAATATCAAGAAAATAATCGACAATGAAAATAATGGTTAGTTGCAGCCCTACATCGTAATAGAGGAAGCTACCCAACACTGGATAGTCTAAATGAGCTCAAGCTATAAACATTAAAATGCTGCTTATATGTTTATGTTAATAATAATAATCCTAATTTGGATGTTTTAAAACTTTGATAAAGCTTCAACAATTGTCCATTTGCTATTGTATTGTATTGTATTGCTATATTGTAAAATACAGCCTTCAGCAACTGCACACAAAAGTAATAATAACTCAATAATATAATATATGTAATGATATGTGGTCATTCTTTACAATGAGCACACATTTTGATACTTAAAGTACATTTAGCTGATAACACATTTGTACTTTTACTTAAGTAAAATGTTGAATTTAGGAGTTTTAGTTAGTATTAGATTATTTTTATAGTGTGTTATTAGTACTTTTACTTAATGCTTCTTCCAGCACTGTTTTTACTCCTTTTTACCTTTGAACTTGTCAAGTCCTTTCCTTTCTCCGAGGCACGTCTCGGAGGAAAGTAACAGAGAAAGAGGTGGGGTGGGGTGGGGGACGGAGCAATGGGGGCAGCGGAGAAAGAATAGCATAGTATGAAAGAGAGAGGGAGCGACAGAGAGAAAGGGAGCGCAAAGTCTTGTCAACCGGAAATAAAACAAGCTGGCACCCTCCCCATCCCCAAGCCCCAACACCCACCCCAAAGTCACATACTTCCTCTTCACTCTCTCTATCTCTCCCCGCTTCCATCTTCCATCTCTCTCTTCCTCTCTCCCCTCCGCTGCAAAGAGATAAATTTAAACCCCGGTTCTACTCTGCTCTCGCTCTTTGACTCCACCATACATACCGTCATACCTGCGTCATTACTTACGCCTCACATCAGACCTTGTGTGTCTATCGCCAAGGGTTTCTGTATGGTGCTCCTTTAACCCGCTCCGGGGCCAGACAATGCCTTTGTTTATTGTCCCGTAGCTTTAAGCTCAGTGTCTTATAGCAGGAGAACAATACCTCTGTAGTCAATACCCAGGTGCTCTGGGAAAAGCTGTTGCTCAACCTATGTGCATATTTTCACCCTTGTGTTAAGAAATAAAGTGTGGGAACTTTACCTGCCCACCTACAGCATCTTTACAGCATCTTTACAGCACTGTAGGCCTAAAATACTGATGGGATTAAATAACTCAGTTCATGTGAGCACAAGATCAAATAGCCGATAAAGAAAAAAAGCCAAGCTTAACGTAGAGCTGAAACTTTAGTTAGTCAAATAATCAATTAGGTGATCAACAGAATATAATCAGCAACTATTTAGATAATCGATTCATCGTTTCAATACTTTTCCAAACAAAAAATACCAATCATTTGCAGCCAAATCTGATAGCTTGCTGCTTTTTCTTACATTATTGTACATTAATCTTTGGGTTTTTGTGACTGATCGCCTAAAAATTGCAATTTCCAGAAATATTTTAAATATTTTCTGTAGTTTTATGGATCAAACAATTAGTCATTAATCAAAAAATAAGGTGGCAGATTAATCAATAATGAAAACAGTTAAATTGTTTTTTTTCTAAAATGGCATCTTTAACTGATACTGTCCATAAAAATAATTTTATTTTATTGTGCTATATTATGAAAATATTTAGGTTTTGTTTGCTAAATCAGTTATTACTTATTTTTATCAAACAAATATCTGGCCATTCAATAGGGTTAAATATGATATTTTTAGACATTAACATCTTTTTGATCACATTCGTGCATCAAATTAAATAATAATAATTCAATGAAACCAGTTATCAATATTCTGAATATTGCTCTTATTTACCTATGTGGTTATAAAGAAGTTTTAATGATTAATTACCATGATCTTTTGTAACATAACATCCGTCTTTGTCATATAATTTCAAATAGTTTGGAAAATCAATAATATAATGTATTGTTAAGTCTAATATTAACATATTTTTTGATGTGTGACATATCAGTGGCTCAAACAGATAGAAAAATACAATAATTTATTATTAAGCCTAATATTACTACTTATCATTACAGAGAAAGATCTCTTATACAAACATTTGTTTTACGGTGATGTATAAAGCTTCGGTGGGTTAAACAGATTTTAATGAATAGAAAAATCAATATAATAATATCTTTTTCATCATAATATCATAATAATTCATCTTCTATTCTTGCCTCAAAATAAATGCTTCTGTGTGTCGTTGCTGAATGCTGTATTTTACAATGTATTAATACAATGCAACATGTAAACATGTCAAAGCTTTATCAAAGTTTTAAAACATCCAAATGAGTATCAATGAAAATGAGTTATTACTAGTGTGAACAATAAGTTTAATCTAATAATATCAGTTGACTGGTTGCACATGTGTTTGTGTGAAAAACGAACACACTTGACTGCTGATTATACTTCGTATTTATGCGCAATGTATGGTTCAAATTGAATTCCATCATCTATTTATCATCCACTATCTCTCCATTATCTGTGCTTTATGCTCCACTCTCTCGGCCTCCCCTCCTCCTCTCGCTGGCATTAAGTTCAAACTTGACACTGATGTTGACTCACTTTGTCACCCCTCGGTGGCTCCCTCTCTCTCTCGCTCTCTCTCTCTCTCTCTTTCTCTCTCTCTCTCTCTCCATCGCTTGGAGGACAAGAGTGCCCGCAGACGCATTTCTCTCCAGAGCCCCCCCTCTCCCTCTTTCACTCTCTCTCACCCTGTCTAACTCTCTTCATCTCTCTCCTACTCTCTCCTTTACACTCACACACACAGTTATTGTCAACAAAGCTGGAGAACAAGGGGACGTAGGGGGAACAACAGGGGAATAAAGGTCCACGGAGGAAGGAAAGTAACGCACAGGACGCCGCCGCATCATTTCACCTGGACACTTGGGTAAGTTTGCCAAAAAATATCTGTGTCTTTTCAGTGCTTTTTTATGTGGCGTCGTTCCGCGCTGAGATCTTTAATGTGGACTTAGGGATGGACGACAAGTTACTTTAACATTCCTAGGATGATTTCTAGATTTTAATTGAAAATCAGATGAATGAATTGTTGTTTTTTGGGATGCTTCACCCAAATGAATGAAGTTTGACCTTTGACATCGTGCTGCTGCAGTAGTTTGTGAGATTTGGCGTTGCATTCCTCTCCGAAGAGGAAATTTCGAAAATAAAAAGGGTCATTTAAGATAAGTTTCATTCATTTAGACTTACACATATATTTATTCAGGCAGATAATGATGCTTATGGACATACTTGAGCAATTAATGACTCCGTTAAAGATGGGTTTGGTTCGAATGTTGGGGAGATTTTGTTCAGGAAGCCGCCGTGTGTGTGTGGGTGTGCGATGCCGGTTTACATGTCTTTTCATGCATATATGTGAACATGCAAGCTCGTGCTTACCAGCAAAGACGAGAAGAGCTAAAAGCAAGTAGCATAATAAATGTCATGGCTTTCAGAGTGGCTTCTAATGTACCTTCGCTCCCCATGGTATACTAGCATACCAATGTATAACACACACACGGTACGACAGCGGCCATGTAACTAACTCCATTTCTGTCTGTCATCATGAGGCTAATTCGCCACAATGCCGACCATGTGTGAACTCATGCGATATGAACCCCTCCTTCTTCTTCTCCTCTTCGTTCCTTCCCCTAACCCCCCCCCCCCCCCCCCTTCCCCTCTAGGAGGAAGGATCGGAGGATCGAAGGAGGGAGAAAAGAGCCAAAGGTGACAGTAAACAGGGGCGGACACGCACAGGACGGGACTCCTTTATTTCTCCTCATGGTGGTTTAGACGCTCGTAGCATGTATGAGAAGTTAACAATGCTGAACCTGCAGAGCGGCTCGAACTGGAGCGGGCCTAACAACTGGTACCATGACCCCACCAGCGTTCAGACGCAACACAGCACAGGTGAGCGGAGGTTTTCAACATATGTCAGAGGTCATCAGTTAAAGGTCACCAAATTTTAAAAGCCACTTGTGGCTGTCTCGCCAACTTCCTGTTAGCTCAACGCATGAATCTGCACATTCTAAAAAAAATTCTTGACACTCCCACGTCTCTTTTTGTCACCTTTCTTCTCCTTGCCAGTGTCTGAGGGCTGTCTGCTGGACACGGAGGGCAGCATTGGGGGGGAGGCGGTGGGAGGAGGGACGGGCAGAGGGGGAGGAGTCCCTATGGAGAGGGACGACGGCGAGGAGTCTCAGCTGAGGCTGCAGCTCAAGAGGAAGCTGCAGAGGAACAGGACCAGCTTCACGCAGGAGCAGATCGAGGCTCTGGAGAAAGGTCAGGCCACGCGAGCATGCACGCAATGCTCTCTCTTTGCTCTTCAGCCAATCGTCGCCCTCCGTGGGCACCAGCCAGACCAGAGCGTGTCATGACGCAGCTCATCCTGCTGCTTCCTCCCCCCTTGCCAACACCTTTGTTATTGGATTATAGTCTTTACACCTTGTTTACAGCTTTTTGGTAAATGGTAGGGAAGGAAATATTTAGAGTTTGATCAATCCACGCGTGGGAGAGCAAACAGTGCCACCCATGATCACTCCCAGATGCAAATTATCCTTAATCTCAACTCTACAAATATTCCTGATCTGCTCCCCAAAAACGCCCGCAGCAGCGTGTACAGCAGAGTTTTGATAATGCATCATTACTGTGGTTGTATTATGCAGCGAGATCCGGCCCTCGCAGGCTGATATCCGCTGAGAGGGATCAGAAAGCCACCCTTGACTGGATGTGGCTGCAGCAGGCCCCTGAGCTAAATAAGGACGCAATGTCCACTGTGCAGCCGAGTGGAAACGTATCGCTGTGGTCACTCCGTGCAAATGACATTAATGAGGTACACTGACCTCAGTGCACGGCCGAGGCACAATAACAATCATGTGTTGACACACAGACGCCAATTATAACCAAGCCAATTAGAACAATTTGTGAGACGGACTTAATTCATAGAGCCATCGCTGTGCAATATGGGTTTATCAACCATGTGTTACCAGCGGCAACTTAAGTCTTTGGTAACCTGTTAGTATTATATGTTTATATAATTTATATAAAAAGACTTCTGCCTTTTCAGATGGAACCAACTCTGTCTTAACTGATTTGTTTTCTCTGTTGGCATTTTATCGACATGCTAAACTAATGTTAAGCATCAGAAGTGCAGACAGTTAAATCTATAAAGTCTCCATCAGAGTTCATTAGGATGACTCAGACTGTCAGTTAGAGGGCGAGGCGTATTCTCGTTCAGACTTGTCAACAACAAAAATGTCAGCAGTTTGTCAACTTTAAATTAACTGCCACAATGAGAAATGATACTCTGATAGAGAAAGTCTCATTGATACAAACTCACTGCTGAGTCAGGAATTAACCAACCTCAAGCTTCTGTGTCTGTTATATACAATAAGTCATAGTAACACTGATCATATTATTAATAAGACGCCACATTTAAATACTCCAAATTTAGAGAATAAATGATGACAAAATGTAAAGCTATTTTAATTTTGGTCAGCCTACTTTGAAATAAAGTGCTTGGGCAGCTTCTCAACTTGATTTGAACTTCCTGCGTGTTCCACAACGATAAATCATTTATACAAAGTGCAACAGATAAATATTTCAAATATGGTTGTAAGGATACATCTCAGCTTCCTGGATTTCAGTATTCCATGACATGATAATTAGCGATGCTGATCTTAAGCAGTAATTACTCGATCTGTCGAAAATAATCAGATCATTAATAGGTGATTAGAATTGATTTCCATTTGAATCTATGTAAAGCTTTCTTCTCACATAAACAGATGAATTAAAAACATGTTAACACCACGCAGTAAGGGTTATCAGGTGAGCTGCTCCCCCAGTGGTCCTGTCATCCTCCATTAAGACTCACACTGCGAGTTTGACATTAGTTAATATCTTCCGCAGAGTTTGAAAGGACACATTACCCAGATGTCTTTGCGAGGGAGAGATTGGCGAACAAGATTGATCTACCAGAGGCCAGGATACAGGTGAGATAAGTTGTTCTACCTCTGATGCTCAACCTGTAATGTACAACATGTAGACGGTCATGATAAAGAGGCTCTTTGATTGACAGGTGTGGTTCTCAAACCGAAGAGCCAAGTGGAGGCGGGAGGAGAAGCTGCGCAATCAAAGGAGGACAGGGAACGCAACTTCCTGTTCACAGAGCCAAGCCCCTCTGACCACTTCCTTCAACACATCCGTCTATCATCATCAGCAGCACGGCAGCAGTTCAGGTAAACACCAGGTCACTACACTGCAAGATACAAAAGGATTACAATATGTGTGTTCATTGGCTCATTCATCAGTGATACCTAAAGCAAGCATTTACATTTGCTCTCTTTGATTTATATATTTGCTATATTACTAGTTTATGATTACAAACCTCAGAGTGACATTTGCAAGCAGTTTCTCAATTAGAGCACATCTGTATTGTGTGTGTGTGTGTGTGTGTGTGTGTAAATGCGTGTGTGTGCTCACCGTCTCGCTCCGTGTGTGTCTTCTCTCTCTCTCCAGGGTCCATGTTGAGTCAGGCTGAGTCGTCCCTGCCCAGCTACAGCTCCCTGTCAGTTTTCTCATCTGGAGTCCAGGTTTGGACATTTCATCATTCATCATTCATCAGCACCGTCCAAAGTTTACTAAAGCATGTCGTCGTCACAGAGCAGAGTCCCTTTATTAAATCCTTTACATCAAGGACATAAAACATACAATAAGGAAAATAAATACCTAAATAAATAGACTACTGCTATAAAACTCAAAACACTTAATATTGTTGTTATCCGAATTTCATGTAATTATTTAATAATAAAAAAATATATTAAAAAAATTAATAATAAAGCTAGTAATATGTGAATTATGCTGTGATTTTAAATATGACTTTCTTATTAATATTATTAACTCCTTTACATCAATGGTATAAAACATACGATAATGAAAATAGATGTGTAAAAATATAGACTACTGCTACAAAACTCAAAACTCTTAATATTGTTGTTATCCAAATTACATGTAATTATTTAATAATACAAAAATAATAATATGAATAATGATTAATAAAATAAAATTAAATAATAGTACAAGGCAACCGAAATGTAACACACAAAGCTGAAAAGAGGCACAAAGAAGCAAATCTGGAAATATGTGAATTATGCAGTGATTTTAAATATGATACTGACTTTCTTATTAATATTATTATTAAATTATAGTGTATATGAAACATACAGTAATGAAAATCGTTATGTAAATAAATAAATAAAGACTACTGCTACAACCTCAAAAATCTTAAAATTGTTGTTATCCAAATTTCATATAATTATTTAATAATACAAAACAATAATATTAATAATGAATAATAATAGAATATAATAAAATAGAATACAAAAATAATAATAGTGCAAGGCAACCTAAATGTAACACACAAAGCTGAAAAGAGGCAGAAGCAAGCAAATCTGGAAATATGTCCATTATGCAGTGATTTTAAATATGATATTGACTTTCTTATAGAGGCATAAAAAAGTGGTGCTACATCAAAAAAAAAAAATCTATCAAATCTTGATTCTGATTAGGTTTAATTGTGACATCCATACAGCATTAAAAGATTCGCCCGTTAATCCATAAAATTGAAATTCGTAAACTCCCTGTTGGTAATGGGACAACTTACAGCGCTCTCTTTATTCATCAGTTTATCAAGTAGCTTCACTGTGACGAACACAAGGAATCAGTGGGGTCAAAGGATCTTTACAGGCCCAGTCATTGTTTGGGAATAATCTTGATCAACTAGATGGTTTCCAGCCAAAGCTGCCTAATCAAGATACATTTATTAATGCTTGGGACACACTGATATTTTGCCTGGCGGGGACAAACACCACAGCGTTTATTATGTACATTTGATTGTATCAAGTTATCATCCCAGCTTATTTTATGAGATGTCATGCATGGGTGCCAGAACTTCTTGACCGATACATTAGACAGAAATTATTATAATATTATAACATCTGTGCATTAAATAATATTTTCTGCACAAGTCACAGTGAGCAGGTTTTTCAGTTTGTGTCTCGTTTAGTAAGCCTTTATTCTTTAGTTAAGTACCCATTAGGTTAGTCCTCCCGGCGTCCACACCAGAGTTTATTATAGTAAAGTGAAACTAAAATAAGCAGTGAAAAATATTCTTAGTAAACTGAAACTACATAAAAATGATATCTTTTAAGCAAAACTGAAACGATATTTCCTGGGTAAAAAAATAAATAAAAATGAATTCATTTCGGTTTTATTACCTATAATATATCACGACTCTCTCTTTTTGAACCACAGGCATTGAACGGACTTGACATTCCAGGAGATGGTGCTGTGTCGCAACTGCTTCGCAAAGATTAAACATTTAACATTATGGCCATTCAGTTCTCCAACCATGTATTTTGTGTTGTATATGTAGCTACATACTTCTGAGACATTATAGCTCGCACTGACAAAAACCACTGTAAAACTAAATATATGAAAACTAAACCTTTCTGAAAAACTGAAGCTAAACTAAAAACAACTAAAATGAAATACAAATTGTAAACTATTATAACCTTGGCCCACACACAATAATAAAAAAAAAAAATTAAAATTAAAAAGTATCAATGGAGGAAGAAAATGCGGAACAAGCCAAACATAAATATCAGACAATAATTGAAATCATTTTGCATATGTAATGCAAAGCTTTACCCAAATAACACTACTCTGGCACCTCCATGTGGTCAAACTGAAGCCATACTATCAATACTTTAAACTGCCTTCACACTACATGGTGTAGGAAACAGCAATGGCTGTTGTATATACAACTTTTAAAAAGGATTTCTTAGATAATATAGTTTGTTGTTTCAATATAAATCTAACTCAAATCTTTCTCTTCCACTCTTATGTCCACTCTCAGTCTATTCCTCCCCAGTCGGCCTCCTCCTACTCCTGCATGTTACCTCCATCCCCCTCCACCCCGCGCAGCTTTGACTCATCGGCGTACTCCTCCCCTCATCTGCAGACTCCGTCCTCGGCCAACTCCAACACTGGTGAGTGTTTCTGAGCTAGATATGAGTTTATTCAATAAGGGTGGAGACATTTACTTTACGTCTGTGTGTGTGTGTGTGTGTGTTACCTCTGACTGCTTGCTGAAATGAAACCTTTCTTCTCCCTCTCTTCAGGGCTCATATCACCCGGCGTTTCAGTGCCAGTCCAGGTTCCAGGAGCTGATCAGCAGAGCATGAGTCATAACCTGGGTCAGTACTGGGCCAGATTACAGTGATCAACAGACAATCGCTGCCAACAAAAGAAGAACGAAAAAAAGGGGCATGTAACAAAAAAGTGTCAAGAAAACAATATGGGGGACACACGGGTTTTAAAGGAAGCACAGGACTGAGCTATAGAGGGGGCCTCAATGAGTTGCAGACCCCTGAAATGCATTAAATGTTTACAAATTCAACCAAGAGCAGCTTTGGTTGCACTCGACAGTACTCTGGTCATACTGGTATTTGCTTAGTATTATCAAGTTGCACTTTTTTTGTTTGGATATTGTTAATCATAGGGCTGAGGTCAGGATTAGAAATAGGATCAGTTTGAGGTGTGTTTAGAATTAAAATAGAGTCAGGGTAGGATCAGGCTTAAGTTAGGGTTTAGGTTACACCGTCTGTGGAGATGCTTTTTATTACCCGATAGTTGGAGAAGCGTCGGGCCCTTCAAAAGATTTACTATATTTTATTGTGTCGAATATTTTGGCTTTTACTTAGACTGAAAGTTTCATGATCCACAAAAAACAGGGAAAAAGAAAATGTACTCTGGATAAAAAAAAAAGAACTAAATACACTGTGAGATGTGGTTGAAAGCTCTGTGGACTTTTGAGCTTAGATTATTTTGCTACATACGTTTTAACAAATTTTATCCGTAGAGGTGGCAGAAGAGGTTTGAATTATAAACAGAAAGTCAACCCGATTACTACGAGCTCTCTATGGCCCATAAACTTAAAGGTACAGTGTGTAGGATTTGGTGGCATCTAGTGGTGTGGTTGCAGATTGCAACCAACCGAGTTCCCATCCACTCACTCCTCCCTTTCCAGGACTGCGGTTATATGAGCTGGCGAGTGAAAAACCGTGGTAACGCCGTTCATCTCTCTCAGAGGCCATCCTTACCATAATAACACACGGAAGTCAGACGGCGACTGGCGTTGTCACGGTTTTGCACTCTGCGGCTCACGTTATTGCAGTTTCACAAGCATGCCGGAGAACTATGGTGGCCTTCAGGTAACATAAACATGCAAAAGAAACATGGCAAACTCTGTGAAGAGGATATATAGATATAAACTGCTCATTCTAAGCTAATGAAAACACAATGATTTTTAGTTTCAGGTGATTATACACCAATGAAAATTTAGTTATGAATATTATATTCCATTTCTGCTAATAGATCCCCCAAAATGTTACACACTTCCTTTAAATGTCTTCCAAGTTTATTTAAAAAGAGAAAAAATAGCTTCATGAACTGTAGTCTTGAAGTTTTCAAATATCAAAAGTAGAAAAAGTAGTTTTTTCTGCTCATACGTGTTGAGCCATTAGCGGGTTATGATTATAATTCTACCACACAGAAACACTTCAGTAACAAGTGATTCAGTGGTACTAAGTAAATGCCAGCAGATGTCTGTATTGTGAAGTGTAACCACGGTTTCTTGTTACTTGAGCAGCTCAATGATATTGTGATAGCGAGCTTGTTCCTTAAGCATAAGCTGTGTGAGGCTACTGTGAAGATTTTAGACTTGCTTATGGCAATCACTTTTACTAAAACTTAAAACCATAAAAAAAGTAAATCCTGCCTACCCTGCCAGCAACATTACACTAAGACTGATACTGCATATTTTTGTACAGACATGTGTATGATGAAGATAACTGTGGAATATTGTCAAATGTTATTGGAGGGAAGAATGTAGCACGTTGTGGACTCAAATCATCCTCAAAAGCACAAAAACAATATCATTAGGGACGCATCATGTCAATATTGATGTCAGGTAGTATCAGATACTATAGGCTGAACATAAAAATATGGCATTTACACATTTCTCAGATTACCTTTTGCCAAAAACTTCAGTAAAGCAATTAGATTTTCTCTTTGTTTTATATATAGTATATATATGATGACTTTTTATCTGATCTATTTAAAAACAGAAGCAATTCCATAATAGATTTTGCAGTGATACGTACTTTGATTGGCAATAATGAACCATATCTATCAGCCAGTGACAATCAAGCATCATCAGCAAACAAACAGAGGCTGCCTTCAATCCATCAAATGCAAACACTTCAGAGACTGACAATCAAAGCTGGAGGTAGAGGAGATAAAAAGTGGAAAAACTGTGAAATTAATGCAACACTGTCAATACAATAGCAATGACATCATCAACTGTGCATGACCAAAAATAAGCCGCTATAGACAATCAGCTACTTGCAGAAATTAATTGAGTATTGTACAAAAAGCGTTGCTGTACTTTGCGGGGTTTTAGCCTCCGCTCACTTTCCTCTGACTATTGGTTTTGTTGATGCATCTCAGTTTAATCTCATATGAAAATGTCTTTCAGCTCTTATTTATTTGTCTTTTCACTCGTTCACACAAGTCCTCTGTGTTGTTTCTGTTGTCGTTGTGTGTCGTGTTAGTACTGTATAGCTACCAAGAGTCAACCCTTTTGTGAAGGCCTTGGATCCCTTTAATGAAAATAAAACTGTGTGTAATGAATATATGTATATTCAAAAGGTCTTTATTTCTGATGTGTGGTTCAAGATAAAAAAATTGTTTTGATAATTTAACATAACAGTATGACTAATATACATACAGAGATGATGGTTAGGTTTGACAAATGTGATTCTTATGTTCTCATCACCACTATCCAAATAAAATATTCTTTTTAATATAAAATTTTGGGCAAATTCAATATAATGTGGAAAAAAAACCCAATTAAATTCTTGTTAAACTTCATGAAAGATAATCATTATTGTCATGGTGACTGGGTCAGTAACATTAATCAACACACAATGTGATGAGAGAAGATTTGGTTTATTTAAATCTGCTATAATCAATATTTTTATATTAACAATGGATCACATGATTACCTGTATGTACAAGGGGGTCGCTTATAGTGATGAACCCAACTCTAGTTCCTCTCACTTCTATGGAGCATTTTAGTGTCTTTTAGCTTATTGTTTTGGTTTTCCAGCCTGCAACTTTAAAGGGGACATATCATGCTCATTTTTGTATTTTGGGTTTCCACTAAAACATGTTTTAATGTTCAAAAAAACATTATTTTCCTCATGCTGTCTGTCTGAATATACCTGTATTCACCCTCTGTCTGAAACGCTCCATTTTAGCACCTGTCTGTTGAAGAACCCCTCCGAAAAAGCCCAGTCTGCTCTGATTGGTTTGTGAGAAAAATATGGTACACCTTTGCAATAGTAGTTCTCAAGCGGTATATTGGGCTCGTTCGAAATGAGCCAGACCTGCACAGAATCGATCACCAGCGATCGCTGCGCAATGCATGCCGGTTAGATTTGTGTCCGACTTGATGCCGACTTGCTCTGACGTCATGCACACGTGGGCAACGATAACCTCACGAGATCGAGGCGGCAACAGTTTTTAGAGCCAGGCGCCGCAGTTGTTCTCCACCGACTGCAAGACCCAGGGCATTATGGGAAACGCCTGGCTCGCGCCTGATCAAAGAGCTGATTGGCTTTTAGTTTTGACAGTGTGAGGGCCCTTGCTTGTCTGCAGATGCGACATAGTAGTGACGTGCCTGTGTAGTGTTTAAGGAGCTGATTGGAATCCCTGTCAGATCTGGAGCACCTGGGCCCGGTGCTCCACCGGATATAAAGGCCCGGCTTCCCGTGCGTCGCTCTGTCTCTCTCCCTGTAACCACTTTTGCTTTGCTTAGCTTTTGTTGGACGTTTAAGATATTTTATTTGTTTAGGATAAAGAGATTAGGAAAAAAATGTTGGTCAATATGATGATAGGCTTACAATGTTACACTATTGGGCTTGGAAATGCTCGGCATCTGAGGGTCAGTGAGGAGGAGTGAGATTATCCAACGCTTATACCTTCAAAGGGGCAACAGCATAAATGGGGCGTCCGTCATGAAGTGGACACGGCGGAAACTGGCCAACCATTAGCCGGGCAGTGTGTTGTGCTAATGGCATGACTCTCTTGGGCCCTGGAGGATGGACAGAAATTAAAGACGGGAGAGGAGGAAGAGGGGGAGGGAGAGATAATACCAGTGATGCTCTGCAGAGAGAATGAACATAATGGGACTCTAAGGTGACATGTGAGACGCTGGTGCACTCCAGCTTAAAGCAGCGTCATCAATTTCCCCCAAATGTATTAGAAGTACTTTGTGTTGAATAACACCAGCAAAATAATTATCGTTGAAAATGATAATACCTTTCGAGCTTCATTAAAAAATAGGTATATTGTTGTAGACTCACTGAAGTCTAAGATTGCCTATATTAAAATCTAATTATTATATTGAAATAAAATTTTAGATTTGTGTGTGACGTAAGACAAGATTAAAGTTTATTTAAATAGATGTAAAACTCTACCAATAAATATGTTTGTGTATTTCAAAGCACAAAAGTACTATGATTATGTAATGTGAATATTGACTTTTTATTTTCAATTTCCAAATTAAATTGCACTTGTAGATTTTAATTTAAATGACGTCTTGATTTCAGCTAATTTCTAATGAAGGACATTTAGAAAAATTACTTTTTTATAACGAGCAAATTTTCAATGTCCAGCCCTCTGCTCTGGATGTAACATCCTATTGACTGAAACATTTTACTGCTCTGTTTTTCGGCCAGGGTTGCCATGTCTGTTTGGTACAGTATAAGATAATTTGGGCCTATCTTTTTCTAGAGAGTTGTTTAAAAATAAAAGGTACAGTTGTCTGAATGTTTACATTTTTATATGATTTAATTTTAATATTGTCGGACCTGAGCTTCCATAGATTAACACTCCATGAAAACATGTCAAAAGTACATCGTACTTTAAAATGCTATAACAACAAACTTCCAAATTAAAAAAGAACAGATGCCAATGACAGTTTTATAAAGTATCTATACTATGTAATTTAGGAGGGCACAACATCCAAATGCAATGCAAACATTTCCTCAAACAAAGTAATTATCAGCCAAAGACAATTAAAAACTTGTGATAAACATGATTTTGTAGAAGCACATACGTTTCTTATTCCAGGAGAATTTTGTGTACCGTATGTCAGTAAGAATACATTGCTGAGAGTCGAGTGATTTTAATTTGATTTATTTTGCCTACAACCAACAACCTGTTGCACCACAGGTGGGCGAGGCCGTCAAACTGAAGGAAGCCTTTAGGCGTCTGACACAGATGACTTTTGACTCAAACATGGAGGCAACAGCAGGCCATAAAAAAAAAAGAGTGCAACTGTGGTGACAGCAGAAGCCAAAAACCCCCGTTGTGGGAGAGGTTCAGAGAGGCAGTGTGCGCGGCTTCAAACAGGTCATGAAAGTCATCTAGACTCAAGAGCTGAATGCAGGATATTGTGGTTGCAGGGAACTTTGGGTCAAAGGTGACTGACACAGATGGTGATTCACCAAGCAGGAAGCCATGTGATCTGGAGATACAACAGATACTGTATGGGGAACCCAACATTCAATCTATGGTTCTACTAAAAACAAAAATCCATTTCTATTTACTTATCGACATATACACAGATACTAATATGTCTGCAATAAGATAATATCAGGCAATAGAAATGCCTGGCCGCAAGGCTGGATTATCAACTGAGCAAAGTGGGCAATTGTCTCCAAGCCCCACACAACACTGTGTCAGTTGTTGTTTGGTAATTTGATTTCTTGCTAACTTGTTTGGGAATTTGTTTTATCATTTTAGTTTGTACTGTGCATACATTGTCAGGACTCTGGAAATGCAGGATTAGACTCATGTTTACAATGTTTACTGAGGTAATAAATCAAGTGAGAAGTAGAGTCAGTTTCTCAGACATCTATACAATTTGACTTCTTTTTGCAACCAGAGGAGTCGCCCCCTGCTGGCTGTTAGAAAGAATGCATTTTTAAGGCACTTCAGCATTGGCTTCATTTTTCAGACCCGGAGTTGCCCACTGGATTGGACCCAAATGCAGACATTGGAGGCAGACACGATCAGCAAATTGAAGGTATATGGATGCTTACAGGCAGGAAGAAGGAATCATGAGCCAGGCAAGGGTGAAAACGGGAAGGCAGTCCAAACAGGCAAAACATCAGAAGAGTCAGGCAGGAAATCCAAAGTCCAAAAGATCAGTTATAGCAGCTCGAAACAGGCAGGTAACACATTTCAGGTTCCAAGTTTCAGATTACAGAAGCTAGAAAGCAAAAGCAAAAAGCACATACATGACAACTGTGATGAGCTGACAGCCAGGGAATGAGTAGAAATGGGCCGGTTACATACTGCACTGCAGGGCTGATGAGGGAAAGTGGAAACAGGTGAGCAGGTGGATGAGGGAGTCAGGTGGAAAAGTCTGAGGGCCTCTGGTGGACAGGTAGAGAATGGCAACGAATGGATTTGGGGCAGTGGGAATGTGGCAGAATGTGATATAAAAAATAAAATAAAATAAAATAAAATAAAATAATGACAAAACAAATGTATTATATAATAAATATTTTTTTGTAATTTATAAGAGCAGGTTATCAAGACCAAAATCCATTTATTTATCATTTATTTATGAACAACTGATTAATATCTACAAATACAGACTTCCCGTGTTACTGTAACAAACCTTTATAAATGACTAAACATTTATAATAGCAGCTGACTGATTAGACATGTATTATTGTTAATGGCTTTATAGTAAATAATTTATTTTTAATTTTTATTAAATTACAGATAAATTATTTACTATAAAGCCATTAACAATAAGGATATTAGAAATTGGAAACAAATTCAGTTTTAATTTGATTTGATTTTAGACATTGAAAAATATTTCCAGATTGTGGAGAAAATGCATTTCATCCTATCTCACCTGCAGCAGCAGCAGCTCAGCACTGCACCTGCTTCCTCTTCCGATCAAACATCTGGATGATGAGCGCGTCACAAGCCACAACCTACAGCTCCTCCACTGTGAGGGAGGGAGGACCAGAGTGAGTTGACTGGTGATCGATCAGCCCAACCTAGTCCCAAGAGTGCCCGAAGCTTCAGAGGAAAAAACAACGGTAAGCTTTGTTCTGGATGGTTCAGAGGAAGCTGGTGAAGTTATAAACGAGACATGATGTCTCTGTTTCCTCCAGATGTTCAGTGTTGTGATTATAATGGAGCGGGTTTTTTTGCAGTGACTGGAATGGAGTTGGGTCTTCTGCTGTTGATGCTTTTGACCTTCTTAACGGGAAGCACATCAGCGGTGCCTGAGCAGTACAGAGCAGTGGTGAGCTCACTATTATTATTATTATTATTATTACTATTAATAAGAGAGAAAAATGTATTTGTAGCCTACTAAAACTCCTCAATGTGTGTGTGGCTGCCCTTCGACTATAGATTGATAATTATTTAAGTCTGTTGTGTGATTGATTGTAATATATACACTGTAAAAAAAGGCAGCAGGGGCGCCAGAAAATGTCTGTTAAAAAACGGAAAATACTGTCCGTTAATTAACATAAATAAACTGTAAAAAAGACAAAACAGTAATTATCTTTATATAATTAGCCTTTATTACTGTAATTTAAGAAATATTTTACTTTTAACAAATATTTATTGTTAGAATAGTCATACACCGTAAATCTAACACCATTTACATATAAATCACAAATGAAACATGTAATTTTACGTTGCAAAAGCCCAAATTTACATTAACTCTCAGAAGTTTTGCAAAAAAAATCTGTATTTTTACAAGAAATATTTTTAGAATTCCATGAAATCCTTTTCTTCTAACATAAATTAATTGTTAAAACGTCATAAACCTCTAAAAAACAGAATAATTATCTTTAAAAATGATTAAGAAAAGCTTAAATACAGATAATTACAATTGCGATTACAAAAAATACTGTAAATCTAAGACCATTTACATATAAATCACAAATGAAACATGTCATTTTTACATTTTTTTTCGGTCATTTTGAAATAATAATTTGTAAAAAAAATCAGAATTGTCTAATTTTCTATATCCTCCTGAGACCCAGCCCATTGACATGTGTCCTCTGTAGTGAACATTTTGTCCACATGCATATCCTCTTACTCGTTTGACCTCCTCTATCAACCCCTGGTGTATTGTAAAGAGGACATCCTAGGCTTTCCAGTGATATGGCATGTGTTTTTTGCTTAATCAATTTGAATGTATTCTTGGTTTAATATCACTCAAGAGCCATAATCTGTTCATTTGTTTAGTCTTTTCACACTGAAATAGTCCTGTAGTCCACTATACAGTGGACAATAAAAATAAAGTTTAACAAGCCTTTAACCCTAAATAGGAAGGAAATCACCAAAAAAAAGTAATTTGGAGACACTTTTTTTTAACTCGGTTCCCAGGAGGATATAGTAGAGGATATGTGTATCATTTTGTCGATTATATTTTATTTTATGTGCCAAAGAAGCACTTTAAATCCTGCTCATGTCAATTCAATTTACCATGTTATACAACCAGTGAGGATGAGTTTAAACTATCTGCAGGTTTTTGGGCTCTCTTTGCATATATGGCTGCATGTTTTTTTGTATTCAAATGTGAATATGTTTTGCACAGATTGCACATATTCTCTCTGATTGATATGAGAGGCAGGGTGTCATATAGAGCAGATGACATTGTGGTGAAAAGAGGGTGGTGCACAGGAAGCAGTGTCCGTATGACTCATGAGGTTTATAAAAACATAAAGATCAGGCATAACATCAATATTTTGTTGTGATTTGGACCACTTTTTAAAAACTTTTTTTCAGGAGAAAGTAGTTTTGGAAGAAAACTGACAACCCTAAGTGGTCATTATTATTTATATTATAATTATACTGAGATGCATTGAAGACATTACAATAAGTTGATTGCAGTCGTACATGTTCAGTGATATAATTTCTAGTTTTTTTATTTTTTGCTGCTTCTACTGTTTGTTTGTTTTATATTGCTGCTAGTACTGTTTTTATTACCATTGCTTTTATTTATTTATTTGTTTTAATCTCAACTACAACGAAGGAAGCCTGCGAAATTTCATTATACCTGAGTATAATGAAAACAAAGATCCTTCTGATTCATTCTGAAGTGTTTTAAACAGGGCCGCTGCTGGCCATTCGGGTGCCCTATAAGCGTAATTGCTTTGTGGCTCAGGCCTGGGAACTATTCTCTTCCGTTCTGCTGGTTGTGTGTGGTTTATCTTGTGTAAGTGAACTGCTGGTAGGTGACTGACGGTCAGTATCTTCCTCTTAGTCCTTTGTTCCTCATTGCACAAATTTCAGCAGTGACCCTGCGTTAATTTAGAAATACAAAGGATTTTAATTAGCATATACATGCAGAGTTATGTAGGCTATGCTTAATATTATTCAAACCTGATATGATTCACAAAACTTTATATTTTACATTTATATTCATACAGGGAATGAAAACATGATTAAAGGCTACAACTAAAGGGACAGTGTGTAGGATTTAGTGGCATCTAGTGGTGTGGTTGCAGATTGCAACCAATTGAATACTCCTCCGCTTACCCCTCCCTTTCCAAGCGTGTCGGAGAACTACGGTGGCCTTCAGGTAACGTTTAAACGCTAAAGTCTCTCTCTAGAGCCAGAGTTTGGTTTGTCCTTTCTGGGCTACTGTAGAAACATGGCAGAGCAACATGGCGGACTCTGTGAAGATGACCCACTCCCTATGTAGATATGAAAGTGTCATTCTGAGCTAATGAAAACACAATGATTCTTAGTATCAAAGTTATGAATATTTTATTCCATTTCTGCTTATAGATCCCCGAAATGTTACACACGGTTCCTTAAACCAAGACCTTAAATTCTTGATCTAAATAAAACAAATTATACTATAACTATAAAATGGGATATGAAAAGACAACATTTCCCTTTTCTTCTAAATACTACTACTATGAAAAACAAATCTGAGAAACAGAAACCAAATGTGCAATTGCATTCAGCAACAAATATGTACATAGTTCTAGTAGAGCAGAAGCCACTGATTCTCACACATTAAAGCCTATAATGTTATGTTCTGGTTTCAACAATAGCTTGAACTCAAATGCAGACACAGACTTCTTTTAAAGGTGAACAAAGATAATTTATTAACACAATATTAAATGTTCAATGAACAGGGCTGGAGATCCTGGAGATCCGAAACGTGATAGTAACACAGTCAATACTTAATTCACGGAACGGGGGGCACGAGGTGGGGGGGTGTCCAGGAATCCTTCCGGAGGAACAGATGAATCCACAAAAGCTCAGAGCGGTGGAATGGCGTCGGAGAGTGAATAGGCAGGATATAACTAAAGCAGGGTTCCAGGTTGAGGAGGAGCAGAGTGTAGGAGTGAGCAGGCAGGTTGGAAGCAGCCACAGCTGGCAGGTGAACAGACCTGAGCACAGAGCAAAAACGAGGTGAGTCCAAACAATCCAAAAACAAGAGCAACAGCAAAGTCAAGAGCAAAAACTAGGGAGCCTGAATTAGTTTAGTACCACTGAGGGCGACGGAACGATCTGGCGATGACTGGCATGAAAACCGGGGTAGATATACTGCAGGTGTGTGTGATGATTGGATAATTGCTGTGCTGTCAGCTGCTCCAGCCGTGCCTGCCCAGGAGAAGGAGGAGGAGGAGGAAGGCCACACCTCCCAACACACTGACAGACTAGACAAACCAGGGAAAAACACACAGGAGACAAAAGGGCAGGGAAACAGAGGAAACAAAAGGAAACACTAGACTGCCAAAGTGATATCATGACATATAATAAAGCAGCAGAATGTACAGTCACCTCAGCTACAAACTGATTGTAAAATGATGCAGATAAGCTACGAAATGAAAGTTCAGTTTATAGATCTGCACAAATAATGTTATTCTACGTTGCCACATCAGCTGGTCCATCATGACACTGACATGACACTTTAAATCATGATCAATCAATCTGCGAGCTTCCTATGAACACTTCCTTAGAAACAACATAAATAGTGCTTGTGTTTGTGCAACTTTGCACGTATGAACTTCAGTTTGTCGTAAGTTTCACTTCTTCTTCTTTCTGTTGTTGTGAGTCTGGGGCTGCCGATGCATGAATGAGTCATGAGTGGAGTCAAACAGCCTTCCAGGTGAAATCATACATACGTACTATTTCAAAATATCATCAGTCAAAAACAACATGAAAAAAAGATAAAACACCAGAATTTGCTGAAAATGATCTGTTTCAGACCTGAGTAGAAAATTAAACTCCTTGAGGTGGACGTTTTTAAGCAGTGTAAAACCCACAAAGACAACTGTTGACAAATGAGCCAACACCTTTTCCTTTCAACTGCAACTACAGTAGCAGGGTGGAGGCGATGCAGGAGGAAGGGCAGGTTTCAAAATCACTTTTAAGAAACAGATTTTGCTTGTTTCGACAGAGAAGAAATCACACCAGAAAATAACCGTCCTTTTTCACCTGCAGTTCATTCAGTTATTGTGAATAAAAACTTGCGGTATGCGAATTATCAAGTGTGTGCTGCCTTTATCCTATCAGGCAACTCACTCAGCAAGGACAGGATAATATAATATTAATGAGTAACAAAGGGTAGACACACTGCATTGTGAGGAACGTACTGATCTATAGTAATAAATATCCGTTGTGACATCAGCATTTGCCCGTAATCTTGAAGTTGACTCATGTAAGAGGTGAATTTCAGCGATAGTTGTTTGTTCACAGGGGTGTATTAATGGTGCATTAACTGAGAATTCACCACCGAAGGAAATAAATGTGTTTATGAACCATCATCCTGTTCTGTGGTAATCATTTCTGAGAAACCACTGATTACCACACTTCCTCTGGTTTCCTTGTTTTCTGTGCAGGATTGGTTGAGCAGGTATGGCTACCTTTCTCCTCCTGACCCGCGCACGAGCAAGCTGCAGACCAAAGAGGGGATTGAGAAAGCCATCCGTGTCATGCAGAGATTCGGCGGGGTCCCGGAAACCGGGGTGCTCGGTAACAACCTCTCAATGTTGGATCTATCAGGACAATATATTATGATATTTCACATATCCGCGGTCTCAAACTTCCTGTAATCTGCTTTTTAGTTTCGACATTCACTGTGTGATCAACTTCTCTTCCAGATAATGAAACCCTCAAACTCATGGCTACGCCTCGATGTTCTCTCCCTGATATTGTTGGGAACGAGGACATGCTGAGGAGGAGGAGGAGAAGGAAAAGATACGCCCTGTCAGGCCTCAAGTGGCATAAGACAGACCTCACGTGGAGGTGTGTTTCCTGTCATGTTACATTGTGGTTTTAAGTCATCCCTGTATGAGTCATAGAGCAAAGAGTAGAGCACAATTTTTACATTTATAAAAAAAGTTACAGCCATCATTTTGGATGCCAGAAGATTTGAATTATACCAAAAGCATGTTTAGATTAAAAGACAACTATGTTAGGATTAAAGATACCTTAATAGAAAGATACCTTAATAGAGGAAGTTAGGTTTTTGGGGAAGTGTTTTTTTTCCTTCTTTTTACCCAGAGTCACACAAGTTTAATGAGAGCTTTTTGACATAAAAGGCATTAAAAAAAAGAAACACACGGTGAAAAATAAGACCATATGAAAAATATATATTTAAATAGTAAAATAAAATAAGGCTGGTGCTATTCTATGTTTTTCTTCAGGTTAAAAGGTGCCATCAAAGGACCCCATATGTTAGTCCATCTCTGAATACTCTGGTGGAACTCAGCCCCAAACCAATTCATTCTTACTGAAAACGTAAAACATTTGGTCACAAAAATATAATGTAGTAAATTGTGCAATTTGGTGGGGACTATTTTCAGCTGCGGATTAATACACAATTTGTGCGAAAGTTTACAGCAACAGTACAGTCTAAAAGGGATTGATTCAGAATAACTACAGTGCCCACGTTCATAGTAACGAAAGGAACATGCCACCGAGTACAATAGTGTAGCTCATTGGTGTTTTTAATAGTTTTTGGACAACAATGCAGCTCTGTAGCACAGAAGAATAAGCTACATCAGGTTTGGGCTACACAGGCAATACTTGTTAGTAGGATTGTTTCATTGTTGGTTTTGGTATTTTCATTGGATTTGTTGACAATAAAAAAAAATACAGAATAATGCCAGACTTATCCTTTAACTATGTGTTGTTAAAGGTTCTCTATATGATATCCAGAGCATTAATATAGCATCAAACAACGATTTTGCTACGTAAAGATATAGGAGTAATGTCTACGTGAGCAGAGAATGAAGTCTCTCTCCTTCTATGTGTGTTGTAATTGGAGCTTCTCTGTGCTTTGTTGACATCGCCGGGCTGACCTTGCGTGCCATTTAGTGCATACAAAAGTCTCACTCACGATGCACAGTGAACAGATTTAGATAATTAAAACATAACAGTCTAAACTTTGTTATAATAGAAAATCAATTTTTGTCTGCAGTGTCCACAGCTACCCATCGCCCTCCCTCTCACCCAGCCTGCCTAGCAACTTAGTGGACAGCATCCTGACTCGCGCCTTCAAAGCCTGGAGCGACGCGGCCCCCTTGAGTTTCCGTCGGCTGCCGACTGACAGCAGGGGGGCGGCAACCGGAGGGGACATCAGAGTGACTTTTGCCCGCTTGCTTCACGACGACGGGTACCCTTTTGATGGGCAGGGTGGCACCCTGGCCCACGCCTTCTTCCCCGGCAGGGATGATGTGGCGGGTGACACACACTTTGACGATGATGAGCTCTGGAGCTATGGAGGTATTTACTGGTTGAAATCATGATGGATGGAAAAGAGGAAAAGACGCCTGGCTTATTCAGTGACATCAAACCCCCAAATCCTGGTTGTTCATGTTATCCGGTAACACTTTTTCTTCGCACCTCCTCAGGTCTCGACAGCACCATAGACTTGTTCGCAGTTGCAGTGCACGAGTTTGGCCACTCGCTGGGCCTGTCCCATTCCTCTTCTGATCCGTCCATCATGAGGCCATACTACCAGGGTCCTGTGGGAGACGTTCAAAACTTCCAACTGGCCCTAGACGACAGGCTTGCCATTCAGCAGCTTTACGGTCAGTAACCAGTCGGACTGACTACAATCTGGATCAGAGTACAGAGTGTCTGTGTCTGTGATATTTATTCGATCCCATTCACAGTATGTGTTGATATGTGGTGTTTTTCATGTCTGTTTGTGTGTTTGTCTGATGGGAAATCTTTGTTTGAAACATAAACTCCTGTATATTTCTGCAGTTGTACAGGATGTTGCAGTCCTCCGACTGCTTTATGTTCTGCTTTTATTTTGGCTAATGAAAGAACTGACATTGACGGAACATGTAAAAAGTAGAAGGAATCAAAAGTAGGTTTGCAAGTTCATGAAATGTGGGGAAACAATCATAGTCATTCTAGAGGCTCTGTGAAGCGGTACTTTGGCAGCGATGATTTGAGCTAAATGCTAACATCATCATGTTTGTTTAGCAGGTTCGCCATCTTAGTTTAGCCTTTTAACATGCTAACATTTGCTTATAGAGAGGCGAAGACTGGAGACCCAGTACTGAGAACCTGGACAGGTAGAGGAAGGTTTAAAGCCTCAATAGGCAACAATTTTTTGGCATCATTGGGCAAAAATTCCATAATAACCTTTCACCATGTTGTAATTCAAGTGTTCTGAGAGAAAACTAGACTTATGCACCTCCTCATCTCTACAAGATGTTTCTGAAAACATTTGAGTTGAAAAATAGGCATAACGTAACAGAATATTGATTCATATTTGATCAGCGCGGCCTAGTTTGACCGTTTGTTCGGAGTCTGTGAGTGACTGACAGCTGCTCATAGAGGGCAGGCTCCAGCTCGGCTCTGATTGGTTGTTTTCCTCCGGTCTGTGTAATTTGAAGATCCCATTAGGAGCACCGGATTACCTGTCTCATGCACTACTGTCAGGATTTAGCGACCGTTTTATAAAAACAACTTTTTTAATCATATTTGCTCCATTCTCGCCTACTTCAGCTTTAATAAGCTCCTGGCCGGGCGCTTAAGCCGGACGAATTATGACCCATTTGGCTTTCCATATTAATGAAGTTCTTATCTGCATGGACCACGCTAACACTTCCCCCTTGCTCAAAACCACCAACTTCAAAATAACATCAAACAAAGACGTGAGAAGAATGTTCACACCTTTTTTGAACATTTTGGCAAGAGCGATTGCCAAAATTAGAATTACCAACGTCACACATAACCGCAGGGTTTCGTTTCTCACCAATAAAGAAGACGATTCTGCTGTCGCTCTTCCTCTCGTACACGGTGTCCACCTTGTTTGTTTCTGGCGGGAGGCCCATCCAGAAGTTTTTGAAGGTCCAGGCAGATATTTCATGGCGCAATTCAAACAGGATCAAAATAATATTTGCTCTCGCCGTTGACTATCGTACATATTTTTTACGAAATAAGATCCCATGGTGGTCCACAAACACAAAGAACCGCTGAGGCTGATAGGAATTAATGTTGCCGGTCGTCAGGGGAGAGTCAGTCTGCTTCGTCCGCTGGGCACCATGAATATCTGAACACAATTTCATATCAATCCAGATATTTCAGTCCGGACGTGGTGGAAGTAGTGGGCCGACCAACCATCAGGCAGACCAACATTGTCATAACCTCGCCACTAGCATGACATGACAGATCTCCCAAAGTTCCCTTTTGGCCTTTCATCCTGTCCAGAATTTTAATATTAGTTGATTTATTGTGGTATGAAATGCTTACTGTCCATGTAAACATGACCATCGGTGGTTTATGGTAGGCCGTGGCCTTTTAATTTCCTCCAAAAATGCAGAAGTGGCCCTACACTAGTAGAAAATGGTTACTTCTTGTTTTCTTGCGATGATATTATAAGATAAAATTTAAGAAAGATCTTAAATGTTCATTTTCCATTTTAAGTGTATTGCGTTATAGCTTAATAAATCATTCTACAAAGGATCTTAAAGGCCCTAAAAAAAAAATCAAGAGGCCAGAAACTGATGAAATAACGTAGTAGCCTGGTAATAATGTGTATAAAGGTGCACTCACACAAACGGTATAACAACCGTTTCCTTCCGTGTCTTAAAAAGAAAGCATCCTGTGTGCCAAGCCCCCATGGCTACTGAGAAGAATGTGGGTTGCTTGCACAGTTTTTGTAGTGCTGTCATCAGCTTTCACCGCCTTTACAACGTTGTCACCATTCTGTTGTAGGTGTGAAGGATGGCGGAACACCAGGAGGTGTTGATCCGGACCTCCCACGCCTGCCCAGTCCACCTCCTCCAAGACCGACACAGCCGTGAGTAGAGCCAGAGGAAGCGATGAAAACTACTATACATCCATGCAGACAATAAGCACTTATCATTTGCATGTTGAGTATGCTCTCCATGCACTCAGTTTACTCCTGAATGATGTTGAGTAATTTAAGACCAGTGGAGGCTGATAAAAGCCTTCTGATCGATCCTCACTTTGACAGTGTTTGGTCTTGTTGCACCCTCTAGTGACTTTTTGTCAAACTACATCCTATAAAATATAATATGACTAAACTTTTTCTGTCCCAGTTCTGACCCCTCAGTCCACGAGCGCTGTCAGGGAGGCTTTGACGCGGTGGCAAATATCAGAGGAGAGGTCTTCTTTTTTAAAGGTAAGAAGAAACCATCACATGGTATTTGAGTTGTAAACATACATCCTGTTTATTATCTATAGTGTGTCACATGTAATGTTCACTCTCTTTTCTGGGAAAGGTGCACACTTCTGGAGAACTAAGCAAGACGGGTCTTTGGAGTCCTCGAATCCGGCTCAGATCAAAAACTTCTGGATGGGCCTCCCGCCAGGAACAAACAAGGTGGACGCCGTGTACGAGAGGAAGAGCGACAGCAGAATCGTCTTCTTTATTGGTGAGAAACAAAATCCTGCGGTTATGTGTGGCGTTGGTAATTCTAATTTTGGCAATCGCTCTTATGAGTCAGAGTAAAAGGTGTGAACATTCTTCTCACGTCTTTGTTTGATGTTATTTTGAAGTTGGTGGTTTTGAGCAAGGATGAAGTGTTAGCATGGTATGTGCAGAACAAGAGCTTCATCAATATGGCAAGCCAAATGGGTCATCATTTGTCTGGCTTTAGTGCCTGGCCAGGAGCTTATTAAAGCTGAAGTAGGCGAGATTTGAGCAAATATGATTAAAAAAAAGTTATTTTTATAAAACCGTCACTATATCCTGACTGTAGTGCATGAGACAGGTAATCCGGTGCTCCTAATGGGATCTGCAAGATTTCACAGACCGGAGGAAAACGACCAGTCAGAGCCGAGCTGGAGCCTGCCGTCTCTGAGCAGCTGTCAATCACTCTCAAACTCCGAACAAACGGTCAAACTAGGCCGCGCTGATCAAATACGAGTCAATATTCTATTATGTTAATGCCTATTTTTCACCTCAAATGTTTTCAGAAACATCTTGTAGTGTACTGTTTAGCTGTAAAATGAGAAAGTTTGTGACCCGGCAGCCATGTAGAGATCTCTTGAGGGAATACCAAGCACATAGCCGGATCACAGCCAATAGGAACGCTCTCACTCTGAAATAACCTTTGATTGGTCAAAGTCTTCCGTCACGGGCTAGATTTTTTAAAGCCTGAAAACAGAGCCATGAGGAGGTGGAGAAGTCTAGTTTTCTCTCAGAGCACTTGAATTACAATATACTGAAAGGTTATTATGGAATTTTTGCCCAATGATGCCAAAAAATTGTTGCCTATTGAGGCTTTAGACCTTCCTCTACCTGTCCAGGTTCTCAGTACTGGGTCTTCAAGGACACGGTGGCTATGGATGGCTACCCTCGGCCAATCTCCGAATGGGGGATGAGGACAAAGAGCGGGACGCCGGTGGACAGAGTGGAGGCAGCCTTCATCTGGGCCCACAACGGCAAGACCTACCTGTTCAGCGGTGGGGAGTTTTGGAGGTTTGACGAGAGCCGTAAGGGCGAACAGGTGACCAAACAGCCGGAGCCGGGCTACCCGAAGCTGAACAGCCTCTGGGGAGGAGTGCCCACCCACATGGATGACATCATCAGCTGGGGAGAAGGTAACATTGTGTTCAGAGGCATAAATATGTGACAAGTTTCTGGCACCAGTGCTAGATAAATAAACAAAACCACAGAGGAAGCTTTCATGGTGATGATAGTATACTGTATAGTATTAATGAAAAACTCACTTTTTCAGTGTTTGTGCACATACACTTAGGTATCTGGAGTGCCTACCAACCACAAACTCTAAAATAAGACAACCAAGTCAGTTTGTGTGCTGCCTGGATCAGAAAACATGTGATTCAACAGGCTATTCAGATTTGGCTCCACTTTAAATGCAGGCTCATTAGAATGTATCGCCCACAGCTTGAGAACTACCTTTGCAAAGGTGCGCCAGATTTTTCTCACAAGCCAATCAGAGCAGACTGGGCTCTTTCAGGAGGGGTTCTTAAAGAGACAGGCGCTAAAACTGTGTGTATTAAGTCAGAGGGTGAATACAGGTATATTCAGACGGACAGTATGAGAAAAATAATGTGTTTTGTTAAACATTAAAACATGTAAACATGTTCTAGTAGAAACCCAAAATACAAGTATGAACCTGATACATGTCCCCTTTAAAGGAACAGTGTGTTACATTTAAGGGGATTTATTGGCAGAAATGGAGTATAAAATTAATAAGTATGTTTTTAAAAACAACAAAAGTTGACCAAAGTGCTGTACAATTAAACATAAAAAAACCCCATAAAAACATCACAATAAAACACTTAGACCAATTTAAAACCAACAGGACATTAAAATAATAAAAGCGTTAAGACCAGTAGGAAAGGAAAAAGGATTAAAAAAGGCAACTCTCATGCCGAGCCAAAAGCCAAGGAATAAGAAGGAAGGAAGGAAGACAAAGGGGTCGTTGTTGGGGTCGTTACTGCCTCCATTGGGTCCAAAAAGAATGACCTCTGTTTTTCTCTCATTGAGCTTGAGAAAATTTAAAGCCATCCAAGCTTTGATGTCTTTGAGACAGGCTAGCAATTTCCCCAAAAAATCTTTCTTTTTCAAGGGCAGGTACAGTTGCGTGTCATCAGCATAGAAGTGGAAGGAGATTCCATACTTTCTAAGAATGGACCCAAGGGGAAGCATGCACAGGGAAAATAAAATAGGACCAAGTATAGAGCCTTGAAGGACTCCACATGGGAGAGGGGCTGAGGAAAAGGCATACAAAAAACCTACGGTCAGCCAGGTAAGACCTGAACCATTCAAGAGCGGTACCTTTAAAACCAAACACAGTGCTCCAGACAAGAAATTAAAATGTTGTGATCCACTGTGTCGAAAGCCGCTGTGAGATCTAAAAGCATAAGAATGGCTGAATCTCCAGAAACCGCATTTAATAAAAGATCATTAAAAACCTTTTGAAAGTGCAGTTTCAGTGCTGTGAAGTGCTTAAAAACCAGATTAGAACAACTCAATATAATCAATATAATCCCCTGAAAACAAGAATTGTGTTTTCGTTGATCCGTTTATATCTACATACTGTACGGTGCTGGTCCTCTTCACAGAGCCGGCCGCCATTTTTCTACAGTAGCCCAGAACGGACAAACCAAACACTGGCTCTAGATATAGGGCCGTTCATGTTTTCATGTTCTCTTACACGCTTGGCACACAGGAGAAGTTTTAGCTGGTTGCAATCTGCAACTTCACCGCTAGATGCTGCCAGATCCTGCACACTGCACCTTTAACGCAATAGAAAAGAACTGAAAATTAGAAATGACTATCAGATAAATGTCATCTTTTAAGTTTTTGTACACTAGTAGCACTGATGTAGATGCAAGCCGATGTTTTATTCATTGTGTGATGGGCAGGGAAAAAAGGAATGAGAGTCTCACTACTGCTTCTGCTGCTCTTTAGGAGACGCCCACTTCTTCAAGGACAACCTCTACTGGGTGCTGAAGAACGGAAGAATGAACCAAGACAGCGTCACTCCTAAATCCATCGCCGTAGACTGGCTCAGATGTCCAGCTCCGCCTGCGACCTCCGCTCCTCGAAGCCCGAATGAGTGCCACTGTGACTTGAAGGGATCATCTTCATCTCTAAGAAGCAGCTGGCTCCTACTGATCTCTGTTATATTGGTAATTCATGAATTTATTAGAAAATAGACACCGGAGTTTGGAATTTGTGAAACCAAGTGGCTGTTTTTGTACTACTTCCCTTGTTCCACTGGAGGGTAATAGAGGCTCTTTACATCATGGTACACCCACAGTGCATCACAACCCACATGCTGGTTTCAAATGACAAACTAGTGTCATAAAAATGTTAAATATGCGCCTTTAGCATAAGGCCTTTGTTACTGTAAATACTTTGCCTTATCAGAACATATTGCTGACCCGTGAAAGCAGTACATTTTGTCTCCATCCTGCTATAGAATTTCACCCCCTCCTTTCTGTAGAGTAAGTATTGGATTACATGGAGCCTGTATAGGAGAATGCATGGAAATTCAACAAAGATATCCAGCACACACCGGGGTACTCCCAACCCACATAATAAGGTCTTACACCACAACCTCACTGTATGTTTGGACAGTTAACAGACCACACAAACATAGCGAAGTGCAATTTCTTTATCAGAGCTATTTTTTTTTTCAATCCAGAGTAGATTTGTGCATATACATATACACAATACCAACAGAAATATGATACATTAAACTTTCACACTGTGTTGTGGTTTGTTGTTTCCCCATTTTTTATATTTTTTTGTTTTGATGTCATGCATGTAAATGATTTTCACTCACGGACACATAAGAAAAATCCCCTTTTTGTTGACAATCGAGCTGATATTATTGTGCTTGACAGACTGTATTATTGCAACAGTTCTGCAAACAGAGATGTGGACTCACAGAGCAATTGAATGCAGTCAATCTTTTACTCAGTAAGAGATCAAAGCAGGGCGGGGGCGTATCTGAAATGACAGGAGGTGTTGATGTCTAAAAAAACTGGAAAGAGACCAAAACTGCAAAGTGTTGCAGTCACAAGTAGCCATTGTGACAGTTATACACATTCAAGCTTCATTTTTAGTTATTTGAAATTGATTTAATTGCTGTGTAATAAAACAATGATTGTATTCTTGTATTTGATTATTTAAATTTGCTTACTCTGTCACTGGGATCCTTTTTAACCACTGTTAAACCATCAGGACTTAATGAAGAACTAAGCCTGATGTGTTTTTTTTATAGCTGAACCAAGCCTTACTTGTTACTTAACCACATTGCTTGACACAGGCCATTTACTAATGTTTTCAATAGGAGATGATATTATCATTTATGGTGGGGATATTCTTTATGAATCAGTTTCCAAGTAAGGGAGGCTATTTAAATGGATGCGAGTCTCACATCTGTTTGACCGTGACATACTTATCTCAGAGTCAAAGAGCTACATGAGATCAGAAATATAATGGAGGAAGAGCACAATGATACAAATCTCTAACTGTTGTTCAGCCTGATGAGCGAGTGTCTATTGTTCCTCGATGTCTGTTGGTTCACATTTTTTCTTCTGACTCCCTGCCGATGGCTTGACGTGAGAACTAGCAGCTCTGATTTATGGTACGGCAATCTGATCTGGAATTAAAGTGATGCACATGTGAAAACGCTACTGAAACCTACCTTGATTTGTAACATTAAAATATGAGTTTTCCTTTGCTTCTAACTTCACATTGACATGAACAATGTGCATGCTTACTTCAAAGGCCTTCATCTTTTCTTTTTTAAACACACAATATCTCAATAATACATCTAGTTATCCATTGACTCTTTGGTTTGAAGCACATTCTAGTTATTCAAGGAAGTTTGCACAGGAGTTCCAGGAGTTCTTCAAGTGGGAAATGTTTAGGTCAGCTGTGAGTGGCTCAAGGTCATTTTGATAAAGTTAAAAGCACAATGAGGAACAATCGCATCCTCACAGACATCAGTTATAAGGAAGCAGAGTGACAGGATTAAAGTGTGAACTTTGAAGTAAAGCACACCCTCTTTGATAATAGCAGGCTTTTGTGTCATCTAATGTTTTGTGAAGTATAAGGTTATAGGCCCTCTTCAAAGCCACGTCTCAAGTGTCTGGCTCAAGTTCAATCCGAGTGCGACAATAGGGGTTAAATGTGATGCCGTTACTCAACGGCATTTAAGAAAAATACTAATTTTACTCACAAGAAACTTAATTTATTTAATTTTTAAGTGCATTTGTTCCACATTATTAAAGAAAAACTAAGACGACAAGAGATTGACACCAAAATCATTTTAATTTCGAGACACTTAACAAGATCAAGAGGTCACAGTTCTGTCACGTGCAAGTAGTGCAATACAGGGATAAATGTAACATATATATATTATTGTGATAAATAATGGTGTTCATTCAACCGAGTAATACTTCAATCCTTCATTACACCCGCTGTGTTGAGTGTTCAGCTTGGCAACGTGGCTACATTTCATCTGCCGACAATATCGGCACCGATGAGGACAAAATAAAAGCATATAATAAAAACGGTTACAAAATAAGAATATTAAAATACAATAAAAGATTAAAGATTTAATCATGATCTCTAACTATTAATTGGTACAGACCTGAGTTTGAACTCTCCAGAACAAATACTTGCCGGCAGATTTTAATGCCGACACTCAGATTACATTGCTGGATTTCTAAACTACCATTACTACATCTACCCAGTAAACTCAGTGCATCCCTTTCTCAGGTACGTGAAAGAAGCTTTGGCAGCTCAGAAACAGACTCATGTTTAACATAAATCAATTAAGCAAGCATGCATACAACAGATTCAAATCTGATTACAGATAAATAATTGTTTACGATGGACAACTGCATAGGAGCGAGGCAGCCATCATCACATTTATTATGTTTTCATGATAACATTATTAGTATATAGACAGGAAAGCAAAGTTCTTGTGGCATTAAGGCTCAGTTTTGCTCAGATGGGACCTTGTGGGGAGGAGGAGCGGGGGGGGGGAGGGGGGTGTATCCTCATTGCAAACAAGTTTACCAGCACTACCATGAACTGCTGAGATGCCAGAACCTTTTACTGGCTCTAACTCCTCCCCAGAATGAGGCTCAGGGCCATCAGCCCAAGAGAGTAGCAGGTTTTGGAGCTAGAGCTAGAGCTGGTGCTGTTACGCTGTGTTGTGATCCTTTGACTTGGCTGGACGCGTCTGTAGGTGTTGACGGCAAGAGGTGATGAGCTGTTCCCGACGCGTACCGTACTGTTGAAGAGGTTAATCTGGAAACAAGATATTAAGCCAGTTAGCTACAGTGAAGCACCATCAAGAGCATTTGTGCTGACCGGTCCCTGTACTTCACACCAGAAAAAAACAAAAACTCACCACATCTTCGCTGACTAAGATGGGGTCCTTGAACACAGTCCAAACCACAGCCTCATTACAAGTGGGGGTAGTCAAGGAGCCAAGGTAGCGGTAGTAACTCGAGCGGTTCACCCCGACCAGGACATCATCCAGTGTCAATCCACTTTCCAGTGTAGCGATGTCACCTGAGGGCAAGAAATACGGCCTCTGAAGGGACTGTAACATTTTATTCACAAACATTAGATCAAAGAGTGAAATCTCTCCTTACCGCTGTTTGTGATGTTGGCCAGGTACGTGCTCAAGGTTTGCCAGATTGCAGGTTGGCCAGTTGACCCTGGCCTTACCTGAAAAGTGCACATATTTGTTTAACGGAGGGAACAAATGCTTCATGGGAGGGTTGTGGCATAAATAAATAAACAGTGGAGTGACAAATTAAACTACAGAGAACATCCTAAATGATGCTGTTGGAACAGAAACAGGATGCAGAAAGCTTTTAAAAAGCTTCATTTGACTTTTTGCAAAACTTAAGAGTTAAAGACACTGATACATAGAGCAGTGAGTTTTGAGACATAGTTTGAATGTATTAAAATGTATCTCACGTCAATGAAGAAACCAAGAGCAGCAAGTCCTGTAGAGTCTGCGAGAGCTGCAGTTATGTTCCCATTATGACTGCTCTTGATGTTTACAATGTGAAGCTGAGGGGGGTGAAGTAAAGGAAACAATATTCTAATGAGTTTAATGGTAAACCTCTAACTTGTAGCTGAACATGAAACAAAGACTGGAGCACTATACCTCCATGGGATAGCGCTTGCCATCCACAGTGTGCTCAGAGCCAGGGACAGAGATGCCATTACCCCAGTGCAAGTGGAACTGCAGGCTGTCGTATCTTTCTTCCAGGCCTCCTCCCTCAACCCCAACACCGCTATCGATGGAGATTTTGACTGGAAGAGTGTGGGAGGGAACAGAATGGACTATTAAAATACAAAACTGGCGAGAAACAGGAGAAAAAAGGGCTTTCATTGACCAGATGTTGCAGTTACTTGTAGGATAAAAGACTACACCAAAATAAATTCCATGTAATAGTGGAGCGGATAGTGGAAAAATCATGCAAATAGTGATACAAGCACCAAATTTGGCATGATGATTCCCAAGGGGACGCTTAGCAAATATGAACGATTGGCCACTTGAAAATCCAAGTTTCCTTCCCTGAAAGACCAGATAAGCAGGAATATGACCAGCTCCATATCCAACACCAGGTGCTAGAACTGGAACTGTGGACTCTCAAGCCGCAAAAACCACAAAGCAAAGACTCAGCGGACGGCCAGAAAGTAAGAACAAACTTATGGAGGATGTTAAAGCTGTAAAAATGTTATCAAGCATACCAGAAAACATATAACTCTACATCACACATTCAAATTGACCAAGTACATGCGTTTCCTTAAGAAAAACATTCTCCGCGAGTAAATTTGACAGCCATCTTGAAAAAAATGGCCGCCATATTGCAGTTAAAAATTGTTAAAACTATCATAATTAGATCCAGCATGCCAGAAAACATAATTTGACACCAAGATCACTCAAATCGATTAAGTAGATGAATTTCTATGAGAGAAATCATTATCAGCAGGTCAATTCGGCGGCCATCTTGAAAAATGGCCGCTATCTTGGATTTTCAAGTGGCCAATCGTTTCTATTTGTTTAGTCACCCCCTCTGCAATCATCATGCCAAATTTGGTGCTTGTATCACTATTTGCACGATTTGATTGAAAAATGGATGTTATCCGCTCCACTACACTGTAAAAAAATGTTGTTAAATGCTGTTAAAAACGGAAAAATACTGTCCGTTAATTAACATAAATAAACTGTAAAAAAAAAAACAGTAATTACCTTTATATAATTAGCCTTTATTACTGTAATTGTACAAGAAATATTTTACTTTTAACATATATTTATTGTTGAAATAGTCATACACCGTAAATCTAAGACCATTCGCATATAAATCACAAATGAAACATGTAATTTTACGTTGCAAAAGCCCAAATTTACATCAACACAGAAGTTTTGCAAAAAAAAATCTGTATTTTTACAAGAAATATTTTTAGAATTGCATGAAATCCTTTTCTTCTAACATAAATTAATTGTTAAAATAGAGTCATAAACCTCTAAAAACAGAATAATTATCTTTAAAAATGATCAAGAAAAGCTTAAATACAGATAATTATGATTACAAATCTAAGACCATTTACATATAAATCACAAATGAAACGTAATTTTTAAAAAAATGTTCCTGTCATTTTGAAACACAGACAAAATGTAAAATTTCTTGAATTTTTTTTTTTTTACAGTGTATAATTCTTACATAACCAAATATAATTAAAGCATCCAACAGCATTTAAGAGGGTTTCTGTACACACACACACTCCTCACCTGTCTTGCCAGTGTTAGTGATGGTTTTCAGGTTGGAGGCTCTGCTGAAGTTATGAAAGGTGAATGCAGTCAGTGAGGAGTCAGCTGTGGCTTCTGCTGGGACGATGTTAATGGGAGACTGTCGACTCCCATTGCAGAATTGAGTAGCAATCGTTGCCCAGGTAGTGTCATCTATAAATAGGAAGAAGACTTTTTAGTAGCTGCAGAGGAAGCAGTTAAGATGTTGCATTTGGAGATAAAGGGAGATTACGCACTGCAGGTTGGAGCATGGTAACACCAGGCTGGAGAAGGTGGGGGGAAAAAAAAGTATTTCGTTACTCTCTCTCTCTCACTCATGACAAACAGTCTGCAAAAGAATCAACATATATCAAGATGAAAAAGAAATAAGTGTAAATACCGACGGTGCCTGTGGCGCAGTGGGCGCTGGGCACGAGGACGCACAGAGCGAGCGCAGCTACAAACCAGTTCATCTAAAAAAAATAACAGACAAAAAGATTCACTCACCAAAATGGGTTAAAAACAAATGCTTTAAATCCTCGACAAGAAACATAGCCATGTAAAATATACGTTACGATACAACTTTATTGTCAGTTTGCACTGAAATTCATTTTGCATCCATAGGCAGCTCAGTTTGAGAGAAAGTACACATAAAATAGACATGCTGTTACCACAGACAGACAGACAAGTGAGACCCATCAGACAAAAAACACAACACATCACCATTATTCATACATAACCCATTACAAAATTACCATCTGTCCTCTGGATTTACATGTATTTAGCAGCACATTCATTATTATTTAGCAACAAGATGGACTGATGGACAAAAGCCTTCTTTAGCCTGATGCGGTTAAATGTAGGGACTCTGAAACGCCTCTTGGAGGGCAGAAGTTGATATTCCCCATTTAAAACATTTAAAACATGCAAGGGATCAGAATAATTGCAGTTGGCAAGTCTGAGCATACTCTTGTTGTGAGCTGCTGTGTGAATAAGAAAATAAAATTATTTTTTTAACAAGCCAAATGCTACCAATTACGCACACATTTTAAATATAATATCAAATTTTTTTTAATAATTAAAATAAGCACAAATGCAGAATTTGCACATGCTACTGCCATCTGTAAAGACTGCGCAAAAAATAAAAAGACCTCCAATTTTAGTCATTTGGAGGTCTTTTTGGCCGCAGCTGAATCCAGTTGAGTTGAGCAGCAGCAGTGTCTTACCTTTGACGCACCTGTACCTTCTCTCTGTCAGCTGTGGAGTCCCATCCTCCCTCTTTTTATTCGCTCAGCTCATCCAGCAGGTGCTCTGACACCGCCTCTCTGTGTTGCGTCTCAGTGGCCCTCGAGGCTTCACCTGACTGAAAGAATGGGGCTGATAAGCAGCAGAGGAAATTTGTGACTGATTGTTTGTTCATAGGGACTTATCGCACTTACTGTAAGATTCGTGACTAATAAAAGGAAGTATAAATCCACCATTATTGCAGTTAAATAAATACACTATACATGGTAAAATAAAATACTTCCTGGTCCACATGTCCTACAAATTAAATGACAATATTCACAACACATATAAGCTTTTTCCGATCTGATGGCACAATCTACAGTAAAACATTGCTTTTTCATAAATTAAAACCTTTTTCGGTAACACTTTATATTAAGGTCTTTGTAATAAACGTTAGTTAAAGGGACTATTTGTAACTTTCAGAAATGCTTGTTAACAGCGACACCTGTGGCCGTTAAGTCAACGAAAGTCAGCGCTGGGCTCGCACTAAATAGATATGAACGAGCATCGCTCAAAACAGTGATGCGACACACGTCAGCTAAAACCACAATATCACTCTATATTTCACCTGCTTGGCAGTAATGTTAGCTGACCAGACGAAGGTCTCTCCATCAATCACTGCTGATCCTAGTGTTGGCTTTTCCTGCTTCAGCCCGCAGCTTCAGCGGCTGAAGCAGGAAAAGAAACATTATCGTCTCCGACCGTGACCGGAGTGAACAGGGAGACATCGGCACCCGATTGGAGATGATAACGTAACTCACTGCGGAGCCCCGTCACTTCACAAGACACGGGAAATCTCTGTTTGTCTGGAGGAGCTGCAGCATTTATTTTCTGCACAAACGTCCACGGTACGTTCACCAGATATTCTCATTCTCGCATATTCGCGCATATGCGAGCGCGCATCGGACACCGACCCGTTAGATTTATACGTATAAAAAGTTACGAACAGTCCCTTTAATAGGTAATAAGGCCCTTTTAACTTCTTATGAGATGCTTATTAACATTATTATGTGTTAATAAGATTATATCATAGCATCATAAACAAGTTTAATGTTCGACATTTATAAGCACTATAAGAAAACTTTTTATGAGTTTCTTATATTATAAAGCTCTGTAAAGTCAACACTAGTAACACTCCACTTCCATGGCGCAACCATGCAGTGCTCCTTTGCTTGAAAAAATGCTTACTTTGTCTGTGGTCATTTCATTAAACACAACTGTATTAGGAAACTAGCATAATAAAGCTCTCAAAACTAGTTTTTGACATAAAGTCCTTCCGTAATGGTCTACAGCCTCTGTCCTTTCCACATTTCTCATTCATTGTCTATGTAAGCAGCCGTGCAATGCATTCTGGTAGCATGGTGGAGTGATTCGAGAGATTGAGCGTCCAAGCCCTCAGGAAGTGTGCCGGGCTTTGATGCAAATTTTCGGAATTGCCAAACGGCGGTACTACAACGTCCGTGTCCGTCACGTGATGCCATTGGGCCCAAAAATACTATTTCCCATAAACTTGCATTGGGAAAGAGACGTCTGTAACTCAGCGGATCATTTTTTTAGGTGAATCAACTTCCCAGTACGAACACTTTAATAGCCCTTATTTAAATAATTAGGTCCTGAAAGTTGTAAAATGCATTTATAGTCGAATCCAGAGTTATTTTCCTTCCTCCGTTCATATGAGATATGAGACCCAGACCGAGGCTGGAGCGAGGGCTGGGAGGTGAAGTAAAAGGAAACGCTACTGCGCCTGCTCTATGGACCCAATGGATGCAGAAGATCGCCAGATGATCCGGGTAATTTATCACTTGGTAGTCGAGCCATTTTGTGGACGTGTACCATAAGACAAGGCCACAAAATAGCTAATAATGCAGGACCCACCACAGATATGACTGGATCACCTGCGTACCAGGCCATGGGTAGGGTTTGTGTGATCTCTCTGTTTAAAACTCTTGATTGAACATTTTACTACAGTACAAAGAACAAATAGAACATGGGAATGTGATGTACGTTTTAGCTTATTGATGTGGCCACAAGCATGTAAGGTTTGCTTATAAACTTTAACAATTTATAACAATTATTTGATTAATAGCGGTCAAAGTCTGTCAAAGTCACTTTATTAATTCTTTGTTGATCCCAGAAATGGCTGTTGAGCTGGTTTACATATTGCCCCACGATATATACAATCTGAAAATAATGGGGACTTTAAAAAGGAATCAGTGTCTGAGCCTGCAGGTCTGACAAGATGCTGTATGTTGTGGAAAACTGTGTTTGCTTGAGATGAAAATTGTAGACCAAACAGAAATATTCTCAGAAAAGTTCTATGGGTACCCACGAGTCTCCCCTTTACAGACATGCCCACTTTATGATAATCACATGCAGTTTAGGACAAGTCATAGTCAAGTCAGCACGCTGACACACTGACAGCTGTTGTTGCCTGTTGGGCTGCAGTTTGCCATGTTATGATTTGAGCATATTTTTTCATGCTAAATGCAGTACCTGTGAGGGTTTCTGGACAATATTTGTCATTGTTTTGTGTTGTTAATTGATTTCCAATAATAAATATATACTTTACATACATATATATATATACATACATACATAAAGCAAGCATATTTGCCCACTTCCATGTTGATAAGAGTATTAAACACTTGACAAATCTCCCTTTAAGGTGCATTTTGAACAGATAAAAAATGTGTGATTAATCGTGATTAACTATGGACAATCATGCAATTAATTGCAATTACATATTGTAATCAGTTGACAGCTCTGAGACTGGTGTGGATCGATGGGTTTTCAAAGCATGTGACATAGTTAGGAATGATTACATAAATGTGCACAGTACAGACAGATGTACTGATGTACAGATATGTTGATAGTCAGGCTGCAAGAAACCTGAGAGAGAGATATCAGATAGAGAATCCTTGACGTCATTTAGGTGGCATTCAGTTTTTAATTAAAATAAAAATGACAACTAAAAAAACCAGTTTCACCGGCTGCATAATTTGCACGGCAAGATGTCATTCCTTTTTGCAGACAATGCCCCAGACAATAAACCAGCCCCACCCATTGCCATTTTTGTAAATGCTCCCTCCGGCAACACTGCTTTCAAGAAGTCCATCCACTTGACATCTCAAGTTCCTCAAGTAGCAAAAAGAAGTCTGGAACCAGAAATACAAGTCACTCTGAAGACACGAGACATATTTATTGTTCTTTAGATCGTCATTGAGTATGGCATTTTGTCAAAGTTTGAATTTGCTAGTAATTATCATATTTTGCTGGAAGCTAGGCAGCTAGAAGTAAGCTTTTAATCAGGGCTAGAAAATACATAATTAGCAGTAAATCTTTAATTATAGTTTTGTTCATGGAGCGGCATATAAATAAAAAAAATCAATCAATCAAAATATATTTGTATAGCCCTTTACAATAACCAAAAGGTACCCAAAGTGCTTTACATTAACATAAAAAAATAACAGGAATAAAAACATAACATATCATAAAATCATGAAAAGGTACATAAAAAGCACAGGAAAAATGTCGCCGGGCTACTAGGTATTAAAAGCCAATCTAAATAAAAAAGTCTTGAGTTTAGATTTTAAAAAGTACTAGGTCAGTGACAGTGCGTATATCAGGGGGTAACTTGTTCCATAGTTTAGGAGCAGCGACAGCAAAAGCACGATCACCCCACAGCTTATACCTCGACCTCGGGACTTCTAAAAACAGTTGACCCGATTACCGCAAAGCCCTGTTATGCTCGCAGAGAGTTAAAATCTCGGACAAATAAGGCGGGGCGAGGCCGTTAATGGCTTTAAAAACAAACATCAAGAGCTTCAAATCGATTCTAAAGCGAACTGGAAGCCAATGGAGCGAGTAAAGTACGGAGGTGATGTGTTCACGTCTGGAAGTGTTGGTTAAAAAGCGAAATAGATAGGGGCTATGGAGGATTAGGATTAGATAACAATATGTCCCCGGACTGCAGTATGTGAATTATTATTTTTGACATGTAACTCCCTAAACATGGATTATTTTTCATGTTGGATAAAAAGTGATGGTGAAGGTCATTGTCTCTTACTGATGCAAACATCATTAATTATTGTGATACATTAAGTTCACACTGTTTGTGATGCCATGATGTTAAAATACATTGGCTCAGACTATCTGTAATTGCCTATAATTACTTAATGATCGAGACCAGTGAATTAATAACTGGGATGGCACCTACATCCTTCATAGCACTCATAGACACACTTTACATGTCTACATAATCACTCATTCTATTTAACATAATTATAGGAATGTTGGCTGTACAAAAGGTACAACACCTTAATTGGCAGCTACATCGGCCCAGTAAGGTGACTCAATCACGCAAGCCACACCGGGAACATTTTGATTCAAACTTTTGAACCCAATGAAACTACAATGAAATAATTTTCAGTGGGTCAATCCAGTATTTGATGTTACATCGATGGGACGCCTGACGCAGGGTGTGTGAAAACAAAAAGACTTTGTGGAAATATGATTGGATTCAGGTAAAAAAAACCCATGTGATAAATTCAAGACTGTGTTTCTGGACAAGCGAAGTGCTCTTTAAGCATTTAAGAAGCCATGCCTCAGGCTCACTTGTATTCGTCTCTGTTTAAGTGTTTAACAGTAAGCAGGATAATTATTTCCTGTTAAAGAAGTTTGTTTCTTGGCTGGAGGTTGAAATATCTCGCCAGCTCGCTGTTGATCTTTGCCGTTTGACCTGTGAAATATCTGCTGTTCTCTCAGGATGACCTAGAAGTGGAAACAAGTGTGTTCTGTCCAGTGATAGTAAATGCTCAACATATTTAATAATGAATAATTGTATTTTTTAAAATATTTATTTAAAGCACATTTGCGACTGGTTGTGATTGGTGTTTCCCAAAAATAAAAATAAAATCAATACAGTGCAGTACCTGTGAGGGTTTCTGGACAATATTTGTCATTGTTTTGTGTTGTTAATTGATATCCAATAATAAATATATACATACATTTGTATAAAGCAAGCATATTTGCCCACTCCCATGTTGATAAGAGTATTAAATACTTGATAAATCTCCCTTTAAGGTACATTTTGAGCAGATTAAAAATGTGATTAATTTAATTTAATTTAATTTAATTTAATCATGATTAATCATGGACAATCATGTTATTAATCACGATTAAATATTTTAATCGATTGATAGCCCTAATTGTTATATTATGTTGTTTTCACAATATTTTCAAAACCCTGCCAAAACGCAACCCAACTTAATCAAAAGTAGACCAACTGGGTGGAAACAATCCCAATCTCTTGTATTTGCTGTAGCACACAGCACAACAACACATTATGTGGGTGGCTGCTTAATTTTTGTTAATATCCAGAGTGACATAATGCTGCGTAACAATACGCCTTAGTAACACAATTCAAGGAAGCATTTCACCCTCAAACAGTATCAATATAATTATTTATTTTTGTGTTAATAATACAGTACATTCTCTACTGATAAAAGCACAAGAACACTCAATGCAATAATACATTTTTGCAACTTCTGTATGGTCAAGAACTGTAATTAGTGGTCTAGCATAATAGATAGTCTTGAATTACCATTAGATGTAATTTATTGTTGTGATTCAAATTCTATTATATATGTTTTGATAAAGCAAAGCAAATGGTACCCACCCCACTTTAATACATATCTAAAGAAGTGATGTTTGTGTACAGTAATCTTGATTATGAGATTATATAATTGCATTCTAAAAATGTATGTAAGTGTAAATCACCAATGAAACACCACTTATTTCGCTAACAATTATTGGGAATGATAATTAGTGCAATGTACTTCTTCACAGCAGTTCCGGTTAGCTGACCTTCTCACAAGTGCGAGTTGTATGAAAAGGCAGAGAGGCATGCCAGCAGCAGGAGCAGTATGATGGGAACAGGGACGCTGGATGCTGCTGAGGTGAAGACTGTCCTGGTATTAAGAGTCTGTGTAGGCCGATACACGTTGTGATATCCTGCCTGGGTCGGGAACATCATCATCTGGTGGAGTTAAAGAAAATTTTAGCTTTCATAGAGTGCTACGGGAATGAGTCCTAAAACCCGGTAATGAGTTAGCACTTTAACGCTTCCCGTTCCCTCGTCTGGAAGTCAATAAGGTCAATAATTACCCCACTTGTGAATTTTGAAGCCTTTAAAAAGAGGCGGTTACTAACAAGTGGATAAATGAGACTACGTCATCATGCCCACTCGTCCGCCTTTACAGTCTCGTTGTGTATACTCGCGCTCTGTGGTGTAGTTTGTTTATAGCCTAACGTTAGCTTTTTACTTCTGGTGATTGCATTCACACTTCAAAAGTCATAAAAGTGGTTTTCATTCGTGAAGATTATCTTGCTGAACAAAATACACAATAATCCAAAGCCCAATGAAAAAATCCCATTGTCTTTTTGTCGATGGAACCAGGGCGATGCTAACTTCCTGGTTGACCTACAAAAATACGTCATCCCTGCAGCACTCTATTTAGGACAAACGATTCTTTTGACTTGATGTTCTGTTTCATTGAATAAGACGTCCCTGCACTGGTTAACCCGGTCCAGCAGTAAAACCTGTTATGACGCTGAAGGCTGTCATGCACACACAATGTTTTGACAGGATTAAAGCTGAAGTAGGCGAGATTGGAGCAAATATGATTTAAAAAAAAGTTATTTTTATAAAACGGTCGCTATATCGTGACAGTAGTACATGAAACAGGTAACCTGAAAAAAAATCATGTGCCTCTGTGTCCTCCGGTGTTTCTAACGGCATCTGCAAGATTTCACAGACCGGAGGAAAACAAGCAGTAAGAGCTGATCTGAGGTCTGCTGTCCATCAGCTGTCTATGAGAGCCGGCTGTCAATCACTCGTAAACTCCGACCAAACGGTCAAACTAGGCAGCGCTGATCAAATACGAATCGTACGTTAATGCCTATTTCTTGCCTCAAATCCTTTCAGAATCATCTTGTAGTGCACGGTTTAGCTGTAAAATGAGAAAGTTTGTGACACCGCCGCCATTGTGAAATCTGGTGAAGGAACGCCAAGTTCCGGTGACATGACCGGAGCACAGCCAATAGGAACGCTCTCTCAATAAAATGACCTGTGATTGGTCAAAGTCTCCCGTCACGGGCTAGAATTTTTGAAGCTTGAAATCAGAGCCATGAGGAGGTGCAGAAGTCTAGTTTTCTCTCAGAACACTTGAATTACTATACTGAAAGGTATTTATGGAGTTTTTGCCCAATGATGCCAAAAATATACTGCCTACTGCCACTTTAACAGAAGAGAAAACAGCCATCATAATGAGGAACTTTGAAGAAAGATGCCATTTGAATGCACATTTGAGTTAAGTTGCATTCAAAAAAGGTTACGCCTGCACTCTACTCCATGCCACAATATTTTTATTGACTACGTTTCGATCCTTCTTGGATCTTCGTCAGGGCAAAATGTTTGAAAAAGTGGAAACAACACCTATATTTATACATAAAGCACACCAATAGGCAAACAAGTTATATGATGGCAGGTGTAGCTCATCCAAACATATTGACCTGACGAAGCAGGATCGAAACGTAGTCAATAAAAATATTGTGGCATGGAGTAGTGTGCAGGCGTTACCTTTTTCTTTACTGACGCTGTTCTAATAGCCTCGCACCTACGTCATGTGCGTATAATTAATCTTCTTCAACTCACTGAGTTGCGTTTAAGCCAACAAAAGCATTGATCCATTAATGATGTGCATATAGGAGTCATGAGATGACATGGTTAACGCCTTCAGCTTTAATGGGTGAGGCACCACTGAACTAGATTTTATTTTTTGGATATAGATCTAAAAACAGGGTGCAGTCATTACTTTAAGTTCACGGAAGGGTTACATGCCATCGTTGGTACTGTCAGTGACATGTCCGTGACATCAGTGCCAATCCAGTGCCAATCCAGTGCCAATATTCAATTATACAGCAAGATCACTTAAACCTGCAGCGTTTTTGTTGAACTGCATTCTTTAAAAGGCACTCAGTCACATGAAATGAGTCATACAGAGAGCTGACAGCTGCTGATTACACTGATATTGTGTTACCTTTGAACACCAGCTCATTACATTGGAAATCAAACAATGACTGTCCTTAAAGTGATGACTTAGTTTTTCTCACACACAGTTTTAGACTCGTAGCCCTGGTTATACATAATCTCCCATGGTAAATATACCAACAACAAGACCTCCTAGGAGTTTTTTTTGCAGGACCAGAGTTGAATGTTCTCGACCCAACTGACCTAAAATCGAACTGAACATACTGTCCAAATACCACACTGAAGACAAAAACATCCCGCCACACAAGCAAGAAGTGAAGATAGCGCAGATCTAGCATAGCATCAACAGGGGAGATACCAAGTGTCTAACAGTGACGCCTGACCTATCAGCAGTCACTGACTGCAAAAGATTTTCAAACACAGATTGAATACAATGACTTGAAAAGGAAAGTACTGCCTCTGTAGTCAAAGCCTGAAGTAGCTTATTTCTCTGAGCCTCAACTCCAAAACATCAGTGAACCACATTGTTGCACTGGGCGAAATGTTCCTTTAAAGATGAACATGGACATTGCAGTTTATTTTGAATCAATCCCACATTCACCATCCTGCTGCCCTAGATACTCACTACCACACCAAATGTGTATTAATCCGCCATCGAAAGTAGTTCGCAACGAATGTACCATTTTTTCCTGTTAAAGTAACGGATGGTGGGTAAAAACTAGTGCCCTGCTGTTTCAGGAAATTATTTAGCCTTTTTAAAAAAAAAAATTAAAAGTATATATTTGTGACCCGTTTTTAAATGAATAGTAAAGATGTCTTCAGTAAGAACCAACTGGCTAGTGCCTCAAACACTACGTTTCCATCCACCCATTTCTATGCACATTTTCAATTTGCACATAACATGTGCACGTTAAAAACTTGAATTATCGCTAAAAAGTTTTTACGCTTGGCTGAGGTGGAAAAGTTGGTGTATCAATAAAAGCTAAAAAAAAACAGACTTTGCGAATAAATTATGACGTGACTTCATAGTCACATGCTTAATAGTGGCAGACGAAAACGTCATATATCTGTGTGGAGCGATGAGGAGACTAACCTTCCTCAAATTAACTCTGGAAACAAAGAGAGAGAATTAGGACCACAAGCTGTTTCTTGATGTGCTCCACTTCTAACATTCGCACAACGGTAGTGGACGGACACCCCATGGATGTTTAAAGAGAACTGGATACAGCATTGGAGGCGGGGCATCGTTCATTCTTATGAAAGTTGCTAAGTGGCGAAAAATTTGCTTCAGAGTGCAGCGCACTTCCTGAGGGCTTGGGGCACACACATCAATTCACATTTCCGTTAAATTCGGTCAAGACTTGCGCTACACTTGGATGGAAACCTGACTAGTGTCAGAAACGTGTTGAGACGGACTAATGAATTGTTTGTTTTGGTCTTTTAAATGTGATTTGTTGACAAAAACAATATAGAACACCACCAGCCTCATTCTTAAAGATATGTCAACTTGTCCAATTACTTCCTGCATATATAAAAAAAAAAAAAAAAAAAAGAATTCACACGAATGTAAATGCAGTGAAAACATAAACAAAGGTCCGCACACTCCCATAAGTGCAATTTCCTGACACATCCACAAGCGTGAATGTAAATGCCTTGAAGCTACTGCTGTGTGGCAGTATGGTAATCTGTCATTGTGTTGGTCATTATTAAAATTCAAATCCTCCATACAGTGATGTGACACCATGTATGCATAATAGATACCCACATTGTTTGGCATCTCTGTTATGCACACATAGCATCACATCAGAGAAGTCCGACAACATTGCATTGCACTATTATATACCGTTAAGTTCTATTGTAACCTCACCACAGGATAATGGACTGCCTTTACAGAAATTGTTGTTTAAATCTCATTATATGCTACCTAGTGCCAAATTGTAATGGTGTTCATGACCCTGTTCTGTTAATTATACATTAAAAAACACTGTACATATAAATTAAGTTAGTTAGTTAACCCAGTGAGCACCGACCGGGATTTCAACGTTGTTTTCTCATTGAAAACTGGGTGATCTTCAGTCTGAACATCTAAGAACTCTTTTTTTGCCCTCTTTTCAATCAGCTAAAATGCGATTTACAACATCAATGTGTCACAAAATACATCTGTTAAATCATTTTGATAATTTTTCAGTTGTAGGTTGAAAGAAAGATGATATTGATTAGTGTGGAGCTATATTTCTCGAAGGTCATATTGCACTGAGATGTGGTTTACACAAAGATGTCATTTCAACGCATTTAATGTTTCGTATAAAATGTCATAATATGGAACTATATAGGCTCTGTGCTGCCAGCAAGAAGCTTCCAGGGCATCATAATGGGAGCAGTTCTATACGTAATGTAAAATAAGAAAGTGTGCTTACTGCTGAAATGTGCTTGCGCAAGTACTTTGGCTCATGCAGGCTGTTTACTTTCAACTACTTCGAGTAGCACCGGAGAGACTCGCTCCATACCGGGACTTCCGGAGCGATGTGAACGAGCTGACGGAATGAACGCGAGGATTTGCATTCTGGCTATCAACTGATAAATATAGATGTGGTTTCTTAGTTAGTATCCAAAATGACGATATGCTATTATTAGCACAACGTAGAGGATGAAAAATGTCACTATTGTCGTATAGTGTTGTTGAACGTCCGCAGCATCATGATGTTGAGTAGCACGTACCAGGTCTTGGTCCATCTTGACAGACTCTTTAAAGACCGTCCACACCACCGCTTCATTACACGAAGGGGTGGTTAAGGAGCCATTGTAGCGGTAGTATGAAGTTCGGTCCACGTTGCCAAGCAAGTCATCAATGGAGATCTCTTCTGTGACGTCAACTTTTGAACCTGCGTGGAAGCAAAAATACTCAAGATGTAGCGCCACACTTGCGTTTTTGAGGCGTGCAAACAAAACCTTAGCGTCCACTCACTGATGTTTTGAATATGTGAAAGGTAGCTGGTCAGTTTTGTCCAGGCGTCCTTTGCAGACGTGGGATGTGTCTACAGAGACAAACATGGTGAATGATTGCAAGGAACATTTGACTATAGGAGTAGCACAATGTGCGGTTTAAAGAAAGCTACACCTCTTACCTCTGATGAACTGCTGCTGCTGCTGCTCCCACTTTTGGAAGCATCCTTAGCCTGGAAAATAAACAGTAAAAAGAAGTGTCTGTTGTGTAAACTGCTTTTCTTAATGTCATATTTAGACAGAAGAGAAAAGAAAGCATTATTCTCCTCTAATAGAGCGCTGCAGGAATGAGTCCTACAACCCGGACATGAGTTAGTATTTTAGCACTTCCGGTTCCTTCATCTGGAAGTCAATGGGTTTTTAGTTAGATGTCTGAAATAAGGTCTGTGGTTAACACGACCCTAAGAGATTTTAACTTTTTGTTCTACGACATAAAAATGTGTCAGTAAATACCCCACTCATTAATTCTGAAGCCTTTATGTGTCCTATGAAGGCGGTTACTAACAAGTGGTAAAATGAGACTACTAAATGTCATCACACCAACTCGTCCTTCTTTACAGCCTCGTTGTTGAAACTCGTACTCATGCAACCGTGGTGTAGTTTGTTTATAGCCTGACGTTAGCTTTTTACTTCAGGCGATTGCATTCACACTTCAAAAATCGTAAAAGTGTTATGACTTTTTAGTATTTTCTTCGACAAAGTATAATATGACTTTTTTCAACATACTATGCTATGACTTTTTTATTTTCTTTTTTTTTTTACATATTATACTATGACTTTTTTTTATTTTATTTTTTACATATTATACTATGAATTTTTTGGTATTTTTTTTTATATATTATACTATTACTTTTTTTTTTTTTTTTACATATTATACTAAGACTTTTTTTAATTTTTTTCTACATACTTTACTATGACTTTTTTTGTATTTTTTTCCAACATACTATAGATATGACCTTTTTTCAAAATAATATACTATGACTTTTTTGTAATCTTTTTTACATATACAATGATTTCTTTTGCATTTTCTTCGACATACTATTATATGATTTTTTTCAACATACTATATTTGACTTTTTTTCAACATACTGTACAATAACTTTTTCGCACTTTGTTAAGATTATCTTGCTGAACAAACAAGTATCATAAACGTTTGTTTGCCACAGAGCTTACTTTCTGCAATAATCCAAAACCCAATTGAAACATCCCATTGGCTTTTTGTCGAGGGGACTTTATGGCGATGCTCACTTCCCGGTTGGCCTACATATAGTAAATATATCCTCCCTGGAGCACTCTATATGCACTGTGAAAACTCAACCAATTATAGAACTGACAACACATTGTTACGATATAAACCGCAAACTAAATCTACAAATGTTCACAAGGTTTGCATTTGCACTTTCATAAAGATCTTAAATAGGCCACAGGTTTGTATCTGACATGTATGACAAAACATTTCACTTCACACATGATAAAGCGTTCACATGATTAAGCATTATTATTGTGATATGGTGTCAGACATGACGGGTATAGATCTGTGCAGATATACTGTTACGATGAATAACAGCAGGTACAGGTGGTAACATTCCTGTCTCTCAGATAAAATGCCAGTATGCTGCAGTACTGTACATGATGACACCTGTTGAGTGAGAGCTCAATTGTTTGGTGTCCTTTTCACCCCTTTTCCTGTTATATAACTGTGCAGTACAGTATGGATTTTGCTCATGTTTGCCAAGTATCAAATGTTGTTGATGGGGAACATTTAGTCTATATATCATGACCAGACTGCAGCAATGAAGGGAACAGATAAGTCCCTGCTGCGACAGTATTGGTATTGTTTCCACCTTGTGTGAGTCATCGTGACAAAATGTAGTCCTAGAGACACCTACTGTACCAGGAATTACCCCAGAAGCAGTTTACTTTGCCAGGTATGTCTGCCTGTGGACAGATTGTGTCACCGCAATAGCGTCACCACAGTCACGAAACTTTACAGGTCAAAAAGAAGGCCGAGTTCGAAGATGGGTGTGGTCCAAGCAAGGTGCCAAAAGTAGGGAGGTAGGAAGTGCCACTGACCCCACCCCCCCAAACTGGAAACACAAGTGTAGCCCTGAGCTGATCGTTATTCTCCTATTGTAATCACAGGTGGAGGTCCTGACTGAAGGCTTAAGGCATCACTCTGGCATCTCTCCAAAACTGTGTGCATGTGTGCATTTCCTACGTGTGTGTAATGAAATGAGTGTTACTATAACAATATTGATTATAGTCCTATTATAAGCTCTTTTCACAGCTTCTATTTCTAAAAAGCTCTCATGGTGACGCATATAGCATCATTCTAGTCTTCCGATTGCTCAAAGCGCTTTACACTACATGTCAGCATTCACCCATTCACACACACATTCATACACTGATGACAGAGGCTGCCATGCAAGGTGCCAACCTGCCCATCAGGATCTAATCTAAATATTTGTTCACACACCGGTGAAGCAGCCTTCGGAAGCAATTCGATGTGACTGGAGGAGCTGGGGATCGAACCGCCGACGTTTTGATTGGTGGACGACCCGCTCTACCTCTGAGCTACAGCCCCCTCCCCCCCTTCAATGCTTTGAATATCGTTGAATATATCTCACTGAGGCTTCGAAGCCCCAAAAGTAAACTCACAAGGTGAAAACAATACCAGCGTCGCTGTCACAGCGATTTTTTTATATGAATAGTATGCATGACTTAGGTTTGGAGTGTGTACAATATGGATTTGGATCACAACTACTGACTCATTACATAAATGCACTAAATGGTACCTCAATAAAGAATCCCAGTACTGCCAGACCGTTAGGAGCCTTTACTGCCTCATCCAGAGTTAAATCCTTCCTCTTGTTCACTATGTGCATCTGGACAAAGACACAATGACACGTAGTATTACACTCTCTAAATCTATTAAAACAACAATGCCTTCACTGCAACAACACAGTAGACGAATGCTTGTAACTACCTCCATTGGGTATCTCTTTGAATCCACTGTGTGCTCTGAGCCCTCAGAGTCATGTGATGCGGCGCCCCAGTGGAAGTGGACCTGGAGGGTGGAGTAGACGTATCCCAAACCTCCACCTGAGACCTCCACCATATCGTCCTTCAGGACACACTTCACTGGGAGTGGAGTTGAGAACACAAGCACAACTGTAAATTTCTTTCAAAGACTTAAATGCATGTTCTTTTATTTTGATTAACTAGGTACGGGGCAAACAAAAATATCAAAAGTATCATGGAAAAACACACAGATTTGCTTAATTTATATTAAAAAAAAAATGTTATTTCACAATTGCATTGCTGACTTTTCCATTTATCATTTTGGACACTATCAAAAAAAATGATCTCATGTATCATAAAGACTACAAATACAATGAATAATTTTCATTATTGGTTAATAGTTTGGTCTAAAAAAAATTGGTGAAAATAGAGGCTCAGAATATCCCAAACCCCAAAGTGATGTCTTCAAATTGCTTGATCTAAAACCCAAAATATAATCAGATTACTATGTTATATAGCAAAGAAAAGCAGCAAATCTTCTTTGAGGGGCCGGAACCATTAAATGTTTGCCACATTTGCTTGAAAAACGACAAACTATTCAATTTTGAAATTGTTGCAGATTATTTTGTGACCAACGAGTCGTTGCAGCTCTTATCATAACCCTCATAAACTACAGTTAACTTGAGTTTATTTTGGGATAATAATGAAAAATCAATAATAGGCTGATTTATGTGCATACACATAAGCCTGAGCTTAATAAAGTGAAGTCCTTTGAGTCAGAAACAGACCATAATATGAAAGAACAAACCTGTGTGGCCTGTGTTAATGATGTACTTGATGGCATGTTTGTCATCAAACTTTGTGTAGGTGAACTTGTCGAGCATCTTGTCCACCACAGCGCTACTCGTCACAAGGTTGACGGGTGACTGGCGCTCGCCGCCACAGTAGGCGTGAGGAATACTGTGCCACTTAGACGGCTTGAACGCTGAAAGTTTAAGACCAAATCACTGCATTGTCACTTTGAAATTGTCCAGTCGTCAGATTTGTGAAGTGTGCTTGTACATACCACAGTGATCATCATAGCACCATGGATGACCTAAAGAGTAGACGAACAGTCATCTAACGTGTCTTCTCATTCATAAATACTGTATAATGGGTCATAATGTGCGAGTGATTTTACAACTCACTGGGTGGTAAAGGAGTTGCAGGTGAAGCATACACGTGACGTCCATTAAGAGGTTGTGCAGGCCGATAAACATTGGTGACTCCTGCCTTCATGGGAAACCGTTGAGTCTAAGAACAGAAGAACAGATCCAGCACAGTGAAGTTAAGAGGCAGAATGTGGACGAAACCCTGAGGGAATAAACACTCCCTTTAAAATCATTATGGCCTGGTCTTCCTTTTCCTTCTATTTAAGTTGTTCATATTTTGTTTCACTTTTGTTTTTTGCACTATGTTTATCTTGCTTTTTGTTTTTACCAATGCTTCTTGTTTTTTGCACTATCCCCTTTGCTGCTGTACACTGCAAATTTCCCCACTGAGGCATCTTTCCACTTACGAGGTTGTGAATACCACAAGAGGGTGGCGTTCGAGATGTGTGAGACGGATGTGTTGTGCTATTAGCCTCGAGCAGAGATGAGTAGCCGGCTAAGGTCGGATACTTAAGATCACTTATTTTGAACTCCACCAGACTAACTAGTTTCTTTTCATTTTTACACTTTTAGTCATCGACCCCCAACCGACGAATATCAGGCGTCGCTCGCACTGCTCTCCCTGCAGCCACAAACCTTTCAAACAACTTCTTTCACTTGCAGTACTACTCCCCAACACCTGTAAACAGACTGAACTTTATAAAATATACTAAAAATATAATGCCACATCCAAAACCGTACATGTACGATAGATTGACTTAGATGCAAGTAATTCAACTTTATTTCTATAGCTCCTTTAAAAAACAGAGTTACAATGTGATTAAAATGTTTTCTGAAGGTATTAAGTCAAACTGCAAAAATCGACATGTTTCTATATATATATATGTATATATATAAAAACTATTAAACTATTAGTTTACTGAGAGTATACTTTAAAGTGTACTTTCGTAAAATAAAAGGTGGGCTACATGTATATAACTAAACTAACAGTATAAGCTCACTTTTAGTATAGTTCATATTCTAGTTGCAGTACAAAATGCAACTCGGATGTAAACTAGTTGTGCACTCAGTGTCTTACATTTAAAGTATATTTTAAGTATGCTTTTATAAATTAATAAGTTGGCCACTTTAGTCCCAAGAAGTGTTGAACTAGTACACTTACAAGTATGCTAATACATTGGTATTAGTATACTTATTACATAAAGTATACTTGGGAATATACTTGAAGTATACTTCACAAAATGAACTTGAAGTATACTTCTTTTTTGTGAGGGTTAAGAGATTTTAATGTTTTGTTCTACAATATAAAACACGTCAGTAAATATCCCACTCATTAATTTGAAGCTTTTACGTGTCTTAAAAAAGGAGGTTGCAAACAAGTGGCTAAATGAGACTACTAAACGTCATCACGCTGAACACTAGTCTGCCGTTGTTTGCACTGTTAGCGCTGTTAGCAGTCACGTAATTAGCACCTTTAAATTATAATGAAATAAAACAGTGCTGCAATAAATGCTAATTTTATCAGGATATAAATCTGGTTTATTGTTTTAAGAATTTGTCAAAAAGGTGTGGTGCGACTTCATGGCAATTTCCGAGGCTTCACTTCCTATCTTTTTTTTATGTCTTTTACAAACTGGTATGCTTGAAATTGAGTTCAAAGAGTCATGCACCTGCTGAGGCACCTGCTGTCAACAGCAGGTGCACATGCAGAGACATGTGCACCTGCCTATCTGTAGAATTTTGACAGCTGTCAGGTAAATAAGATGGAGAGAAAGATCACGGGTCATTCTGCAACATACTACACATCTGACTCAACTATCTGCTGCCGTGCCAAGCATTTTCTTTTGTTGTTACAGTCAATAGATAATAAATCAATCCTGATTATCAAACACGATCATCGGACCAGTACACCAGCATATACCAGTATGTCTCTGCACCCGGTCCTGTGATGTCTACCCGCATGCATCGGTGGACGCTTGTGTAACTGTTTGTGTGTAATTCCACTTGCAATAGGTCTTTTTTTTAGTTTACTGGTTCAGCTGTACAGAATGACTCAGTAAGCAATGAATATTAGACTAAGTAAGTCATGGATAAATTCTTCTTGGACGCACAGAAATAAGAAACTACCCGTTCGGTATTTTCTCACACAGCTCCGATTGGTTACACTTGTGGTGATGGCATGGAGAGAGTATAGGTGTTGTGACAGGGCATCATAACCCAGGCGAGGCTGCCAGCAACCGCTGACATCTTCCACACCCACTGTTGACAGGTGAAACGCACTGTCAATCCGATGACTTTTGTTTACTGCTCAAGTAGATCAAAGTAGGAGCAGCAATTTAATAGACCTTAGTCAGACGTAGACTACAATGGATTCAATGACATTTATTTCCAAGGAACTTACAACAGAATCTCACGCATTCCAGGGCGCAGTTCATTTATTAGCCTCTGCACTACCCACCTATCTTCTGCATTAAGTGATTCCCTTACGAAGAAGTAGCATACTTCAAGTTTATTTTATCAAGTAAACTGAAGTTCAAGTATATTTCCCAAGTATACTTTGTGTAGCAAGTATACTAATATCAATGTACTAGTACTATACTTGTAAGTGTACTACATCAATACTTCTTGGGAATAAACTGACACACTTTTTAGTTTATAAAACCATACTTTCAAGCGTACTTTAAGTGTAAGAATAGTAAACTTTGAGTTCACAACTAGTTTGCATCCAAGTTGTCAATTGCAACTATACTATGAAGTGAACTTTACTACAAGTGAACTTATAGGTATATACTGTTAGTTTACTAGTTATATGCTTGTAGCCCACTTTTTAGTTTATGAAAGAACACTTCAAAGTATACTCTCAGTAAACTACTAGTTTTTTTCACACGCATCCACGGTGAATGGAGAATGCAAAAATTTTGAAATTCTTCATGAATTGAAGTAAATTCATATTAAAATCATACATTTACAAACTTTCACACACTCAAATAGGCTACTCTATCAAAAAGTGAGCATAAGCCAAGTTTACTTAAGTATCATTTTGTAAGGTATATCTCTGATGAGTACATAAAAAAGTCAACTGAAAGCATACTCTCTTATTTTAAGTTTAAAAGAAGTATAGTAATAGCACACTTAAATAAACTTGTTTTTGGTAAGGATTAAGAGACCGTCCACAGTTAGTGTACAATAGATATTTATTGAATGTTTTTTTTATGCTTTTATTTTTTAAGTATTCACTAGTTAAATGTCAGATGTGGGAAAAAGCCACAGGATGCAATGCCATTTTCAATGCCCATTGTTGTTGTTACTATAACAATATCAAGTATAGTTCTATTATAAGCTCTATTCACAGCTTTTATTTCTATATTACTTGGCTTTTGATTGTATTTTGTTCTTCCCTTTCCATTTCCCCCTTTACCTTTTTGTGTGTTATCTGATTTTGCTGCTGTAACGCTACAAGTCCAAGTACTTTAAATGTTGGAAAGTCCCTTACATTCCTCTCTCTGCAGTGTTGACTAAGCATTGCCAACTCACCAGAATTTTGTTGACATTGATTGGCTCTTGAAAGACCGTCCACACGACTGCTTCACTGCAGTTGGGGGTGGTCAGGGAGCCCATGTACCGATAGAACTTTGTGAGGTCTACGTCTCCAATCAGGTCATTGATAGAGATGCTATCGTTTATATAAACCTTGGTGTCTGTAAAAAGATTTCAGAAACAAAAAAAGGATGTAATTAAATGAAAGTCATGAGGATTTAAATGCATTTTTGCAAGATGTTTAATGCACCAAAATAACAGCGTACTTAGTTTAGTTTGCCATGAACATGATGATAAAAGGACGAGCATTAGTCATCATCACCCTGAGTGGTCAAAAAGTGTATTTTTTACCTCGACCCAACCTCACCTGCTTCAACCAGTTTTCTTAAATACTTTACAAAACAATTATAACTTCAAAATGAAAGAACACAGGCTGTAAGAAGTACAACGCTGGGAGCATGATAAGAAAATGTGTCAATAATATTGCCCTTAGAGGCTATTAAGGATGAGCACAGGAGTGACATATAAAAAAAAAAGTCTCATGACCTGCCATGCCAGGCTCACATCATCATAGGTTCACACTCAAATATGTTGGCAATGAACATGACTCGGATGTCTGTCCCTTGGCAAAAAAACATTCCAAGCTTTAAGGTGTGACCCTTATTTTCATGCTTGTTGAGAGAAAAGCACAAAACTTGAAAGGTCACTTGTTGATGCCAAGGTATGTCCATAATAGTGCGCTCTCTCTTGGCTCCACCTTTTCTCATTCTCTCTTTCACCTTACGGTCTACAATTTACCTATTACATTTAACACTGGCCTGGCACCTCTGGGCCTCTTGCGTGACTGTACGGCTACAATCAATGCAACCTGCTGTTTAGCAATAACAATACAAGAGACAAACACCTACCATTGTTTGTCACGTAAGATGTGAGGTTGCTCCATGGTCCTGACAGATCTCCGTCTTCTGTTGCCTGTAGGGAGAGGACATTATAATTACATTTGTGCAAATTAACTCTCCTTGTGTATTTGTTTTTGTTAAATTTGTTATTTGGAGTCATCCAGACAGTATTTGAGTGGGATGATTGTGTTCAGATGCTGCTATAAGAGAGCCAGTGTGATCTCAAGTTGTAAAAATCTGGGCCAGATTTAATAAATGCAACCTCTTTCCAATGACCAAGCTGAAATTCTGCAATTATTTCTAGATTTTAGTGATGTTTTCAATGCCTATTGTTTGTTGAATGGTCAGCAATTATAACACTTTTTCTTTGGAATGATAATTTGAAGTGTAGGACATACATTTATGAAAAACCCGAGAACAGCAATTCCCTCTGAATCCTCTATGGCTTCCGGCACAGTGCGACCTTTCTTCAGACTGACTATGTGCATCTGAAAAAGATTGGAAGTCAAATAAGGCACACGGTTTATAAAGAGGAGAGGCGTGTTGTCTATAGTGAATGGCAAACAATACTCTACCTCCATTGGATATCTGTGGCCGTTAACCATGTGCTCTGAACCTGGATGATGTTGTGTGTCGCCCCAGTGAAAGTGAAACTGAATCGTAGAATATGTTCCATTAAGTCCACCTCCACTCACTTCAACTTCATTCTCCTCCAATATGCATTTCACTAAAGATGGAGAAGTGTTTATGTAGTTACAGTTTGCGTATACACAAATAGTGTATATAGTGTAATATACAAAAAAAAAACATTTAGTGTACTCAGATTGTGTACCTGTATGTCCAGTGTTTACGATGGACTTGATGACGTGCTGAGAGGAGAAGTTGAGGAAGGTAAAGTTAAGCAGCTGAGGGTCAGTCTTAACAAGTCCTGTGTCTATATCAATAGGAGACTGCCTTTTTGCTCCACAGGAAGCACCGGAGATGTCTCCCCAGTGGGCCGGGCTGTGCTCTGTGGAAGTTATAGGTGGTCTTTAATACCATAAACTAATGTAGACTGATGATGGTTTGATCCAAATCATTCACTAAGCGAAACACCTGCCTGTACTTACCGCAGCCAGTGTAGCACCATTCACTTCCAGCAGCTGAAACAGAAATATAGCCAATGTACTGTGAATACTGCAGGAGTCAGCTGGTACAAAAGCATCAAATGTGGCTTTATTAGCATTATGTAATGAAATACTGCTCTGTCTATGGAATATTGTAACTGGGACCTAATAACAGTGGTGGTTACCTAAGTGAAAAGGTACAGTATTGTTGTATCTTTAGATAATGGATACAGTAATTCAAATTGTTAAAAATATACAGTTATAAATGTGAAATACTGTAAAATGTGGAATCATTTATTGTATTAGGAATTAAAGATTGTGTACAGTGTCTAACAGGAACCACAAGGTGGCAGTAATGTGTAAACCAGAGTTACACGTGTCACTGAGAAGTTTGAAAAGAACGAGGACGAAAAACAAGAATGTGACTTGGAGAGAAAAATGTGCTAGCACGAGAGAGATAAAAACAGTGCAATGACGAGTTTTCATCGATGTGATGATGCGCAGTTTGTTCAGTAAAACGTTGAAAGTTGAAACGTGATGTTCCGGTCATTTCTTGTAGAAGTTACTGCTAAGTCCCCGCAGATATTCTGCTGAGACCAAGCCCCCAGGAAGAGCGCCAACCTGAGCGCCACACGTAGTAGCTAAACGATGGTACAACAGCCCAAAAATACTTTTTTCCCATAGACTTACATTAGGAAAGAGACGTCTGTAACCCAGCGGATAATTTTTTGAGGTGAATCAACTTCCCAGCACAAACACTTGAATAGCGCTTATTTAAATCATCATGTCCTAAAAGTTGTAAAATGCACTAATAGCCGAATCCAGAATTATTTTCCTTCCTCCGTTCATGTGAATGAGCCCCAGACCGCAGCTGGAGCGAGGGCTGGGAGGTGGGGTTAAAAGGAAACGCTACTGCGCCCACTCTATGGGCCCAATGGATGCGGAAGATCGCCGGATGATCCGGGTACTTTATCTCTCAGCAGTCATATTGTTTTTTTAACAATTCGAAGTCCAAAGAGGTAAAATTATTATAAAAAAAAAAGATTTAGTAAAAGCAAAACATGGGGGAACTTGTTTTCTTTTTTAATCATGTCAAGACCCCCGAGTCCTTTCTTGTGACCCTCTGAGGGCACCCGAGCCCTACGTTGGAAACCACTGAACTAAACGGCCAAACTGCATCTGTAGTTAAAACTGGCTACACCTTCACCAGCTACAACAGTAAAATGCTGCTTGCGTATTGATATATGGTATTAAAAAGGATTATATTTACTACTATAAATAATGTAATATATACAGTATGTCTTTTATACTTAAGTAGCATTTTTTGATTGCATGACTTTTGTGGAGTATCGCCACTTTTACTTAAGTAAAGGATCCGTGTATTTTCCCTGTACACTGTCTAATACATACAAAGGTCAAGAGACCTGTCATCATCACACAAATTATAGATGATGCCACAGGAAGCAGAAATGGATAACACACATCGATACAAATATTTCCATTTAGTAGAAATTGATGCATTTTACTCACCACATTTCACCAACGCCCCCAAACTCAGGCATAACAGAAGGGAGGAGAGATGCATCTTCAGGAGGAAAAGTAAATTGGTTAGCAACCGCAAGTTCTTGCATGGATTTTATAGCCAATTCACAACGTCTTCTTCATGTCAGAAGTATGAGACAGAGGAAACATCTCTATACCAGCCTGAGTAGCTAGTGTACATCATGATGAAGTCCTACTGTATGCTACCTTGTATGAATCAAACAATATCAATAGGAATTCTGTGTTTTCTGCCTCAGCGTCATCCACCTACTTCTCACAAACTGTGTTACAGCGTCCATCACTGAACTGAAATCCCATTTAAGTGCACTAAGATACAGAATAAGCTGAAGTCTTGCCAGAGCATCTGAAAGAGGCATTACAAGACTTGTGATGCTGATTGGTTGCAAACCTCATCCTATATAATGTGGTAGTGAAAAGCACTTTCGTAGAAAAACAAAATGCTATTTTACAATTCATGTGTTCAAAGTTTGACAGATCGTCCTACCTTACTGTCCAGGCCTGATGTCCTTGAGGATTAAACCAAATTGTAGTTAGTTCAAAAGTTAGTGTTCATTTCCAAACAGGTTCCTCAGTAAGGAGAAGGTGAAAAAGTGTCCTAGTTCGCATCAAGTCAGTCATATACTGGGAGGGACATGCAATGGGAGGGGGGCCCACAGTGTAAACAACACTAAACCATTGTGGGGGAGACATGTAACATGACTACCGGTTCTTTCAGGGTATTTGCATTCAAAATACAGGTTGAGAACAAGCCAATGATCTGGTAAAAGGTGCGTGTGTGTGTGTGCATGTGCCTGTATTAGTAATGTTGTGGGGACCTAAATCTGTTTACACAAGTCACATTGTGGGGACTTCACTTTCCTTTTGCAGACAAAATCATCACATTTTAGGATGAAGACTTGGTTTAAGGTCAGGATAAAGTAAGGTTATGGTTAGGGTTAGGATAAGTCTCCAGGAAGTGATTTTTGATCAGTGACACTGTAAACTACCAAACTCCAGCAGATATTCTTGCACATTACAATACAGGATCAACTTCCATCATCTATTTGAACCCTGTGAGAAGAAGTGGTATTCGACACTTCCTTTTGTTGTGGTCATCCACAGCAACAGAAGATGAATCAACAAAAGCACAATCCAGATAAATGATATACATATACACCTTTTTAAACATAGGACACAGCTACGACTAAGCTTTTAATTCACAGGAGGTCCTGTAAACTGATACCTTAGGAGCTAAGAAAGAATTGGTCTTTACACAATGGATTATGTAAGGCTTCAAGCCTATACAATCCATTGTAGGGATTTTTACAGCCGTTTATGCTGTTGTTCTGGATCAGTGCCATTTGTATCATTACACATGCAGCGTGATTACATTTCAGCTGCTCAACTTGTGAACTCGTTTGAAGGCATGCAGAAGTCCTGACAAGTTATATACTTTGTGGTTTGCATCCTATCTTACAGTTCAGACAAACCCAAGGAATTTCATAAAATAAACATACAGTATGTTAAAGTTTTGGTATGATGAATACCTAAAATAACAATAAGGCATTAAATTAAAGGGACAATAAAAAATTCTGACCCAAAAAATGTAGGCTTATTTGACCTTCCCAACAGGCCTTAAACTTTTCACTAAGTTTCTCTAGTGAAAGGGTTCTCAACATCTCATACAAAATAATAATCATACCTCAGTTTTATATGTGTTTATCACCTTATTTCTAAACATTTTTATTATTATTTGCAAAGTGAATTACATACATGTATTGCAACATTATTTATCAATGTTTTTATTTGATTACTGATTACCAAATATTAAAAAACTCTTTAGACGTTGTTTGGGCATTCTTGACTAAATTCTGTCAACTTTTCTTTTTGATTTCTGTGTTCACACAGCCCTGAACTCTCATGTAATTTTTATGGGATTGGCAGGGTGTTTACCTACTGTGTGCTAATTAGTTTAAACTGGCACACACACACTTCAATTTACAAGGACAATGGGATTCCTCATTATCACCGAACAAGAACACAGGTACGAACAATTCTGCGGTTTAAAAAAAGGTCACAAATCTGACGGAGACTTTTCTTAAGAACAAGAACAAACTTGGGAAGATATTGGTGAATGAGGCCCAATCTTCTCTATTATCTAACTCACATTTATATTGACTATATCTTTTGACAGACATTCAGCATGAAAACACTGAGACACTGACGATTACTTTTTCTTGACAGAGAGCCAAACGTCTTTGTGCCTGTCAGTGTTTATTGTAATTGCTCTTGTGTTCATGCAAACACATGTCATTCCATAAGTGAACCCACAGAACAGGTTTCCTGCCCTTCACCACATCCTCACCCACATCACACCTCATTACTCCAAGCCCCATCGGTATTTAGACTTCCAATACCCATCTTCTATCAAAACAACAACAAGGACAGGTTGTGAATGGGCACAATAGAATGACAGTTTGATCGAAGTAGAGTGTATGAATGAATGGACTCACAAGAGACATTTATATGAGGAGAAGATGTCCTTAATTTTAAATATTTCAGAGGCATCATAGCCCCCCAAAAAAAAGGATAAACCTTGTTGCTGCACTATCAATATTTTGCTGTGAAAAGGTCAGCGCTTCCCAGGCACAACGTCCTGTCTCTGTCTGTGTTGATTCAACAATACACTCAATTGATTTTTCCTCCTGTTTTTTGCCGAGTCACTGACAAATACAGTAAATAAGAACTTTGTTTTCCCTTGACACAGGACAGAAGCTCAGCTGAAAACCAAACCTTGCGCCAGAGAGTTGGAGAGCACAGACAGTTCACTCGGTTCTCTTTAGAGAAACACTCGCATCTGCAGCTCGTTTATTAATCAGCGTGTGATTCACTGCTGAACAATTGACTTCATTTATTTTCCATCAAGTTGGCGTGATCAAAATCACAAATCTTTTAAGTGACACTTCAGAAATGCTAATTCAATTTGTGTGTGAATATTTCTTGTGCTGGAAAAATCACTTTAGCCTACAAATATAAGCTTAGGGCGACCAGGAAATGAAAAAATACCAGATTATAACAGATAAAAGAATAAATAGGTGAAAGGGTGAACAGAAGGGATTTATTTAAGAAACAGCAATACATGTAGCTTACTGCAATTGTTCTGCTCTTTACCTCAGCATACAAACATGTATCCATACTTGGAACTAAAAGTCTAAACCTTATTATGAATCATTCTGAATTTACAACATGTATATCCCATAAGATAAAGGGAAATATCCGACTTTATATGCACAGTTGTGAGTTAAAACAGTTGTATTTTATAATATTTTATAGGCCTGTTTATCCAACTTATTGGCATTTTTTTTAATTTGACATCAACTGCAGTTTTAATGGGCCAGAGTCATGAGTATATGCCCAAAACAATAAATCTAGAAATACTTTAGAAGTCAGTAAACAATGTGAAATAGAAAACTAAAAGTAAACATAGCAAAAACAGCTAATTGGAAGCAAATTCAGACAGATATACAACCTGATGTACATGTCGGCTACATTAAACCAAGTTTTACAGATAAGAAACTTATTAACAGATGAGAATTGGTAACATTGTATATGTTATTTTTGTATTAACACGTGAAATTGAATTCAGTGTCGAAAATCAATGTGCTTATTAAACATTTGCAAGTTACATGACTGTCCATAGACGTCATTTTCATCTCTCTAGTGCATTCAAAGGCCACAGATTCCTGCCACTAATATAGACCTATTAACATTTTTGCCCAACTAAAACTGTTTTTAAAAAATGCTTGTACCAAAAAGAAATCTTAAATTATAAAATAACCTTAGCGCTGTATTATCACCCATTTTGCATTGAAAATGTACAGTAGGCAGTTAATTAAATAAAGGAAAAGAAAATAGTTTTTTTTTCAGCTCTCATTGCAAGGCAGGTTAAAAACATTTCTAAAATAAAAATGAGTTAAAACCTAAACGTGTTTTTGTATTTCTGTCAGCTGTCAGATTCATGACAGTCCTCGTGTTGCTGGAGAGGTATGAACAGCCGGACAGCTCCAATCCTGGGCGCAGTACCTGGTGCAACCACAGGGTGGCGTTAAAGGGCGCAGTCTACAAGTTGCTCAGAGTAGAGAAGCAACAGTCCTGCAAACCAAAGACCAAAGACAATTCAACACTGACCTACATTGCATTTCCAAATACTGTATATGACTACCTGCTGTTGTATCATTAAACCTGCAGTAGGCAGAATATTTTTGGCATCATTGGGCAAAAATTACATAATAACCTTTCAGCATATTGTAATTTAAGTGTTCTAAGAGAAAACTAGACTTCTGCACCTCCTCATGGCTCTGTTTTCAGGCTTTAAAAAATCTACTTTGGCCAATCACAGGTCATTTCAGAGAGAGAGAGCGTTACTATTGGCTGTTCATTCAACGGAGGCAGCTGTCAATCACTCGCAAACTCTGATCAATCAGTCAAACTAGCCAGCGCTGATCAAATATATCAAATATGAATCAATATTCTGTTACTGTAATGCCTATTTCTCTCCTCAAATGTTTCCAGAAACATCTTGTAGCGTACTGTTTAGCTGTAAAATGAGAAAATTTCCTCCGGCTGGTGGGCAGTGCTTGGTATTTCCTCAACTGATCTCAACATGGCTGCCGGGTCACAAACTTTCTGAGCTTTTGAGAAATAGACATTGCAGTAACAGAATATTGATTCATATTTGATCAGCACTGTTTGGCCGTTTGATCGGAGTTTGAGAGTGATTGACAGCTGCTCAGAGACGGCAAGGCTCCAGCTCGGCTCTGATTGGTTGTTTTCCTCCGGTCTGTGAAATCTTACAGATGCCATTAGGAGCACCGGAGGAAACAGAGGCACATGTTTTTTTCAGATTACCTGTCTCATTCACTACTGTCAGAATATAGTGTGTTTTATAAAAATAACTTTTTTTCATCACATTTGCTCCAATTCTACCTACTGCAACTTTAAATAATGATACAGTAGAAGAATACAATTAAATATCCATGTGTTGTAAGATGTCTTACTGAAAGAGGGCCCCAGTTAGCTCATCAACAAGGCCACCTGAAAAAAAAAGCAAAACATACAAAATTTAAGAAAGGCTGAAAGTGGACTAAATATGCAAATAAACAATGCTACACACACAGTGCCAGTATTTACCTGGTGTGCAAATTGTGTCACACAGTATGGGGCAAATGTAGCAGGATGAGCATTCCTGAAAGACAAAGGGGTTCAAATGAGGAGGCTCTTGTCCCACTTAAACGTTGCCTTTAATGTGTAGTATTAACAGTGTTGATGCAGACGCTTACTTGGCAGAGTTCACAGTGATCCGACTCATCTCCCTCTTCACAGGGGCATTTCTCGCAGCTATTAGAGCAGTGCTAAAAGAGGCAGGGAGGAGTCACACAATGTACAGTTATGATTTCACTCTCCATTTCCAGAGGAGGTCATTTGAAATGAGCACAGGCTATTGATTACACCATTAAAGTCTCGTACCTCACAGATGGCGCAAACGCTACACAAAGAGCCAGGGTGGAATTGCAGTATGTCGGCGGCGGGCTCCTCTTCAATTGTGTCATTTGCTGCGTCATCATCATCTTCAGGCCCATCTAAAGTCAACAGAGTCAACGCCAAATTAGGCTTATAGAGCTACACCGATGAATCAGCTTATTGTCAATAAGTAGCAAGAAATTGCAGTACACAAATGTCTGTCATTTAGAGTCACCATTAAATAGTTTGTCCACCACTTTGGTCCAGACTGAAATATCTCAACAACGATGAGATACTTCATAAAGACCACGGGTTAAGGCCCTGTTCAGACCTGGTATTATCATGCGTCCTCAGTGATCGGATCACAAGTGGACAGCTCTATGTACAGGTGTGAACGCACTCAAGACGCATTGAGGACGCATTGAGATCTGATCGCTCAGACCACATTCAGAGGTGGTCTGGGCGACATTTGGCCACATTCTTTGAGCAGTGTGTACGTGAATGTGTCCTGGGCCACATCAAGGACCGTCTACTCAACTGACGTCCCGCTGGGATCCGCGGGTCTCTGAGCTCCTCATGTGAATAGACCGGCAGACGGGAGCGCCGTGTGTTTACTACGTGTTTATTTGCATATAGAGCGGGGAAGTGAGATCCGATCACAAGTGGTCACTCAAGACGCATTTGGAGACGCATTCTAATACCAGGTGGGAACAGACTGTCCACTTGAGATCTGATCACTCGAACGCATGTTAATGCCAGGTCTGAACATGGCCAAACATACGGCCTGAGGGCCAAAAACGGCCTGCCAAAGAGTCCACTAGATGACTTTGCAAAGTGTGAAAATTGCAGAGAAGTAATTCCTTTTTCAATAAAATGCACTGCTATTTCTATTTGTCCACTGGGGGTTGAACTGTCCTAATAAGAGTAGCAGGCCCTGTGGTGGATACGTAAAGGATAATGTACAGCTAGCGGGTCATTTTTGTGAAATAAACCCCTTCAGGGCGATGCAAGACCACTTAGCCCTCATTGGGGGCAAGTTGAGCCACGAGACCACTTTAAGTCTTATTTTGAAAACTGTTTATTTTAGATCCAAAGTGATTATTCCCAATGATGCACCGCATCCTAAAATAAATTATATGGACATGTTTTATTTGGAGACATCACGGTCATTCCCTAACTTTAAAGACAAGTAAAAACTGGCTCAACTCACCCCACTCTCCCCTACTTATAACAAAAGTAAGACGTAAGGTCCATGAGCAAACTAGATGAATAATAAGCTGGTTTTGTGTAGATAGATGTATCACATTGCAGTTGCATCGTAAAGAATAAAGAACAGCATGAGCACCGAAACGTCTAGAGATAAATAAGTTCTTCTTTTGGAATATTGCTTCTATTGAAATGTTTTTTATCAGTAATTGTTTTGGGGTCTCAAAATAGCCACATTGGTTCAACAAAAGGCATGAATAGTTTACTGCTGGGTGCCAGCTACCTCATAGATAAGCCAGTCTATTTCAGGACTGATATGTGTGACAGTGTTCTTACGGTGGCTGCAGCCAGTCTAACAATGTCAGGACACTGTTACACTCAGTGTTAATACAATAATATAATAATGTGTTATACACTATACAAAATGACTGCAGAGTTTAGTGTTTTGATAACCTGTATATATGTTAAAAACACATTTAAGAAAAACAATATATTAAATAAGTGGGAATACCGTCATCTTCCTCTGCGTCAGATGCATCCTCTTCCTCAGAGTCATCCTCATCCTCCTCATCCTCAGCATCACCTGCTTCCTCTCCTTCAGCTGCATCATCATCCTCTTCAGAAGAGTCCTCTTCCTCCTCTGCTGCTACCTCATCGTCCTCTGCTGCTACCTCATCAGCCTCCTCTTCTTCCGCATCGTCCTCCTCTTCCTCATCTGCTGCTGCCTCTTCATCCTCTTCTTCAGCATCATCCTCCTCTTCCTCATCTGCTGCCGCCTCGCCAGCCTCCTCTTCTTCGGCGTCATCCTCCTCATCCTCATCTGCATCCTCCTCCCCCTCTTCCTCATCTTCCTCTTCTTCAGCATCCTCCTCCTCCTCTTCCTCATCGGCAGCCTCTTCCTCTTCTTCAGCGTCATCCTCCTCTTCCTCATCGGCAGCCTCTTCCTCTTCTTCGGCATCATCCTCCTCTTCCTCATCGGAAGCCTCTTCCTCCTCTTCTTCCTCCTCCTCAGCAGCCTCTTCTTCTTCTTCTTCTTCATCCTCTTCCTCCTCCTCCTCCTCCTCAGCAGCCTCTTCCTCTTCCTCCTCCTCAGCTGCTTCTTCTTCTTCTTCCTCAGCAGCTTCTTCATCTTCCTCCTCCTCCAAAGCCTCTTCCTCCTCCTCAGCCTCCCCTTCTTCCTCCAGTTCATCGGTTTCTGCTTCATCATCCGATTCTTCATCATCTTCCTCCTCTGCTAGATGTTCCTCTTCCTCACCTGCGCCATCATCACCCTCAGCGGCGTCGCCCTCTTCAGCCACGACCTCCTCGACATGTCTGGCGTGGAGGCCTTCCTCTGCTTCGGCCACGTCCTGGGCACTCACCAGTCCGGAGAGCGGGCCCTGGGACGGGCACAGCAGGACCAGCAGGAGGCCCAACACCCAGCCTTTCACAGGGGACATTTTGGAAGACACAGTTCAGAACTACAAATCCACACTGGATGAACTTCTCTACCTGGTTTTCTTCCACCAAAAACAAAAACAATCGATGGGTTCTTAACACTTAAAAAAAACAGTTAAATCCACAGTAACAGAGCTGAAGGTGATTCAGTGATATTGTTCAGCTGTTTTGTTCCAAGTTGCAGAGAGAAGTGGAGAGGAGAGCCGAGCTCACAAGACCAACGGAGCAGTGTGCCAGCCTTGTGCTGAGAACACAGAGGACACAGTGGAAACACAACTGGGTAATATGCGTGAGTGACAAGGGCACATGTCCCGGGAAGAATGCTCCTGATGCCCTTAACCCAGTGTATTAGAGAGGTGGGTGTGTGCTTATGCGGGTATGGGGGGGTTAGACCGCAGGAGGGAGGGAGGGGAGAAGAGAGGTCAAAGAACATATGGAAATGAGAGGGAGGAAGAAGTTCAACTACTGACATTAAAGAAGTTATGAAGTTTTAATTTGATATAACCTTTGCTGTCATAGTGCTCAACGTATTCAGGAGAGCAGCACTCTATGTCTGTTATATACTACTTTTATTATAATTAGGGCTGTCAATCGATTATATCTAATCGTGATTAATCGCATGATTGTCCATAGTTAATTGCAAATTAATTGCACATTTTTTATCTGTTCAAAATATACCTTAAAGGCAGATTTGTCAAGTATTTAATACTCTTATCAACATGAGAGTGTGCAAATACGCTTGCTTTAATATATAATATGAATATATTTATTATTGGAAATTAATTAACAACACAAGATAATGACAAATATTTTCCAGAAACCCTCACAGGTACTGCATTTAGCATAAAAGATATGATCAAATCATAACTGCAGCCCAACAGGCAACAACAGCTGTCAGTGTGTCAGTGTGCTGACTTGACTATGACTTGCCCCAAAACTGCATGTGATTATCATAATGTGGGCATGTCTGTAAAGGGGAGACTCGTCCATAGAACTCATTTTCATTCACATAAATTGAGGTCAGCGGTCAAGGGACCCCTTTGAAAATGGATTGAATGTGTAATTGAATCTATTTTTAAAGCTGGCTGAAACTCAGGACTGCATGTCATAAAACTTTACAGCACAGTCATAAAAGCTTCACTGGTGGCAAATACAATAAAAATGATTACAAACTGTAATATTAGTGAGTAATACACCTTTTGATGGTGTTATCACAGGGTTAAACCAACATCTCAGAAACAGTCTCAACAGTGAAGCTGATATTTGCTCGCCAGTCCCAAAGCAGAGGAGAACATGTCAGGATGATGTATGGGATGGATGTAAATAGAAGGAAATGGAGATGATGGCCGTCTGCAGCAACGGACATTCCAAAGAAATGTTTGATATTTGCAGTAAAGCGTGTTTTTATTACAAGGTTTTCATTATGAAGCCAGATGAAGGACAGTTTGAGTCAGTGGCACTGCTGGTTGTGTGAAATGAGGAGCGTTAACATCAAAATGACTCTGAGACCTGAGACACATGTTCACTTACATGTCTGCACATGCAGCCGACATGCCTCGAGGCAGAAAATGATGACACCGCCTCTCTCGGTGTGAGCCTCTGGTGCGATTGACAGGTGGCCCGGCCGGCTATTTACAGTAAAGGCTCCTTCAATAGCCCTGCTCCACTATGTGACCTTCAATAGAGTTCTGGCACACTGAAACTCAGCACCATGGTGCACCTTTCACACTATCCATATCCCTTCTCTCTACATGTATATCCAACCACCTCGTTCCTATGTTTTAGTCACACTTTTCCTCAGAGATTCTTTTGTTAAATTCACATTATTTAATGCCGTATAGTTCAGTGTAGTGCAGATTTACTTAGTTTCTTTGTACCAAGTTTACTTTACTTTCACAAACCCTGCTTTACCCTTTGGCGTCTTTTTTGATTGATGCCACTCTCCTGCACCTGTAACTTGTATCTTGAGCCAGGCTAGCTGTTGCCCCCTGTTTCAAGTCTTTGTGCTAAGCTACGCTAACTGTCTGCTGGCTCATGAGAGTGGTATCAATCTAACTCATACTTGTCAACCTTGAGAGCTCAAAGACTTTGTTTCCTGCATTCTGGTGACTTTTAAAGAATGAAAATAACAAAATAATAAATACACTGCAAAAGCACTTTTATGTTAAATAAGCCTACCTTTAATTTTACTTTGAATTTTCAGGAAAGAAAACTGAATAATTCACCCCTCTCACATGAACTTGTGTGAATCTCTGATATAAACTAATATTGATCAGTTTTCATTCATTCATTTTTTGCCCCTGTTTGAGTATTTCTCTCTCCCCTTCTCTCACTCACTGAACGCCCTTTTAGACACGACGCCAAACGGCGGTACTACAACTTCCGTGTCCGTCACGTGATGCCATTGGGCCCAAAAATACTTTTTCCCATAGACTTACATTGGAAAAGAGACGTCTGTAACTCAGCGGATGATTTTTTTTTTTAGGTGAATCAACTTCCCAGTATGAACACTTGAATAGCCCTTATTTAAATCATTAGGTCCTAAAAGGTGTAAAATGCTCTAATAGCCGAATCAAGAGTTATTTCCCTTCCTCCGTTCATGTGAATGAGACCCAGACCGAGGCTGGAGCGAGAGCTGGGAGGCAGAGTTAGCAAGCCGTGACGACAGCGTGACGGCTGTGACCCCGTGACCGAGCCATGGGCCCAATGGATGCGGAATATTGCCGGAAGATCCAGGTTACTTTTCCAGTCGGAAGTTGAGCCATTTTATGCTTCATGCGCCACTCAGCAACTTTCATAGGAATGAACGGGGGCCCCGCCTCCTACGCTGTATCCAGTTCTCTTTATACATCCATGGGCGAGCGCCACGGTGTCAGTGTAGCTCTGTTGCCGTATGGGTGGAAACAGTAAAGCTTATGGCTCATACACGCTGTACAGTCTATGCCAGAAACATGTTGAGATAACGAAAAGAAAAAACGGTGTGAAAAATTGCCATAAATCGTGAAAAATACAGGAAAATTGTGACAACGGGAGGAAACCAAGGAGAGGGCAATGAAAAACGAGAGTTGCCCGGGGAAATCAGGAGAGTTGGCAAGTATGATCTAACTCGTCAAGAAAGTGAATGTTTCCCAAAATGTTGCGTTATTCCTCTGACGGTAAGAGAATTCATTCAGTATACTGTATATACAATTTATTGAACAGAATAAAAAATGTAGCAATACAAAAACATGATTTAACATTTAAGGTTGCCAGAAACTGAACAAAAAAGTGTTAAACAATAATGTGCACTGATTGTAACCCCTGTAAACATTATCATAGTTTCAATATAGCAGTAAAAACCTATATAGAAACCTTAGCAACAGAATTCCAGCGGTCAGCTTAAAACTACAGTAACAAAGACATGATGGCCATTGGCAAGTAAAATATATCATGCCACATCATAAATACATACAGTACACTTTGACTTTGAATAAGATCAATTGCACACTTAAAATATCAGCTTTGGCAAGTAATCAATACTGTAACAAGTAGTGATGGCTGCTACACTTTTTTCAGCTCAGAACAATTGACACTATTTGGTAAGTGAGTCCAGTGATGAACGTAACTGGCAAACAGTGAGACAGTAAGGGAGCAGCCAAAGTAAAAAAGCGTAAATCTTGTCTTACGGCGACCCTGAGCTAGTGAAGGCATCGCCAAGGCTGGATCAGGCGGAATTGGAAGAAGAGGGGAACGCATCTGTGTAGGAGAAGAGGAAGAGTATGTTAAATTAGGGGACGAGTAGCAAGCAAGCAAACTTTATTTATAGAGCACATTTCAAAGACTAAATTGAGAGTGTAAAGATGAACATTAGACAAAAGTAAACACAATTTAAAACAGACACATAAATGATACGTGTGAATTAAAAACATTAAGACGTAGGAATGAAAATTAAAATAATTAAGATCAGCAGTAAGAATTAATAAGACATGTGAATTAAAACCAAAAGAATAGATACAAATAAATCAAGTAATAGTTCAAATCAACAGTGGACCAATAAAAACATAAGACACGTGGGTTAAAACCAATAAATGAAGTAAGAAAAAACCAGACTACTGAAAGGCGCAGCTAAAAAGGAATCCCCTAACATGACCGGTAGGACGTTCCAACGGCTTGGGGCAAAAAAGCAAAAAGCAGTTTCACCAGTTTCCGTGGAAAACCGGAGATAACCAGATGACCTACTTACTTGAAGTCACTCGAGGAAAAAAAACAAAAACCTGTGACATTCTGACATGCTGTTTTTCTTGTTACTGTGAAGACAAATGGTTGTTATTTTGTACCTCTTAGCGTAGGTGGAGGCCGAGGAGGTTTGAATGTGCTGCCTTGGGCCAAAGTATCCACAATCCAGCTGAGAGCATTTGAGCAATACTCCATCTGAGAGAGAGGATCAAAAGAGCTAAAAGCTGTGTAGTGACATACAGTAACTCCAAGACACCTGAGGGGAGGATTAGTATTTGGGGCTAAATGCTCAAAGTAACCAACTGCAGCTTTAACTTAAAAGAATAGTTTGACATTTCAGGAAATACACCTATTCATTCTCTGAGAGTTTGATGACAAGATCGATACCGTTCTCATAACGGCCTGTGAAATATGAGGCTTTGAAAAGAGTGCTTTCACTTTACCTCATTCTCCAGAGCCCTCAGCCTGTGGTCAAAGTCTCTGCTTTCAGTCATGTGTTTAAGCACACCATCCACTCTAAAAACAAAAGGAGACATTCACTTCAGTATGATGGAGCCAAAGAAAGTAAGTCATTACAGTGTTACAGTGTTGGCGTAGGAAGATGTGCTCACTTGACAGACATCCGTTTGAGCCTCTCTGAGTCGCTGCTCTTCTGGATCGTGTTCTGGGCCGTCAGGAAGTCCTCCTTCTGAATGGTTTCCCACGTCATTAGCCTGTTGGCTGCTTTCCCTTTTAACTGCAATACTAATAGGAAAGGCAAACGTTTTGAATCATTGTTACCATTTAACTCAGCCATGATGTTTCCTAAGTTTCCATTAAGTGAGGGAAAAAGGCAGCTACAAATCAAAAACATCACATTGATAAGGGCCAACTAAAAGACACTTGTTCAGGTGCATTTACTTTTATACATGAATTAGACTCTACTTAAAGATGGGGTAGGCAGTTTATTTATGGCGGCATTGGGCAAAAATTCCATAATAACCTTTCAGCGTATCGTGATTCAAGTGTTCTGAGAGGTAACTAAACTTCTGCACCTCATCTTGGCTCTGTTTTCAGGCTTTAGAAAATCTAGCGCGTGACGGGAGACTTTGGCCAATCACAGATCATTTCAGAGAGAGAGCGTTCCTATTGTTCTGGACATTAGAAATACAGATGTGTGTGCACGTCCCTCCAAACGGTGAAAGCCCGATTCAACGGAGGAAGATGAACAATATTGATAAATTCAATATTGACAATGTTGGCGAAGCGTTTCAGAGATGGAGCGAAAATGTGGCTTATAGTTTAGCATAAATATTAGCAACATTTTCTCTCCATCTCTGAAATGCTTTGCCAATATTGAATTACAGTGCGTCATTTCAAAGGGCTTTACAGGCCCACAAGTTTGCAAAGAAAACAGGATGGTAATTCCCATAGAATTGCCGCTGTATAAGGGCATCAGGATCACAATGATGAGCAGGATGATGTTTGAAATGAATGACTAGTTGCAACGCTGTGCATATGTGCTCATCTGGTGGGAGGGGGGAGGGGAGGGTTTTTCAAATTCTGGCTTTTTTTTTTTTTTGCCCTTTCCAGAAAACTGCCTACCCCGGGGTACCACCTGAATTACAATCTGCTGAAAGGTTAGTATGGAATTTTTGCCCAATGACACCAAAAATAAACTGCCTCCCTCAGCTTTAAGACTCCTGTTCAAATACTGACCAAAGTGGTGGATCTTGATGGAGGGCACCTTGCGGATGATCCTCTTGATAAAGAGATTGATGTGAGAGAGGATGATGAAAGGAGGAGCCAGGGAAGGACGGGAGTGGTACTGAACGATCAGGTTGTAGCGCTGGAACTTCCAGTAGATGTCGCTGTTAGCCTGCACTTCAGAGAAGGTGTAGCTGGGTGGACACAAATAGAGACAGAACTTATAGCATGTCAGTGAAGCCACAGAGACAGATTGATGGACACTCATCTCCTTGCTCTTTACCTGAACATGGCGATGAGCAGGTTGATGAGCAGGATATTGGTGACCAGCAGATAAACAACCAGCAGGATTACCACCAGCCAGTTACTATACAGAGTCCTGCACGGCTCATCGCCCATCTGAATCAGTGTCACGTTGTCTGTGCAGGGCATGTCCCACTGCTTCCCCACTGGCATAGACACAAAGATATAGGTAAGATTAAAATATGTCCTGTCTTTATAAGAACAATGAATTCAAATTAGTGGTGATTTTTAAAAAGCTACAATGAATGTGGAAAAACGTCCTGTACATACACTATTCGTTTAAACTATTATTTTCTCAAGACTCATGACACACAGACAAACTCATATACCATCCATCTCCTCCACAGGGATCTGTCCAAAGATGTGCAGGTACGGCCTGTAGAAAACCCGGCGAAAGATGCGATCCAAGCTAGGGTCGTATGAGTAAAGCAAAGCCTGATTGGCTACTCCGTACGCCATGAGCCACACCATGAGGAAGAAAAGGAAGAAGAAAACGTCCTTCATCTGAAAAAGGAGAAAATAGTTGTCATTATAATGCCAACATCTCGCTAAGCAACACTGGTGTGATGTCAACTTATGGTTTTCTCACCATCTTGCCAACAATGATGATTTTTGGTCCCAGCTGTTTGTGAATGGCAAAGATGTGAATGAGACGGAGGGTGAAGACCATGTAGTCCACACACAGGACATCCCGGCCAAATCCATACGACCATTCGAACATCCTAGAACACAGAGTGAAGCAAATACACTGTGATAACGGCACCACCCAGTGGCCAACATGCAAAAATAACTGCAGTTTGTCAACAGGTATTTGAATCTTATGGAGGATGGAAGCGAGGACTCGGGACAGGGATATGGGAGAGGATTTATGGGACAGTTAAGACCCGTCTGTGACATACTCATTTTTTATCATGTTGTTTTTGTCTGATTTGTGTTCAGTACACTTTTCTTGCTAAAAAACAAAACAAAACACAGGTGACAAGACACTGCTCTGTTTTAAAAGGAATACTTCACCCTGTGATACCTTGAATTCGTGAATAAAGTTTTGTTTTTCTCGCATGCCTCCACGGTGAACGGAGAATCCCAAAATGTAGAAAAGATGAATTGAAGTGTAATGGGGGCAACGTTTAACAACAGGAAAACTATATCAAACCATTAACAAACTCTCATACAACTCATGCAGTATCTACCCGAGTCTCATTTATCAGGTCGTATGCTCAGTACTTCCCAAACACATGCATCTTCACTAAACCTTAATATTTAAAACACTTCACAAACACTTATAGACACGACTGTTTATGCGGAAGTGTTATAAATAGTGAGTTTTTTCTCAGTTTTTTGATTCTCCGTACACCGCGGAGGCATACAAGAAAAGTTTTCTTCAAGAAATCAAGGTAACATGGGGATGAGTAATTGATATACAAATGATTACTTTGTGGGTGAAATATTCCTTTAAGGGGTCAAAAGCCAAAGCCATTGAGAAGACGATCGCAAAAAGGAAAATAAAATGGAATCTCATACATTTTGTAATTCTGCAATATGAAAACATTGAACATTGAACCAATATTGTGAAAGGTGTTGGCATAATCCTAGTAATATATAACAACTGCATATAGTTGTTGTCCGTACCTGCAGATGACTCCTATGATGAACAACACAATGGCAGCGAGGTCACACTTGTTCCACACATCCTGAATGTACACTCTGACCCTCTGACGCCAGTTCATCGTCCCCAAAAAGAACGTCTTTGAGAAGAAAACATCGATCAACTTAACAGATCCACAGATGAAGCAGAACATCATCAGATAGAGAGAAATACTGAACTGGGTTAAAATTCTATCGGCATAACATTTTATATGAAGTGATTTATAAGTAAGACGTCTCTCTGCACTCACCTCCCGGATCTCCTCACACACGATGGTGAAAACCCAGAAGTACAGCACGTACTCTGAGATGGCCGGACCAGCCGGCGGCGGGGGCTGGAAGTCCACCAGCAGCACGGAGGCAAACAGCATGAGGAAAAGGAAGTACATCAGAACGTTGCCCAAAAATGCGGTGACGGGTGCATACCAGAACTGACGCCATCTTGACACTATGAATGGACGCTTTGGTGGTCGGTGAGAGTGGGGTACGCCTGTGAGGAAGGTTATTGGACATGGTTTAGTAGATTCTTACAGTCGTAACTCGTTGAAAATTCCTGCATCTTTGTTCGGAGGCGCTGCGATTAAAGAGGGCTCACCTTTCATGGTTGCTGATCTGGGACTGTGATATCCTTGTGCATCATCTTCACTGGTACAACAATGACACATTTTGAATTAATCAACACACACAGAAAAAACAGAAATTCACCCTAAAATAAAGGCAATTTGTTCCATTCAGAACTGTGAGACCAGTGCGTCCCATTCACTTGCATAAAAAACGTGTTTTACATGTGCTTGATGTCGGAGAAAGAGAAGATGGTGTGGCCGTAGAGGCTGTCGCTGTCCTTGCCTGGCCCGTCCTCGTTGGGCTTCCCCTGCTCCTCTTGATGGTGGTCCTCTTGTTTCCTATGAGGCGGAGTATGTTGTAAACTATCAGTCCTGAAATCTGTATCCTCTGAATGCTAATGACAAAAACAAAAATATATACTAATGTGGATTTTACCTGAAGGAGATGAGGTTGGTGTAGCAGAGGACGGGGCAGAAGAAGGTGAGAAGGAGCTTCCACACCTCCGTGCTCCTCTTCATGTCACCCCACCAGATCTGGGACATTAGAGACTGGAGGAGAAGAGAAAATTAGACCATTTTCACCAACTGCAACTCATTTGCTCAATATGAAAGTGAGCTGTGTTGTATGTTTTGTATTATATCATTATTCCTTAAAGGGATTGTGAAAGGCCTTTCTTTTAGGTGGCTTAAATACATTTCGCTGCCTGCCCCGTCCACAGCAGTGCATTGCTTTGCTTCCGTGTGGTAACTCCTGTCTGTTTCTCCAAACTGGGGGCGTGCCGACCGCCATCTACTGTAGGTAATACACTGACTATGGATAAGTACCTCATACAACCCCACTTCAAAACACCCAAACTATCCCTTTAAATTATATTAAGTGCTGTTATTTGCCATTATGGTAACAATGTAAATTAAAAGAAGAAAAGACTATTTAAGCTCCACATTAAACGGTAACCATTGGCAGAGCATTTATTTCAATTTAAAGGAAGGGCTTTATTTATTAAATTATTTTCTAAGATAAAAAAAAAAAAAACATTTAAAAAGGACTAAAAAAAAAGAAATGGTTGAACTGCCACGATGAAGACTTGGTTCCAGTGTTGTCTTTCATGTGTTGGTCACACAGGCGTGAAAACAGTGACCCACCTGTACTCCGTCGTGGCTGAAGAATAGTCGTGCGTCGGCGCCCATGCCCATCTTGAGGCAAGTGGTCCCACCCCAAACTGGAGATTTCCTAATGAGCAGGGTGAAAGAGCGACCTTCGTTGCTCCGATAGCAAGAGCTGAAGACGTCTGAGGAGAGACAAGGGCAGAGAGAGTTTGGTTGGATGGTTACCATTTCGGAAAACAAAAATTAAATTCAGCATGAAAGTAAAGTTTATCCTGAATATCAATTAATCATCATACAATGAACGAGCATGCATTTGACAAAGAATTTAAAAACCTACCCGTTACTACAAGCAACATAGTCTTTCATAAAAAACAAACAGCTCACTCATGTTACATAACTTACTATCATATTTGCATATTTTTTTATCAGTTGTTGTTTAATTGAACATTAGTGGATGGTGTGTTCATGGTCTCACCATGTGCCACGTTCTCAAACCTCTGGGCCAGCTCTTTCATGGACAGCTTGGTCTCAGTCTCGACCTCCAGCTTGGACAGTTCCCTCAGGATCTTACAGCCGCTCAGAGCACTCAGCACCGACTCTCCTGCCTGCGAGAGACAGCCATGACCAATGTTTACGACCTATGTTTGTTTACTTTATAAGATACTGTAAGGTTTAGCTCCACCATTCATTAAACAATTTATTCTTAGAGCTTGTGGTGAAGTAAGACAAACAGGATCATCAACGAGAGGAGACTAAATTCACTCAAACTGCTTTTTCAGTTACAGCAACAAAACAGTGGAAGGATATATCTACAAGTATTAGAGTAACGTTAATAAAAGGGTCATGTTGTCTCAACAAATATCTCTCTGCACGGCAGGAAGTTGGAGCTTCTAAACTCTGAAAACGTTGGCGCAAATGCTCGATTAGCCATCAATTCTCGTGAAACTGCTAATATTTTAAATCTACGCAGTTGATTTCTCGCCTCAAAGATTCTCAGAAGTGAATTTAGCGATGAAATGGCTCCGAAAAATGTAAAAAACTAGCCGTTTTTGACCACTGTTGTGACCATAGCCTTGTGCCGTTTGAGCGCTTTGCATTGTGGGATACAGCAGGCGAGGTGGACTGGTCCGATGCATACTGGAGATTTTTTCCAAATCAGTATGACATCCAGGTATTTTTGGCATACTGTAGACTTTGCTTTTGTTTGCATAACTGAATGCTACATTTTGGCCAAATCAGTACGTACTACTAGTATAGTATGTGGTTTCAAATACAGCTACAGTTCTGAGCCTGACTTCACCAACAGTTTAGAGGATTGTCATGTACTTTATTTCAAAAAGCAACAGAACAAATTGTTGCTTTCTGTAAGTCTCAGAAGTTTTACCATCTCCCAGAAGTAAGTGGCCATCTCGCTGCGGTTCTGGAGGACGGCCCAGATGAAGAGCGAAGCCCACGGGAAGAGGCAGCGCTTATCCCGATACAAGCAGTCTCCCCGCAGCAGCTTACTGGCACGCTGGGATGGATGAAAAGAAGCAGGGGAGAGGGTTTCAGATTGACCAGGAGAAGGCAACAGTGACAGTAGTTTATTAGCTTTGATAAACACTGTGTGTTAAGAGTACCCTAAGAGCTCTCCTCTTGGATGAGATCTGTTCTAAGCCCAAAGCATCGTAGTAAAATGGCTGGCAGACGTCACCCATTAACAGCTCCAGGACCCGTGCAACCTGAGAACAAAAAAAAGTGGGTAGAGTAACAAAGAACAGAGTTTTCTTTACATTGTTTTTGATTGTACTTGAGCAACACCAGACGAACAGGCATGGCATGTCATGTCCAAACCTCAAAAAGGCTGATCTCCGTCCCTGGGCCAATCTGTATGTTCTCTGCTTCCACTTTGGAAGGCGACTCCTTCATGTTTGATGTCGGCGCATAAGCTGCGGTTCCCAGCCGCTCCACTAGCCGGCGCTGAAGCAGCTGGTAAAGGACCGTCCCGTCAGCCACCGAGCGGTAGAGGCTTTCCAGCCGGCCGTAAGTCAGGTAGTCCAGAATGTTGAGGCCATTCTCAGTGAAGAGACGCACAAACTGAGGCTTGTCGTTGATCAGGGCGTCTGTCATGGAGTCTTCCAAGTCTTCATACTATGAGATTGGGTGAAGGTTTCAATACAAGGTCAATTCTAAGAAGACATTTTCACTTATTTCTACAGCTGTCAGTGTGTCAGTGTGCTGACTTGACTATGACTTGCCCCAAACTGCATGTGATTATCATAAAGTGGGCATGTCTGTAAAGGGGAGACTCGTGGGTACCCATAGAACCCATTTTCATTCACATATCTTGAGGTCAGAGATCAAGGGACCCATCTGAAAATGGCCATGCCAGTTTTTCCTCACCAAATTTAGCCTAAGTTTGGAGCGTTATTTAAACTTCTTCTCAAGCTAGTATGACATGGTTGGTATCAATGGATTCCTTAGGTTTTCTAGTTTCATATGATGCCAGTATCTTCACTCTAGCTTTAGAATAGCGTTAAAGAAATTAGTGGCATTGACACGAATTTGTAGTAAACGCGTTATTATCACGTTAACTTTGACAACCCTACTTATTTCATACCAATGCCATCGCACAGCAGGGCTAAGTGGTATAATACACTACACATAACGCATCTACTTTATAGTGGTAGTATTTCTCTCTGATGTCTTTTCCCCCTCACCCTCCAGTGGATGTCTCCATTGAAGAGTTCACTCTTGGCGATGTCAACCCTGTTCCATGTGACCGCCAGCTTCAGCTCTTCATTGTAAGGGCTGGAGTCAACTGACGCACGATGCTTACTAGCTGAAAAACACAAGAAACCGCACCACAAACATATAAATAAAGACGTGTTGCCACCTGAAACAAAAACATCATTTTCTTCATTTAAATTTGTTGTATGTACCTCCCACCAATGCTTTGAGCAGAACTGTGTCAAAGTCATTTGGGCCCTCCTGCTCTCCGTGGTAGATTGTAATAAAGTCTCGGTTCTGGTAGATGCTCAGAGTCTGAACAAGGAGACAAGAAAAAACAGGAATTTTGAATATATGAGCTCAATGCTTGGTGATAATGAGAAAGCATGAACAAGATAGTGATGAAGAAAGATTTGGTGACAAAGGGTATTGTCAAATCCATGATATCGTTAAGTGGACTGCCTCCCCGTGCTGAGTGAGCAGGATGTCTGGCATTTAAAGATGTTATCAGGGCATTTGAAGTTAAGCACCAACAGTAATAATTGACCAACACCCCAAAGAAGAAGATTAATAAGAGTGTGTATCCAATCAGTACCTGGTTCAACAGATAGCAAATCACAACACTGATTACGTTACTGATTTAATTATCATTAGGACACTGATAAATGAGTCAATAACCAGCCACACTCTTTGAAGGCAGAATGTGGTGTTGATTATGTTACATCATACATACAAATCAAACTCATTTGATACAGAGCAAATATGCTCACTGCTTTCTACACTGCATTCTGGGAATTTTCTCGAAAGTCCAATTTCTTGTGTCTAAGGGTGATTTTGACAACAGATGATCTCAAGAGATCTGGAGGATCATTATAAAGGCATTTTTTATTTGATTGTTAATCCTTTTTCAGTCTCTTATGTTATAAACATAATCCTAAAATGCTGTATGCAAGCTGAAACTGACTTCCAAACAACAGCTTGTGAGTGAGTAGCATGTACCTGCACTAGAGGAAGCTGCAGTTTCAGGACTGCAGTCCTAGGACCGCATGTGTAGGACCCTAGTTTTTCACAAAGCCTACTGTCTTCAGTGTAAATGCTTGTTTTATAGGCATACTCATCATCGTTTTACCATTTTAATTAAGTTTAAATAAACGTAATAATGAAACTGTGCTGACTGTTTCCCCACAAAAGCGTGTTATCAGTCATTAAAATGTCAATAATGTTATTTCTATTCGGGTTTTTCTAGTTCTCTCTGTGTCTCTCTCGCTCTCTCAGGAGTCGTTGAGACGTGAGACCTTTAGCGGTTATGTCATCCTCCGCTGTACAAACAGGGAGGCAGTTTGCAAAGGTTAGGTTGAGTAAACGTACTGAACGTGATCTTTTCTTTCCTAAACCAAACAAAAGTAGTTTTGTTGCCTAAACCTAAATTGTTTCCGTGGTGGCGGCACGTAATTTCACACATTACGTGCCACCAACACATTATGAGGTTGTGTGGCCATTTCACGTAGGCTACTTCTAACTAGGGTCCTAGAAATGCTGTCCTGAAACTGCAGCCTCCTCTATTGCAGTAACATAATATTGTTGTGAGTGAGTGGTTTGTAAATAGCAGCAAGAACAACTAAATAGCAGCTAGCAGTTTCAGGAATGTGGGACAAACTGAGACAGGGAGTAGCTTGAAGTCTACAGGCCCAGTAGAGGCTCAATAAATGTTCATTACACACAACAATTACTAAGTGTTGGATGACATGAGCAGCGCACTGATAATTTTACTGTTCTTAGCAGCAGCAGCAAGGCTAAACATGTAAGCTTGCCCTGAGGGTTATGGAAGAAGAAAATGAAGACTTGAGCATAAATACGCACGGCGAGTTTATTGGCAATCTGCCCGTTATATTATGAAATATCCTGCTGGAGTAAAATTGGAATCTTGACCTTATAGCATTAAAAGAAAGGTCAAGATGTCAGCAAGAACATTTTAAAAACTGACATCATGAATATCAAAGTTAAATGTCACGGCAACCTAAGCTGAATATACAGCTTCTCCCTGTTCCGCATGATAAAAAAGCCACACAATGACGACACACATCCCTGCCCACGAAACCTTACCCGTTCAACTAGTTTATCCGACTCCGCTTCAGAAGGGAAGTGCTTCTTAACCCGTTCTGCCACTCTGTCTTTCAGATCCATGCTGGGACCCGCCTCGCCGTCCCCCTCGCCGGAAGACTGGACAGCCGGCGCCGACGACAGATTGTCCAAGACGTCGCTCAGGAAGTCGGCCAGGCCTCCCGAGCCAGCCAGCACCAGCCAGGGCATGGAGCTTTTCAGAGAAAGATCTACTCTCTGATAGAAATTAGGAAAAGAGAGAGAGAGACAAACGGACATTTAACTATTAACCTAATAATTAGAATTTCTTTGTGCCAATCAACCAAAATCAAAAGCAGTGACTGTACCTCCAGCATGCTTGCCTCCCCTGATATCAGCATACAAAGGACGGGAATGTCAATGCTGCCGCTGCCTACAAAAATACACACATTTTCACAGTTAATTCCTACTGACTTCACTTTAATGCAGATGTTGTGATCATGTTTGCAGACTTAGAACAAACATATTTTTCTTGTAACACAAGAGCTTAGAGATGGAAAATACACAGAAAGGAATACCCCGTTAAATATTTTGACAAATCTCTGCTTGATATTACATGTTGAAGAGCTGTGTCTCAAATTCCTGCAGTGGCATGCAATGGCTTCCATCCACCGAGCGAATACCAAAGGATCATCTTATCATCACATGCATCAATAAGAGATCACCACAAGAGGGCCAAATACCTGGATATCTGGGTTCGAGGTTGGAGGAGTGTTGTGCTGAGACATATCTCAGTTTTCTGTACATATGTTTTAAATACATTCTTGGAATATTAGCACAAGGGAAACAGAGATAATAGCAGCAACGGAAGAAAGTTGAAGATCTGCTTTTTGATTAAGTTGAAATCAGCCTAGATAATGTGTCGTCAGCTGGTTTCCCATATCCAGTTTTACCAGCAATTCCGATAAAACAACGACAAAACCAAAAATTCAGTCAAACGTGTCATACTTTTCCATGGCAAACAGTTCCTCTACATACAATGCAAGACATTGTATGCCATTATGTCTCACCCCAGATGCCCGTGCGCTGGTGGGAGATGTAGTCTTCCAGTTTGGCCCTGAACCCCGTCTCTGCTCTGCGTCCCACACTCCCGTCGTCCACCAGCAGGAAGGCCTGGTAGTTGTTGTCCAGGCAGCAGGAGTCCCGGGTCATGTTCTGGACATAGTACTTAGCAGGAAAGCTGCCCTGCAAGAGGAAGAGGAATCCAGGGATGTGATTTAGCAGGGTTTCTTCAACTAGCTGCAGTGCATTGGAGGCCTGCGTTAGACGGATCCCAAGAATACTCCTACGGTGTAGATTATTGCATGATACAAGTGAACAAGACATTAAAATCAATTTGTAAATAAAGTACGTGAGCGCCTGTACAACCTGAGGGTTGACCAGCTGCTCTCGGTTGTGCACCAGGCCCCAGGGAGCGATGCCCAGCGCCACCACCTTGTTGAGGGACAACGACGAGGCAGCGGTGGCGTGATCCCTCACCGCCTCTCCGACGCACCTGCCGACGCCTTCACGCAAGCCTGCCGTCAGGATCCACGCTCCTGGGTAGAGCAGTCAGACAGTGAATGTGAGAAGAAAACGAGAAAAATGACGAAAAAATGTCTCAATGTAGATATGATTTCACACATCTGTAGTTGAATTTCAAAAATAATTTTGTAATTTACTTAATACTTATAATATATAATATTTAGGACTGCATCTACAGTGTTATATCAACAGTAAGTCTTATTATCTGATCCGAGAACAGCATGTTCAAGTGACCTCAGATGACCGGGGATCAGTATCGCCGTGTGCCACCTGCTCTTTGCACAGTAGTCAGGAGGAAATGGCCATTGTAGAACCAAATTAGGATCGAACCCCTGGGAGTCATATAGTAGTGGTACTACACTTTGAAGCAGCTGTATTTTTCCTGCTAAAACCTCATCAGTAGGTTTTGTCTTCCGAGAAAGCATTGGTTATTTCACATTATGACACGGCTTTGTTGAATACTCAATTCTGATTGGTCAATCACGGCATTCTACCGTCTGTTATTTCTTTATAGCAGACCGTTGCTGTGTATAACAGACTGTTGCTATGGGCGCACTTCTGATGTCGGACTTTGGAGGACCGTTTTTGTGTCACATTATTAATTTCTTAAGTGTCCGTGTAATAAGCGGGATAATGTACAGCTAGCGGGTCATTGTTTTGAAATAAACCCCTTCAGGGCGATGCCCTTACTTAGAAATGTTTTGAATTTTAGAGGGATGTGACTTTGTGGCAGCTGCCAATTCTCTGGTGCTTGCTGTTGTTTCCCTTTTCCCTGGTGTTTTTTTGGTTGAATTGCTGAGTGATTAGAGGATTATTCAGTTCACCCGTTGCACAGGGTGTGGGGACTGGCTCTTAAATGATAGTTGATAGCAGCTTAGTGCATTCCCCTCTTGGCCAATCAGGGTGTAACAACGCCCTTTCTGTAGGGCTTAAAAGTGGAGGGAAACTGCACAACCAGTGTCATTCTGATCTCTCCTTCACTAAATGCAACATGTGTTATCAGCCAAACCAGAAACTCTGGTCTGTTTTAGGCCCTTTTGAGATTCTGTGCTCTTTGTGTTTTGTTTATTGAGGGTGTTGACTATCCTAGTTGGGGAAACAAAATAAATACCAATCAATTGGGATACCTGCACTAGGACGTTTAGGTGCCATTTGTGCAAGAATCTGGCTTGCCTCACGATAGCCTAACGCCTGCAGGCTGTATTTTGTTATTCTATTCATTTGTTGATTTTCACTGAAACCCTTTATACCCATTTATTTTAGTGTATTTTATTTGGGGAAACTTTAAAGGAGGGTAAAAGGAAAAATAAAAACAATATTTCAGTTTCCTTAATTGTTCATTATCGAAGAGGCATTTGTTCATTATTATTATTAAGGAGGCATTTTATTTTATATTATTATGTGGATGGGAACGGTTTTTCAGTCTTCTGCCTGAACAACTAAAGTCTGGGGAAATCAGTGCCGCCACAACTCCATGTGAACTTTATGTGAATTTCATGTGAAAACTTTTACACAAGCACAACAGGAAGTATGTGGTATTTAAGCTGGAATCTACATTAAAAAAAGTATCAGGTTGAAATGGTACTTTATTTATGAAGAAAAAAAAATGCTGATTCTTACTTATTCTTACTTATTAGTCAGTTAATTTGAAATGTTTTGAATTTCAGAGGGATGTGACTTCATGTGAACTTCATGGGAATTTCATGTGAAAACTTTTACACAAGCACAACAGGAAGTATGTGGTCTTTAAGCTGGAATCTACATTAAAAAAGTTCAGGTTGAAATGGTGATGGTAATGGAAATGGTATAAAAAAATAATCTGATGTGACTTAATCACAATTACAAATACTGCTATAAAGGAAAGTCATATGTGGTTAAAATACCATTTAGTAGCATTTGTCAGATGTAAAAGAGCAAAATGAAACAATAGTATAAGGCAACTAACATAGCTTCAAAGAGACCAAAGCATATGTGCCCAAATTCCCTGATACCCTTATCGTAAAAAGGCACACCAGTCAAAACAGGTACTTTATATGTAAAGGGGAACAGTCTGTAAATTCATGACACCATATGCTGACCATAGACACACGGATAGTGTGTATGTGGGTTTCACAATACTGTTAACTGACATGCAACCTATGACCCACTTCTGCAACAGTGTGTTTACCTGTGCTTTGTGAGGCTTTCACCAGTCCCTGCCTGAGCACCTCCCGTACCCAGGTCTTCACCTTTGTCCTGCCTTCTCCGCCCACTATAGAAACCACCAGGTTAGGCAAAGGGAGACCCCAGTGGGCTGTCATCAGTGTGTAGACCATAGACGGGTTGGTGTCCCATGACAGACGCAGGAACTGATATCCACGAGAGAGACAAAAATAAACATGTGATTGATTAAAAAAGAACAAACGCATTGCAGAAGTTGACAGCCTATGACTTCAATTTAGTATCAAAATACTAAATTATAGTACAAGTGTCTTGGGTTAGTTATGATAAAGATGATCTCACTGTCAGTGCATTGTGTTTATTTACTCAGGTGCAGCGGTAGGTTAAAGACCACAACAGCTCTTGGTGCATTTGAATCATTATTTGGCATTTGATTATAAACTCTGATGATATAGAGCCATTCAGAGAACAGAACAGAAAGGCCACCCACATAGCTATGCCTCTTGCTGGCTCCTGCGAACTGCAACTCTCCAAAGGCGTCAGTCGGGTATTCAGAGGAGTGCTGGGCGCTGTCCCAGCGGTTGACAATCGCTGTGCTGAAATAGTCACCGAGAGCCACAGAGCCATGGTCATCTCTTAAACCCCCGCATTGGCACAGCGCGCCATTACTGAGAGAGGTGAGAGGATAATACATGTGAAAACATGATCATCCTTTGACGCATCGCCACAGTAAACAGAGAGAAATTACTGTCACAGAGGAATGTGCTCCACAGAGTTCACAGTACCTGAAAGAATCTTCTACGAAGGTGGTGCACACTCTTTTCTTGATGATTTTGGGGATCCAACTCTGAAAACATTTTCCAACAGGTTAATACACTGAAATTATAGACAGGCTGTTTCAGTTTTAAGAAGTTTAACGCCACCACCCCTACCCTTCTATGCTTGGAAATCATGTGGCTGCAGGGTGTAGGAAACTGTTAAAATGAGAAGCGTTGATTTTGGCTCAGAGAAGGTGATACGCTGGTGAGGTATGCATGCCTGAACACCTGGCTGTGACTTCTGACATGGTGCCTGTAGTTTCAACTCAAGTGTGTGTAAGAGAGAGAGTGTGTGTGGACGATGGGCACGTAGGCTACTACTACTGTACACAGATATCTTCAGGGCATACAGTACATTCTGCAGTACAACTGCAAACCTATTTGCCTATTAAGTATACTTAAGTTCACTTAGCTTATACTGACAAGTATACAGAAAAGTCCAAGTATGCTTGGCTTATACTTGTACTTTTGATCGAGATATATTTTATAAACGTATAATTAAGTATTCTTGCCTTATAGGCCTACAGAAAGGTATACTTGGCTTGTAGTTGTTCTTACTTTTTGAAGAGTAGCCTATTAAAGTGTGAGAGAGTTTGTGAGTGGGTGCTTTTATATGAATTTATTTCAATTCATCAAGAATTTTGTCATTTTTAAAATCTCCGTTCACGGCGGAGGCATGCAAGAAAAACTTATTTTTTTGTTTCTGTTTTTCACATCGCAAAACGTCCAGTCGGATAGCAAAAGGAGCAAGTCTCTTCATGTAATACATAAATCATTGGCTAAGTACTATCAGTATACGTATAGTATAGTTTAGTAAAAAAAATAAAACTTTGATGTAAATTAGTAGTGTACTCAAAGTTTACTATTCTTACACTTAACGTATACTTAAAAGTATACTTTTATAAACTAAAAAGAGGGCCAGTTGAGATAGAATAGGATGATGACTGAATTGTACACTGATTTTTTTTATTGATTATATGTATATGTGTTTTTGTATGTGTATATACTGCGTGTGCGTATATGTGTATGTATGTATATATGTATACAGTATATATATATATGTATATATAAATAGATTTTATTTTATTTTATTATTTTAAATTTTATTTTACTTGTGTATATTCTGTTAACTTATATATCTATTTTTTGTATATAATATGTTTTTCCTGTATCTATACCGGCTTATTTTATATTAATATTAGGGTTGTTAAGTTTCTTTGTACCGAGAATGTTATTATTGGGGACGTTTGTGAATGTTTGTTCTGTTGTTTCAAAATGAACAAAAAAAAACAATAAATATAATATTGAAAAAAAAAAGAGGGCCAATTTCGTCCCAATAAGTATTGAAGTAGCACACAATTATACTACTAGTACCTTGATATTAGTATACTTAAGACATAAAGTATACTTGGGGGAAATATACTTGAACTTTACTTAAGTATACTTCATAAAATAAACTTGAAGTATGCTACTTTTTTCATAAGGGATAGGAGTGGACTCTCTTTACAACTTTGAAATTAAACTTTTTAAAAGGAACTTATCATCACATTTAATTCATGATGTCTAATTATCTTTTGATATGTTTAGATATATTTTCTTGTTTTTCTGTACTGTTTTTTTGTATGTATTTCATTGTTTTTATTGGATTGTTTTCCACTGTTTGGTTAGGGTTATTCTGCACATTTTGTGTACTTCTTGTCGTTGTTTAACTCTTGTTGTATTTTTAAAATTATGTTAGTTTAGATCTTTCTTCCTTTTTTTTGTTATTGTTTTTTTTCTCCTGGGGTTGGGGGGAGGTTTGTATAAGCCTGTGGCTTCTTGACCTCTCCTGTCACAGTTCTTGTTTTTTTTTTCCATTGACTGGATTTTGTGCAGTTTTATATATGTGCACATAAATAAATAAAAAAATAATCTTTTAATTTAAAGAAATTATTTTTTAATCCACCCCCACATCAATAGATATGTGATAATGTGAACACATCTTTGTAACAGGACATTTTGACTGGTCTGGTAAAAATCAGGAAAAGCACATGTGTAGCTGCTAAACATGATGGCTCCGTTCCATTTAGTTGTGCCAGTGAACCCTGTCAGTGAACCAGGGGCAAAATACCAGAGCCCAGGAACTGGCACAACTAAACGGAATGCAGCCATAATAATTAACACTATTAATAGCTAGATAACACCTGTCCAGTTAAAATATAATATTAATAATAATAATTAATTAATAATAATAATAATTATTATTATTATTATTAATTAATTAATTAATATAGGGTAATATATACATACTTTTTATTTTATCTTTCGGTTGTTAAGGTGTCTACGGGTTGTCAACGTTACAGCATTAACTTCAAGTTTCAAAGTTATGGAATGCTAACGGCTAAAGTTAACGTTAGTTTAAATGTAGTTAACGTTAGTTTAAATGTAGTTAACGTTAGTTTAAATGTAGTTAACGTTAGTTTAAATGTAGTTAACGTTAGGTTGTGAAACACAGGGCAGTGCATACAGAGACTACAGAACAATAATGGGCGTGCTCTCGTCGTTTTACCGTCAGAGACAACGTAAATAAACGTTAAAGTAACTGTAAAGTTAGTAAATATCTCACCGAAGCTTTTAGTCAACGACACCAACCGGCTAAATCAGCCGTTAGCGTTACTAACTGCTAAACGGTTTGAATGTATTTCCGCTACTGAGTAAAGCTAGCTTCACTTCCGCCGGTTTGACAAGTAACAACAGACAAGCTGCTCTCAGGTCTGTTTACACCACCGAGACTGTGTTATTACAGACACTACAGACGCTTCACGGTTTGTACAAGGACCGAGCCCAGCTGTGAGTATCATGTTACTACACGACCAGATGTTATACGTGCAGTCCGAAGCAGACTGTCCATCGCTTGTCATCGTGACTCATAACCTCTGGGAATTACAGCTCTGTATCACAACTTCCACGTAGTAAATTCTTCTCTTATTAGACTGTAGTCTTGGCACAAAACGCCACTATGATATCACAACACCAACAGAAGCAGAGATATGGAAATGGAAAAAGCCTAACCCACCTGGTCTTTCTCAGATTTAATGATTTTGTCTCCTGCTGCTCCTCCTTCTGCTCCTACTCCTGTGTCTCTCATGTTGTTTCCCTTTCTGTTCCACTCAGTGAGAGATTGTGGGGGAGAAGAAAAGAAACCACTTCAGGATTTCTTCTTGATCATTTTCCAGTGAGGAGGCTTATTTCCAAGCCATTTCCAACCAGGTGTAGAGTCACACAGGTGAGGGTGTGGTTTTCACAAGAGGCACACACACAATTTGCAAATACCTTCCTCTCCAATCTTTGAGAAATAGGAGGAGCCAGTGAAAACAACACACATATCATACCTGAAGTGTGCTGATTATTATTAATCCTCTTACAACATGAGTTAATTTCACTGCTAAATTCCTCCTCTTTTTGGTTGAGATGAGGTGAAGTTAGAGAGAAAATGCTCTTGGCAACTGATGACGCATATTTTGACACCACTGTACCAGACAACTGAAGACACATGCTTGTGTCATTGAGCAATTTGCTGGTGTCAAGGCTGCCTATAAATAACACACACAATCAGGTCTGGATTTACACCATCAAGGGCAGAATCTTTGGCATTTTCGACATCAAATTTCAATCAAAATATGTGATCATTCAGTAAAGTATGTATGTGTATGTACATATACAGTACATACACACACATATATATATATATATATAATATAATATATATATTGTATAATAATATATATATTTGTGTGTATATGCAGGTATGTATGTATGTATATATGTATATATTTAAATTCTTTATTTATTTATCTTTTTTTCCCCATTATTTAGACATTTTGCGCAGCTAAATGCGGTCCTGATTTTATTTTTTTATTTTTTTATTTCCCTCTCTGCTACTGTAGGTGTGTACCCCACAAATAGGCGGGTGGGATGGGTGGGTGGGATGGGTGGGTGGTGTCAACGTCTCCAAATAAAAATTAATTAAATAAAATATGTGATCATTCAGGTGAAATTAAAATTACAGAAATATACTATACTTAATATGTAATCCATATAAGGTAATTCCTGAGTTGAAAAATAGTGTATCTTCCCCTAAAAAGCTAATGATCCTTGGAAAGTGTTTATGGAAGCAGCATTCAACCTAGGAGTTAATTTAACATTTTTTCTCAATGCCCTTCCCTTACGAAAAAGTAGTATACTTCAAGTTTATTTTATCAAGTAAACTGAAGTAAAGTTCAAGTATATTTCCCAAGTATACTTTATGTAGTAAGTATACTAATATCAATGTACTATAGCATACGTGTAAGTGTACTACTTCAATACTTGGGACTAAATTGGCCCACTTTTATAAAAGTATACTTTTAAGTGAACTTTAAGTACAAGAATAGTAAACTTTGAGTACACAACTATTTTCCATCTAAGTTGTATTTTGTACTACAACTATACTATGAAGTGAACTATACTACAAGTTAACTAGTTATTTATTTGTAGCCCACTTTTTAGTTTATGAAAATACACTTTAAAGTACACTCTCAGTAAACTACTAGTTTAATAGATTTTACTGCAAGTATACTCATAGAACTTAGCCAATGATTCATACATTACATAAAGAGACCTGCTCCTTTTTTCTGTTTGACTTGATGTTTTGTGATGAGATTTAAAAAATAAATAAAATTAGTTTTTCTCACATGCCACCACGGTGAACAGAGAATGCAAAAATGTAGAAAATTCTTGATGAATAGAAGTAAATTCATATCAAAATCATACGTTCACACACTCAAATAGGCTACTCTATCAAAAAGTAAGCATAAACCAAGTTTACGTAGACATTCCTGTGTACTTGTCAGTATAAGCCAAGTATACTTAAGAATAATTTTGCTAGGTATATCTCAGATAAGTACATAAAAAAAGTAAACTGAAAGCATACTCTCTTATTTTAAGTTTAAAAGAAGTAAAGTAATAGCACACTTCTTTAAACTCTTTATAAACTGCAACTCCCCACACTTGTTTATATTAAATATTTATTATATTATACAATGCATTTAAATATTGAGGAATTTATATTTTAAAATATAATAAGGTTAAGCATTTCACACAGTATTAAGACATCCACATTCTATGTGGTTAATGAGCATAAATCCATAATAAGTACCAGTCAGTCAGAACATAAACAGAGATATTTGGTTGTAAATAGACGGACACTATTTTGAGAACTTTCCACCTCCTTAGTCCTTGTAAGTGCCGTCATTCCTCTTGCCCCTATCTGCCGTATCCCTGCGGGTCATTGGCCTTTTTTGATAAATCTTTTCCATGTGTTTTGCTGATGTGGTATAAAGTGTTGGCCAGGTTGTGAAGCTGGCACGTGCCGAGCTGGCATCCGCGCTGAGGTGCACGCCGTGGACGCAACTTCACTGCCATGCTGCGAATAATGAAGGAGAGAGAGAGGGGAACAATTAAAATGTGATATGATATAGGAAAGCTAGTGTTTTCAACTAGTAGTTTCTTATTTGCGGCCACTCATGCTATATGTACCTGTGTTTGAGTGCCTCAAGGTCCAGATGTTTGTCTTCTGAATGAAATGGGATGATCTTCAGTGCTTGAGCATGCTGCTCCTCTGTGTCCTCTGACTTTTTCACCAATGAAGCCTGGACAGCGTCTCCTGGGAGAACAGTGTCCACGTCTGACCTGTGCGTCCATCAGAAACAACCAAACAACTCTGATTTTCAATACTGTAATATATAGATAATGAGGTAGATATGTTTTGATATTCCATTCATAGATTAGCAGGCGCATCGTTATGGTTACTGTCTGTATCATTGGCTGTATATTTACTGATGCTTTTCACTGACCTGTGAGTCGGTCTAAGTGGTGTGGCAGCACTCAAAGGCACAGTCAGCAGCAGCAAAACGGCTATCTCCATACCGCACTGGCCTGTGGGAGAAAAACCATGAGTGATGCTGAGGAAAACATCCCGTCCTGACCAGACTAAAAAATGATCTGTACAAATCAATATTAACCGTAATAATACAGACAGAAGATTTTGTGAAAAGAAATATCAAGAACAAAATAGCAAATACATGAATTCAGAATGAAACTTACCACCAAGAAAATCCAAAAACCTGCAGTGGCTTTTTGAGTAAACCATTCGTAGTCTCTTGCTGATTGTTTGTCTGTCACCCCTCTACACTCCTGCTCCTTTATAGTGTGATGGCAGGGTGAGGGGGTGTGTCTGGAGTGCAGTCATTATACCGTCAGAACAACTCCCACACTTGTAATTCATCAGGTATGGTGGCAGTTTTATCCTTTATTTACAATAGCTGTGATACTAACATAAACAACCTTTATACGCCACAACATTGTACTTATACTTGAGTTGACCTTGTACCTTTTGTGATGTCTACATTGATTCTTCACTCTTTGCTCCACTGACCCCCCTCATCCACATCCTCCTCCATCCCTCTCCTCCTTCACTCCACTTGCTGCTGAGCAATTGTTCCAGAAATCGGTCTTTCATTTCCATCACCTGCAGGAAGCCCGCAGAGACCAAAATAACCCCAATTCTACTCCAGGCTTTTTTTCTTTATCGCCCTATTTTTCCTGTGCCTTTTTCCCTTGAGTCACTTTTGCCGTCAACGTGTTTATTCCTGAAATGTCCTTCACACACATCCCTCCCCTCCCCCCACATACAGTGTTTTGCGAAAAACAACTTGTTGATCTTAAACCTTTCCTCAAAGATAATAAATCAGATTTTACAGTTAATCTGAGCATCCACGAATGGTTCATAGCTTTGTTAGCCCACTTATAAATGGTCACAGAAATAAGAAATTTTTCCGGTTTGGCACATGGCCACATTCTATCATCTCTCTAGGAAATCATCCCGTACTTCTCAATCTTTTAATGACACAGTTAATTCATGGTGAGTCAGTGTCACGTTTTCAACACTCTGTTTCTCCCAGCCTCTCTCTCCCTCCGCGAATCATGACTTCCCCTCTCTGCAGTCTATTGTGTACCTTTCCTGTGACGACCATCTGGGCAGGTGGTGTTGTCAAAGCAGTGCACTGAGTCATCGGTGGTGCGCGTGCACACTAGAGCGTGTTAGCAGTGAAATGATAAGTCAGTCTTGTGATTTCACAAACAATTAAGCATTGGTTTACGCCAAGTGTTGGGAAGTTCCTCTTGGAAAGTTACTACTTGCATGACGGCACGGATTGCGTGCCAAAAGAAAGTCTCTCTGTAAACCAGTTCCTGTACACCTGGTGCTGCTGCCTAGCCTTGAGAAAATTGGTGATATCTGAAAAATTCATGCACATGTTTTAAATGAAATTCAAGCTTAAATAAATGCATACCACAATACAGTAAAAGCAAACTTTGTCACCAATAAGGGCTAAAACAATAAGTCAGTTATTTGATAATTGATTTATTGTTTAAGTCATTTTTCAAGCAAAAATGATAAACATTCCCTACTTTAATTTGATGGCATCACCTTGGGCTTTATTAAATTATGATGGGCATTTTGTTTTGACTATTTTCTGACAAATTTAAAAGAAATTATGAATCCATATGGAGAATATATGTAATTGCCACATTTGTTAATTAATTAAAGATCCCCTCCAGACATTTTTTTAGAAATATGAAATTACTCTGCATTGAATTATAATTTGTTTCTTTTTTTGTTAAATTGTCTTAAAATGACATCTCCTTGTTCCTCATTGAAATATCCAGAATCTATTAATATGTAAATATTTGGCAACACTTTACTTTAACCCCCCCTATTTAACATTCAGAAGCACTTAAACATTCAATTAATGGTTTATGACATATAGGGCTGCACAATATCAGATTTTCACGACACAATTATTGTGTCTATAAGAATTCACAATAAAAAATAATAATGCTGTTTATTCAACACATCACATCAAGACACCCACAAATGTACCCCCCCATCTCCCTCTGTCCACAATCTTCATTCAAAGCTACCCAAAAATTAAATAAACAATAACAGCGACAATAAAATGAACAAAGACATTATTTAGTAAACCAAGTAAATAAATATTCTAAACACAGAATAATAATGATAATAATAATTAAAAAGAAAAAAAGAATAGAAAAAAGGGACATAAATAAATCTAAAATAACTAAATTAATCTTTAACTTGCATTTTGTCTCTTTTTTGGCAAATGAATTACACTCAAACTACGATTATAGGGAGGTGGAGAGAGAGAGAGTCCGTAACCATATCTGTATATTTACTGTATATGAAAGGATTTAAGAGGCGCTGGATTATTTACACGATATTATCATATGTTTATAATTAATATGATATTTAATTTTTTAAATCTCACGGTTACCTTCAATACGGGTATATCGCGACACCCCTAATGAAATGCAAACCTACACTCTTACAAAAACATAAAGATCCATACTCATATTCATACTCCAAAACAGATACCCTTTAAAGTGGATTAACCCTTGAAAGCTGCAGAGGTCAGTTGAGTTCGGGGCTACATGCAGTTTATAGTGTCCCAGCCATTATGATGTCTAGTCATGATGTTAGTCTGTGTCAGGATGACTAAAGCAGGTAGTCCCGGATTGCACACGTCCATGGCAATGGTTGTTTTCTTCCTCTGGTTTCAGAGGTCACTGAGATGTCATCAGTTTCTCGTAGCTCTGACTTGTTGATATCCTACATCTCAAGTGTCTAATCCATCTTGAAGGATTATGCATCTACTTCCATGAGACCCCTTTATCGGGACTCCTCTGACTTTTCTCCCGCTCTCGCTGACGTAGCGTGCATCCTGTTGTTGTAAGCCTGCGACCACCAGCCGGCCACTTCGGCCTCCCGGCCCTGTTTCCTCTACCCACTGGGCACAAGAGTGAGCATCCTGCCAGGAAAGCCTGTCATTCACTCGCATATCATCTTCTCACGGAGTTCATCTTTCAGGGCACTCGAGACGCTTTGCAGCAAGTGTGTGAACTTGTACTTTATCTTTACAGTACACCGTGTACGACAGGTGGAAGTAGGGTAGCCACATTGAAAACAAGAACAGCTGTTTTACTAGATATAAAATGTGAATTTGAGCAATATTTTTGCTGTCATCCCTTACTGCAGATTATTTTCTGTTACGGCTGATCTCATGTTGGCACCATTTATAGTTTATGAGTAGAGTAACAAGTTTACTTTCATCCATCCACCCATTATCTTTAACTGCCTATCCTATTCAGGGTAGCAGGGGGGCTGGAGCCGATCCCAGCTGACATTGAGCGAAGGCACAGGGCTGACACATAGAGACAGACAACCGTTCATACTCACATTCACACATACGGTCAACAATTTACCTAACCTGCATGTCTTTGGACTGTTAAAGAAGCCAGAGAACCCGGAGAAAACCCACGCTAACACAGGGAGAACATGAAACTCCACACAGAAGGGCCCTGAGCCCTCTTGCTGTGAGGCAGCAGTGCTAACCACTGCACCACCGGCAAGGTTGGATTGACTCAACCATGAAAATAGCCCCATCTTGTGGGACTAGACACAAACAGCTTTTTAATACTGTACATTATGTCATTCACTGTACCTTTTTTATTTACATGATGGAATGATTTTGCTCAGTAAAAACACACATTTTAAGCTGTATAAGCTATCAGCTGAGAAATATTGATGTTTTTTCAAGTTCATCTTAGCCGTCAAAAGCTCCATTGGGGTTATGCAACAGCTAGAGAGGCGTGATAAAAAAATGAAATCTTAATGGTTATTTCAGTAATTCCCATGCTATTAAGAGATTTGAGTGAGAGAGTGTGTTAAAGCTGGACACAGAGAGAGAGAGATGTGCAGCACAAGTTCTGGAAAATCTGTAGGTTAGAGGGTCAACACTGCGAGATATAAGCTTAGAGTCCATTAGTGGATTATAACCATAACCCCACGCCATGGCTCCTGCATCTCTCTTGGATTAAAGAGAGAGAGAGAGAGACAGAGAGAGAGAGCATGCTAAGTGCATGAGGGTAACTGGAAAGCAAGTGAATTGAGCAAATTCAAAGGCAGAGCGTTATATACTGAGCGTACGTGGACTGAGAAACACTGGGAGGCAAGCTGAAGTAAAGCCGGCGCGGTGACAGCACTTTGGGTTGGCAGACCTACGGTATATTATCTTATAATATACTTATCTTATATCACCTGGCTGATTAAGTGAATTGCACAAGGTAAGTTTAGACAAAGGTATGGAGTTAAACTCTTGTAATCTGTCTCACAGTCTTTTTTATGTGTATAGAATACATCTCAGTGTGGACAATTGTCATGTTAAAGATACAGATTTAGCTTTCATTAGCCATGAAGCATCTAAAAATCTGTCATTTCTGCTTTTTAATGTCATATTTATTGGCTTAAATTTACACATTCTGGGTGAATAACAAACCAAATGTGGGTTTTTTTTTTTGTCACTATGTGTGTGTGTAATCAAGCATAACTTCTGTCAGCCACCATCTTCATCATTATTGTTGTGTAACTTTAATTTTGTTATGGCCTGAATGATTATTCCTCGTGCACGCAGGAAGCATGGACGTGGACCTGGAGGGGATTATCCAGTGCATCAAGCAGGGGGATGAGAACGGTGTTCAGATACAGCTGCAGGAGTTCAACAAAGAGGTAACAACACACAGAGGCTCCCACGTTGTTGTGTCTGGATGATACACTGCTGCTTACACAGTTATTATGTCATCATTTCTCTCCTACAGTACGCCCAGTGCTTCTTCTTTGATTCAGAGGAGAGGGACCGGAGGAAAGTAAGTTAGTTTATGAGATAGAAAGTGTCACGTCCCTGTCCTACCTGTGTTATTTAAAATTCACCTTTACTTAACCCCCTCTCAACCCCATCTCCTCCATCTCATCCACTCCTCCCCACCCCCACTCCACAGTCTTGTCTGTGATTAGTAATTGTGCTGTATCAGTTATTCCTGATCCTCTCTCCCTGCATGCTCAGGCAGATTGAGCCCAGGCAGGAGTGATTGAATAACCAACATACTGTTTGTTAATCTATTCAACGCTTACAGCTCTGTCATTTACAGCCATTGAACAACAGGTCTAGGGGTCTAAGGCCAAAAGTAGCTTCTTAATAAGAATGAAATCATCTGACCAACAAATAATAATTATAATGATAATAAATAGATAATAATAATACAATATCCTATCTATATAGCTATCTGATGAATGTAATTTTAATTGAAATCCATTACATTTAATTTAATCGTATTTAATGTAATTTGTCATGTAAATTTAAGAATTTGAGTTAATTAAATATTTGATTTAATTCCTTTTTAATTTAATTTATTATTTAATTATTGATTAAATTTAATTTTAATATAATTTTATTTGATTGTTTTTTAATTAAATTTCAGTCATTTCACACAAGTTGATTTTTATTTGATTTGATATTTAATCAAAGTTTTGATTTTATTTAATTTGAGTTAATATATTTTAATTTTTTAATTTAACTTAATGCATTTTTAAATTTGATTTATAATTCTATTTTGATGATTTATTTTATTTTATTTTTTTTTATCAAATTTTATCCAATCTAGTTTTTTTTCACACTCTTATGTATTGATAAATATTTTATTTCAGATTCACTGACATAGACGTGTCAATCACTGTAGACATAGTGAGTAAATTATTTTAGAAACATTATGTCATCCATAGCAACTGGGTCAACCCCGCCCCTTGTCTTAGTTCAGGAAGTTTCTCTCAGCAGCTTTATGAATAGCGCTTAAGAATAAACTCTTTGGCAGGATGGTTAGAACTCCTAATGTTTACATACGACACTTTGTGTAATATGGCCCCTGTTTCACAGTGGTGACACAAATATGTACTGATATTATTTTCTCTCTCTTCTGCTGCGTTGCTCACTGAAATCCAACTGAAATCCTAAAGCAAAGGAAACTAGAAGAGGTACAGTGCTGCAGCAGTTTGGAAATAATGTTCAAGTATTGCTTTTGTTTCATTTCAATTCATAAACTGTAGTTGATCCTGTTTGTTCTTTGTCTTGCTGTTTCAGTTCAGGAAGAATAAAGTGAGGGACTGCGCTGATTCTGACTCCGACTGTGACGAGTATGACCAGGAGGATCGAGGCCTCATCCTCAGACAGGTGCCTGTCACTGTCACTGTCACTTCCTGCTTGCCCAGATGTTGTTTTTTTTGAAGAATGTTTAACTAAATGTCTATTTTTCTGTTCCTGTCCTCAGAATTTGGCTGTTGTCCTGATGAGGTTCATAAGAACAGGAGTCAAATGTCGTCTGTTGAGAGTATCTCTGCGCACCCTGAGAATCCTCTCCAGAGATAAAAAGGTCCTGGGCCCCTTGGTGACCGACAGCGCTCTCCTGACGCTGGCCAAACTAGCCGGGCTGACCACAAGTGATGCAACCGACGAATCCAGCGACCCTGACTCTGACTTCTACGATAACATCATCGCTTCTCTCGCCGAGGCCAAAGTGTTGCACAGTCGCACCGACGAGGACGAGGGCGAAGACCAAAACGAAGTGTGCTTCGACGAGGACACCAAGAGCGACATCAGCGGCGATCTGGACAGCATCAGCTGGTCTGGCAGCCACAGGACCAGCATCAACGAAATGCACCAGGGCAGCACCCATCACAAGGAGCTGGAGAGAGGGAGAAAGGACCGCAGGGAGAGCAAGATTGAGGCGGAGGAAGAGGAGGAGGGGAGCGCGTCAGGAGAGGAGGCACAGAGAAAAGAGGCCATGAAGGTGTTGTGTAATGTGGTGTACAACAGCACCTGGGCGCAGGAGAGGTTCAGTGGTCTCAGGTGGGCGCAGACATAAACATGCACACAATCCCAAATAAACACAGCTGTTGGCTTTGTAACTTGCATCTCTGCGTCCATTTAGCTGTTTTTCCCTGCATATAATGCTCAAATGAGGACAGTCTTGATTCATTCTTGGGTATTTCCAGTTGTGTATGGCTAATTTCAGTGACACTATTATTCTCACTTGTCATAACCTTCAGTTGGCATAACCTCTTGTCATTTTCTCCATCAGTCTCATGAATGGCCTCACAGAGCGTCTGTCCTCCGGCGTTAGTGGCTCGTCTCCCTCCAGTGTTCAGTTCTACGAACTTCGCCTCATGTTCCTCATCACTGCCCTACGGCGAGAGCTCAGCACTCAGCTTCATAAGGTAACACAACATCCCTTATTTATTCTAATATTGATATAAACAGATTCATGTTCTGGCTTCCTTCCTGCTCTCACACTCATTATGTTGCTCTTCCCAGGAGGGAGGCGTGTCCATCTTCACAGCAGCTCTGGAGAGCTGCCTGGAGGTCCAGTGGAAGGACCAGTACGAGTGTGTGGTGGACCCAGCAGCACCACCCATCTCACTGGAAGTCTCTCAGCGCGTCATAGAGATCCTCAAAATCCTCTTCAACATCACCTACAGCTCCCACAGGAAGGAGCCAAGTGAGGTCAGCGACTATGAGTCCATAATAAACCTGTCAGCCATAAGGTGAAATGTTAGGAAATAAAAAAATAACTTCTGTACCTACCGTGTGTTTTCTCCTCCCTCAGGATGATGCAGCTCTCTACCGACACCTGGTGGCGATCCTGCGTCTCTGCATGATGAGGAAATGTTTGATTTCGGACGACACTGATGAATTGCAGGGGTGAGCATGAAGTGAGGTCGGATAGAAAGAAGTGGAAGAAGTACTCAGATTACTTAAGTAAAAGTAGTAATACCACAGTGTAGAAATACTTTCTTACAAGTAAAAGTCCTGCATTCAAAAGTATTAAAGGATCAGCTTTAAAAGTACCAAAAGTAAAAGCACACGTTATGCAGAATGGCCCATTTCAGAATCATATATATTACTGGATTATAATTATTGATGCAATAATGTGTAATTTACATTACTTAAATGTTGCAGCTGGTAAAGTTTGAGCTGATTTTCATTACCTTATAAACTGCCCTGTAGCTTAATTTATACTCAAGTACAGGTACCTCAAAATTGTACTTAATTATAGTACTTGAGTAAATGTGCCTAGTTACCTTCCACGTCTGGGAAACTACAGTGACAAACATCATCAATCATCATCAATATGATGCTGTTGTGAGTGGTGCAGGTGGGCCTGAATGCAGACATGGACTGTAAGTGGAGAGATATGAAGGGTTTATTGTAGAACCGGTGGCGAATGGGTGAACTTAGCTGAATCAGGCAGGCTGATGGGAATGCAAGCGTGGCTGGAGTGAGAGCTCGGGGTAATGGTGTGGCAGGCAGGTTGATACGACGGAGGTTAAATGATCCTGGAAATAGAAGGTAAGGTCAAAGGGATGAAGATGAAGCAAATACAGACTCTGATTACACAAAACAGAGTAGCCAAGAGCGATTAACTACCACGTGGTTGCCACAACAATCTGGCAATAAGTGACTGGAGAGCCGGGGTGGATAAACTGCATAGTGATGAGCTTGATGGAAGGCAGGTGTGGGTAATCAGCAGTACTGGCAGCCAGGAGGGAGCCAAGGGAGGAGCGCCACTCCCAGGCTACACACAAGGGAGGGGAAAAAAGAAAACACAAGAAAACTCAGGGAAACACAAGGAAAACCCGGAATCACGGCCAAGACTGTGACGGATGCAGTTGCATTTAAAGTTGCTGGTGTCACACTTTTATTTCTTTAAATAATTTCATGCATCATTCTATCTCTCAATTTAACTTTCAAATGAGCTCTATTGGCATAAATGTCAAAATACAATGTTGTCAAAATGATCTGGATACTATGGTGTATAATCACTGTTTACAGCAATACAATACAGGTATAAACACGGTAAATAAGGGAAATGTAATCTTTATTATTATAGCCTTTCTGACAAATACATTTTAAAAATAATAATAGTTATTGTTGACATCAAATTATATTTGTAAATGAATGGAAAAGAGAGCTTTAATACAACATTTTAATGATCAGTTTTTAATGTATATGTGAGGTGGAAACACCTTCAACTCTACCCTCCATTTCCATTATGAAATCCATTTAAATCCAACTTTAATCCAACTTTAATCCCAGGTTGTAAAACTCTCGTTTGGTCCCTGAATCTCACTTTCATAAAGAAGCCTTGTTTTGATATTATTATTTAAAGTAATAATCATTAATCTATAAAAAATAATCAGTAAATATATCTATATTTGACATAATACTTGCCTACTCGCTTAAGGCTTATTATGTAAAGAATAGTGTAATGTTTAATTTTGATCACAGCTTTATCTGTAGTATATGTTTGTATTTTTACGACCTATCTATTTATATATTAATCCACCATGCCAAAGTAAACCAAATGCCTCTGTGCTCTCCATTATGGACTCTTCCTCTCTGCTCCTGTGATCTGGTCTCAATCCCACAGTCACACAGTCAACCTGCTGTCGGCGCTGCCTCTCCAGTGTCTCGATGTGATGCTGACGGTGCCTCCGGAGCCCGGCTCCAAGCAGTGCCAGGGGGTCAACATGGACTGTGTCCACACCCTGGTGCTGTTCATGGAACGACGCCTGGAGTTGGTGAGGGAGCAAGCTTAGTGGTCAAGCTAAAATTAAGAGTTTGTGCCTAAAAATAGTTTAAAAGTGCGATACTGAAATAACCTGAGAGTCTCCTTTTACTTCTCAGGGTGAAAAGATGAAAGAGAAGCTGACACCGATCCTCAATCTGCTGACAGAGAGCTGCAGGGCCCACAGAGAAACACGCCACTACATCAGGAAACATGTAATACCCCCCAAAAAACATGACACCTCTGAGGAAGCCTCTCACAATATTTGGTTTATATTTGAAACTAGTACGTTCAACACAACTGAAATTATAATGTACCCCCGTCTTTTAGATCCTGCCTCCTCTGAGAGACGCATCACACCTGCCCGAGGAAGGCTCCACGGTGAAGAGTCGTCTGATCCGTCTCATGACTCACCTGGATACAGACCTCAAACACTGCGCTGCTGACCTCATCTTTGTCCTCTGCAAGGAAAACGGTAAGACTGCGAATCATCCCATTTAAACTGTATTTGATCCAAGCTCTCCCAATGTTTCTAAATATTGTCTTATTTATAATTCATGACGATTGTGGTGAAGCCAAAGACAATTTTCCACATCATGAAGTTTCTAATTAACATCTCTCTCCATATTTGGAAACCATGGGCTCTCCACTAGAATTTAAAATACATTTCAGTGGTTTTGGAGCAATGCTGGGGTGTCTAATTTTCATCTCTTATTTTATGTACATAGCTAACACACGTTATTAAAAATATGTGAAAAAATAAATGTTTTTCGTCAACATTGATTTTTGTGCTTCCTCTCCACCAATCATCGCCCTCTCTTCTTCTTCTTCTTCTTCTTCTTCCAGTGGGCCGTTTTGTCAAGTACACCGGCTACGGCAACGCAGCGGGCCTGCTGGTCACCAGGGGTCTGTTGGGCGGCCAGAGGACCGCGCCCTCCGACACCCACTACTCCAGCGACTCCGACTCGGACACCGAGGAGTACCGGCAGGTCAGAGACCGCATCAACCCGGTGACGGGGCGGGTGGAGGCGGAGCAGCCGGACCCCATGGAGGGCATGTCGGAGGAGGAGAAGGAGGAGGAGGCCAGGAGGCTCATCATGCTCTTCAGCAAGCTGTCCAGGTCAGTGAAGTAACTCATACAGATACGGCATCTCTTATCAACGACTTTTCACCAGTGGTGTTAAACATATAGCAGAGTCATACGTGTTAATACTGATTCATAAATTGTTGTTTTACAGAGACAGCATTATCCAGCCGGTGGGAGTGGATTCTGAGGGGAAACTGGTCCCAATATCGGGAATGAGGGAAAACTCGTCTGGGTCAGAGAATGACGGAGAAGCAGAGGAAGGAGAGAAGAACTGAAACATGTCAAATGTTTTGTTTTGTGTCCCATTTCTAACGTTTGACAGTATATGTGTTGTCAATGTATGGACGACATGAAAACAAAGTGCGCCATTCTGAAACTAAACAAACTTAAGGAAGGATATAAAAAGCTTTTCTTTATTTCTTCTTCTTTGTATTCAGACTTATAATATAGAGCAGCTATAAGGTCACACTGGTTTGAGTTGAATTGATAGTAGATCGTAAGAAGGAACTGATTTCATGACAATATTGTCCAATATTTTAATAAAGTCTTGACAGCGTATACTGATATTGCGTGTATTTCACTGCACAGTTTCATTGGTTAGCCTTAAATAGAAGGTGTATGTTTGGCAGATTGTGCTACAACTGTCTCGTGATACGAGATCAAAAACATTTAAACTGATTCCAGATGCTCTGATCACATCTGTACTGTTAAATCCATTTACACTCCAGTTTGATTGTAGCTTTGGTTGAACAGTTGAGTTCAAGGCTTTACTATTACTAGAGAGTTACTGTTTACCTCTTGAGCTGAGTGATGGAGCTCTTTAATTAAGCTCCAGAAAGCAGCATCTTAGAAATGTGGGTTCATTTCTCAGAAACACTAGCACCAATAATATCACTGAGGTAAAAAAAAAAAACAGTCTCATTATTTCTTGTAAAAAATACCAAAGTGTAAATGAACTTAAAAGCACATATTTATGTTTAAACATGGTACAAATTGCACCTTTGTTCAGTGCCAGCAAATCCAACACAAGACTAATTATTAATACAACTGTTATTACCTGATCTATTCTATTGGGTTTAGAATCAAGATATAAAACGTTCATAAAACATGTACACGTTATTATTGCTGAGATGTCAAGGTTAAGGATGACAAAAGAAGGGTGAACAATGAGTTTCTTCAGGCACAGCACAGTGCGTCAGTACAGCTCCATCATCTCTTCGAGGGACATCTGCAGCTCCACAGACTGCAGGGAGGAGGCGCCGCCTCCGACAGCCATGTTCTTAAGTAACTCCATTGAAGTCAGGACCACCTGAGACAATATAAAAAAAGAAAAAAAAAAGCAGGGAGCAGAAAGTCAGATGCAATGACAAGATTGACAAGAGCGAGATGGCAAATTTGAGCTTGACAGAAGCCATGGCGTTTGAGAACGCGTCAAGCTGCTTTCTCCAAAGTCACTTTTTTTTTTATAAGCTTTTCATTTCTCAGCATGCACTCCTCTGGAGAGGCTCGGGAGCAGAAAAACCTTTTACACCCGAGGGGATCAGCTGTCACCAGGCGGTATTCAGGCTTTGTTCTCTCAGTGCTTTTAATCAATACTGAGACAAAATTGCCTCTTGAGAAGTGCTGTTGACTACAGCTCCCTTCAGTGGGCAATTTTGGGGGTTTGATCACTCATGAAATTTGATAGAGGTATGTGCAGCAAGAAAAAACTGAAATACTAGCTTTAAGGTCTGTGTGGAGCACAACACTGTCTGTGCCTTTTAATAATTCAGAGGTACTCTCACCTCCACTGTGATGAGTTTCTTCTCCCAAGGCCTGTTGCCTGGGTCAGGCCACTTCTCCCCGAGACAGAAGAACAGGGAGCAGGGAGGGCAGTCTCTCCCCTCAATGAAGTCCAATATCCCTGGAGGGAAAAGGACAATCAATCACTAAATCAAACCAACATGCAAGATAAAGCACGTTTTCACACGTACGCTGACAAAAAGATAGACAATTGTTCCTTTCGCCCACCTCGCACAAAGTCCTTGAAGTGGTACAGCGGTTGAGGCTGCAGTTTAGAAATCTCTTGCGGCTGTCTGCTCCTGTCAAACTTGGAGAAGCTCCAAAACGCTTTGATTTCACCCCGTCGCAGGCCGTAGACCACGCGGCCCGATACCCCAATGTCCAAACCGTCGCCCAGCTTGTCAAGGATGCGTTGGGTCAGATTGGCTTGGGTTTGATCCAGCATGACTCCAGGACTCGGCAGAGAGACCAGGGACAGGCCGGACTCTTGATCCACGACTGTCCCGATGAGTTCGGGCCTGATGTGAAGACATTTAGTCATTAGATTTCAAGTTGAAAGGCAGGTTATATTCCCTGCAGAGCCTTGACAACATTAAAGGTACAGTGTGTAGGATTTGGCAGCTTCTAGTGGTGTGGTTGCAGATTGCAACCAACTGAGTTGCATCTAACTGGCTCCTGAATCCAACTACATACCAAGTGGTATCAGTTTTCTTATCTCTCACTCTTGGCAAAAAAAGTGAATAGTGTGCTTCCCAAAATTTCAAACTATTCCTTTAACTGTGACAGTCAATTTGAAGCTAAACTGTGGACATTGAACATTTTCACGACAGCTTTATTGCGATGTTACCTGTAGACTAAGCGGATCCCAACCTCATTCTCGACCATCTGCTCGGACACCTTCACCCCTCTGTAGTACACTGTTATCCTGAACTGAGTCCCTATGGAGTCAGAAAGAGGAGAAGCATATGAGAAAAGGCGTTTAACAGCTCTATATATTGACAATCCACATTGTTTTAATGAAGATATTAGATGTTTATATTCAGTGAAGGGGGTCTGTGTAAAATCCACATTTCCTTTTTACGGTAACATCCGTCAACTTACTGAAATTGTCTCCATCACTGGTCTTGGTCATGGTGTGTAGGAACTGCTCCGCCAACTGCCCATCATAGGCCCCTCCTCCAGCTCCCTCCATTGGAGGTGGCGGTTGCTCAGGCAACCCAGCTTCCCCGACTGCACCCTCAAACGTTACTGGATACTGCTGTTGCCCAGGCAACGGGTGTCCACCAATCGCAACCTGGTTCTGGAGCTGCTGTTGCTCAGGAGGATGCTCAAAGCCTGCGGTGTCCTCTGTGGAAAAAGTTGGGGAAACTGAAAAAAAAAAGTGTTTCTAGTAAAGTACCTAGTTGTTTTCTGCTCACACTGCAGCAGCGAGGAGGAAGTTTACCTGCTTCAGGGCCGATGTTCAGGCCCTTCAGACACTCCTGGAGGATATCCTGGCTGGCAGAGGAATCTGCTGGCAAATAGGAGTTAGTTCAGAAAAATTCAGGGAAGGTGATTCCATATTACTAATTATAAAAAATAACTACAATTTCTGTGAAAGTAAATTTACCTTCTAATTTCAACATTTTTATTTATGCGTGTATAATGTAAAAAGGGCACTACAATTGGTATTGGAAAAAAAGGTACACAACACCAAGGGAATTTAAGGATGACAGAGATAGGAAAAAACTAGATCAATTAAAGTATATAAATAAAAAAAATTAATTAAATAAAATTAATATATAAATACCTTAAAATAAAAAAATATATATAATAAAATGAAATAATAATACAAAAAAATAAATAATAATAATAACAATAATAGTAATCTTCTGAGATACATAATAAATAGTCCCTTACCTGCAAAGAGAGTGTCGTCTGGAAGATAGAGACAGTCCTCAAAGCATGGGACGACCTGGCTCTAAGATATCACACATCTGAATGAGTTCACATGCAATCATATAATTACACAGCATATTACTTCCCGCATTCCTACAAAGCGCAGTTGCTTACATCTTGTATAGGAAGGTGAAATTCCTCAAACAAATCCAGGTCGTCTTGGTCCTGGGATCCGGCAGTAGAGCTAGCTTTGAGAGTGAAAGCACAGAGCTTAGTTAACATCTGCAGCTTGTTATCTTTTAATCATTTATTCTCATCAGAAACACCTCTTTAATCTTATAATCCCCTTTACAAATGGTATTGGCTCCGTATTTGCATATTACCATGACACATCTCAACCAGAGAAATGTAAATCCAGACATAAATGTATGTAATATAGATGGTAATGTGATCAGATACAGTGCCTTCAGTAAGTATTCAGACCCCTTCACTTTTTCACATTTTGTTATGTTGCAGCCTTATGCTAAAATCAATAAAATTACTTTTTTCCCTCATCAATCTACACGCAATACACCACAATGACAAAGTTGAAACAGATTTTTAGAAATTTTTGCAAATTTATTAAAAAGGAAAAACTGAAATATCACATTGACATAAGTATTCAGAACCTTTACTCAGTATTGAGTTGAAGCAACTTTGGCAGCGATTACAGCATCGAGTCTTCTTGGGTATGACGCGACAAGCTTTGCACACCTGGATTTGGGGAGTTTCTGCCATTCTTCTCTGCAGATCCTGTCAAGCTCTGTCAGATTGGATGGGGACCGTCGGTGGACAGACATTTTCAGGTCTCTCCAGAGATGTTTGATTGGGTTCAAGTCTGGGCTCTGGCTGGGCCACTCAAGGACATTCACAGAGTTGTCCATAAGCCACTCCTGCGTTGTCTTGGCTGTGTGCTTAGGGTCATTGTCCTGTTGCAAGGTGAACCTTCGGCCCAGTCTGAGGTCGTGAGCGCTCTGGACCAGGTTTTCATTAAGAATATCTCTGTACTTTGCTCCGTGCAGTTTTCCCTCAACCCTGACCAGTCACCCAGTCCCTGCCGCTGAAAAACACCCCCAAAGCATGATACTGCCACCACCATGCTTCACCGTTGGGATGGTATTGGGCAGGTGATTAGATGTGCCTGGATTCCTCCAGACATAACGCTTAGAATTGAGGCCAAACAGTTCAATCTTGGTTTCATCAGACCAGACAATCTTGTTTCTCACAGTCTGAGTGTGCTTTAGGTGCCTTTTTGCAAACTCCAAGCGGGCTTTCATGTCCGTCTGGCCACTCTGCCATTAAGCCCAGATCGGTGGAGTGTTGCAGTGATGGTTGTCCTACTGGAAGTTTCTCCCATCTCCACACAGGATCTCTGGAGCTCAGTCAGAGTGACCATCGGGTTCTTGGTCACCTCCCTTACCAAGGCCTTTCTCCCCCGACTGCTCAGTTTGGCCGGGCGGCCAGCTCTAGTGAGAGTCCTGGTTGTTCCAAACTTCTTCCATTTAAGAATTATGGAGGCCACTGTGCTCTTGGGGACCTTCAATGCTGCAGCGTTTTTTTGTAGCCTTCCCCAGATCTGTGCCTCGACACAATCCTGTCTCTGAGCTCTGTAGGCAGTTCCTTCGACCTCATGGTTTGGTTTTTGCTCTGATATGCACCGTCAGCTGTGAGACCTTATATAGACAGGTGTGTGCCTTTCCAAACCATGTCCAATCAATTGAATTTACCACTGGTGGACTCCAGTCAAGGTGGAGAAACATCTCAAAGATGATCGAGGGAAATGGGAGGCACCTGAGCTAAATTTCAAGTGTCATAGCAAAGGGTCTGAATACTTAAGTAAATGTGATATTTCAGTTTTTCCTTTTTAATAAATATGCAAACATTTCTAAAATTCTGTTTCCACTTTGTCATTGTGGTGTATTGCGTGTAGATTGATGAGGAAAAAAAGTAATTTTATCGATTTTAGCATAAGGCTGCAACATAACAAAATGTAAAAAAAAATTTGAAGGGGTCTGAATACTTTCTGAAGGCACTGTATGTGCTGTATGTGGCCACCCTGATAGAAAGGTGATTTCTTAGTACAGTTCATCAGTTATTTTTTTAACTTGCCTGGTATCCACTACAATAAAGGGACCCCAAATGGTGATAGTCTACGGACGCCTTGGTGGATCCTCACCTCCTGATGCTGACTCTTCCGGCCAGCGAAACACTTTATGGGGGTTAGCAGCGTCGTTCTTGTTGTCAGAGACCATTTTGGAGCCTTTGGCTCGGAGGGCGCTGCGGAAGTTCCTCTTCCAGACTGAGGAGTCTCCGTGGGCCCGGCCGTTGCCACTCACCTCTGCCCAGGCCTGCAGGGAAGACACAGAAATACACCATATGAACAGACTAATACATGATGGATTCCTTTAAATTGCCGTCACTTTGTAGAACACCATGAGGCGCAGGTTATGTCTAATTCATATATATGATTACTTTACCTTAAAGATGAGGATGTCATCGTCGGAGGAGTCCTGTCTTAAAGCGTGTTTCCAGGGGATGGAGAACTCTGTCCGCTCCGGGTTTGTCCAGAGGACACCGGGATACCTGCCACTGTCAATCTGGCTCCGCAGCCACGGCAAGAGCAGCGGTTTAGACATTTCTGGAGGAGCAAGAAAAAAATGTCACATTAACAGTGTCATCAAGGCTCCATTTGGCATCCCTGATCACCAGTAACATGATTCCCAGATAGTCTATAATCATCTATAATAGAAGGAATCTAATGTTGTTTTTTTATTTAAGATTAGTTTTGTTATAATATCTGAATAATATCTATTAAATTTCAAACCCAGATGCCTGTCCAAATGAGTGTTTTATATAGTCTTGTAGCTATCACTGTGCAGAGTGCCTCACACTGAATGAAACAGTGAAAAACAGAAAGGACTACTTAATATTGGTGGAAGAACCATAATTATTCATATGTATTTATAGGTTAATATTAATTAATTATTAGAGTGTGCAGGTCCATCTTAAAATATTATTTTAGCCTGTAGAGGGCGCTATTTAGTCATTTTACAACCAGATAAAAATGTAATCAACAAATAGTAAAAGGTAAAAGGGAGTAAATTAAAATACAAAAGCAACATAACATGTTTTTTTGCATGTTTGGATGAACTGTTTATTGAAATGTAGAAAAATATATTTCTAATGCATGTATAAGTTATTAGAATGAGGAATTACTCTTTCTGTCTTTTCCCCACTTAATTATAACATTTTAATAATTTAATAAGAAATAATAAGCAGCACACAGTATCTGAGCATCAACAGCCTGGTTTCTGCAGTTGTAAAAATCTGCTTCCATTGGCAACTTCTGAATTGTGAGAGAAAGAGGAAGCAGGAGGAAGCAGGCAGATTGGAGGCCAGGTGGTTCTGTGACCAAAAATACTCTAATATGTGTGCAAAAAAAATTAAATTACTCAAAAACACTTAAGTTATTACAGTAAATTATATGCTGAAAAACACTTCCTTACAAAGAATCAAAATATTAATATTGGTTCAGTAATTTAATGATTGTATTGTTGCATTTAAAGTCAAATTAAATAAGTTATAAAAGTGGAAATACTCAAGTACAACCAAGCCAAGTCTGAAATTGAATACAGCATGTAGTATATTTCATATATTGGGTATATATAGTGACTTTCCCTCTCTCTATAGATTTACATGACTTGCATATTTGTTTACAGGTTTAATGGATGCAAACAACAGATTTAAAGTCACCTGAAACATGTAAACACTGATAGTATGACAACTCTCCTACCTGCAGTGATGAGGCTTCAGCAAGGTGCGTGTTGCGTTCAGGTGCAGTCGTTTTGAGGGTAAAAAGGCAGAAATACGATGCTGGATAACACTTGTAGGTAGGTATTGTATGAACACGAGCTGTGTGACGAAGTGTCATTCAATCCCAACTTCTGTAATTCTTTAAATACCGTCAAGGAGTCCGCCTGGTTTCTGATCTAATGAGGTCTTCTCGGGAAACTCCGAGTCGTTCAGTTTCGTTTTCCTGATATGACGTCAGCGAGAACGTCATACCAGCTGGGCCCGCTAGGCGGGGTCAAACACACACACACACACACACGATTATATTCCTATACTTGTGAGGACCCTTAAGGACATAATACTCTATACACCAAAGTCATTTTTTTTATATACTTTATTTTTTCCCTTTTTTCGAGGTTGTTTTCATATATGCAATTTACAGTTCGTAATTACAATAGTTTATAAAACAATTTTTTTAAGTAGTTGAGCTTATAGACAAACTCATTAAGTACACTAGAGAAAATAACTTCAACATTCAAAATTGAAATAAAATTAAGAAAATAAATAATAATAATAATAATAATAATAATAATAATAATAATGATAATAATAATAATAATAATAATAATAATAATAATAATAATGATAAAAAGAAAGAATAGAGTTAAAAAAACAAAAAAAACAATAATAATACAAAAATAAGACAGTAATAATAAATTAAATAAACAAATAAGTTAATAGAAAATAAAAAGGGGAGGGTGGGGAGAGCGCAAATATATAGTAATATCATTAACATGGGCACACACATGCATCCTCCTTCACGTCAGATCACCTTTAAGCATATGTATATGTGCTTGCGTGTTAAACCATGTAACTATATTTTTCCTTCTGTTACACTCCATCTCTTCTCAAAAAACATCCTCCATATTCCTTATTTTGTGAATTCCCTTTTCCATAACTTTTACTTCTTGAATTACACTTTTCCATTTTATAAAATCTGGGGGTTTCGTTTTTTTCCACCCTTTTGTTATTTGCTTCAGTGTTGTGATTCGGAGTATTATAACATCTCGTGTATTTTCTATACAGCAAAGTTAAAGATATTATACTTTGCTTTTAATAATCATTGGTGTCTTATGCGTTTTTTCCACAGAAAAAAGCACATCTACTCTTCCTACCTCATTGAAAAATACAGAATTTATGAATTTGTGGGAAAAAAAATTGTTTCAAAAGCTTAACTACTGGATGCAAGATGTGTCCTACTTGACTAAAAAGTCAGTTTTCAATGTTTATTCGCTTTCCACATCATCGAGTAGGTCGCATTCTGGACCACAGTTGTGATGTCACAAATCATGCTCGTAGGTATCTTAGCAAATTATTACATCCATAAAATTATATGACTTAAAAGAATACCCTGCTTTTATACTTTTAAAGATACTGATTTAAAAAAACATTTGACTACAGTTGAAGACTTAAAACTCAAAAATTCTAAATTGGCAAAAACTATTAGATTATTTAAAATTTATTCCAATTGTTTAACAGACCCCGATTGTTTTGTTTTTATTCATCTTTTCCTTTCCTTACATTTTATTTGTTGTATAATTTATTTTATTTTTATACTGTAAAATATTTTTTCAGATTTTTTTGTAATGAAAAATGTTTTGGGATGTTTATGTAACTAACTTGTTGACCTTTGAAAATTAAGTATGGAGAAAAAAAACAAAAAAGTGCACGTCTTAAACTTTCCTTGATTAATCGATTAATTGTTTGGACTATAAAATATCAGAAAAAAAGTCTATCCCAGTTTCTCAAAGTCCAAGGAGATGTATTTAAGTGTCATGTTTTGTCATTCCAAATCCCAAAGATATTCAGTAACATTATATAAAACAGAGAGAAAAATGATAGAAAACAGGATTTGCTTCCATTTTTGCATGAAAAATTACTTGAACGATTAATGGATTATTAAAACAGTTACCGATTATTATTCTTTTCGACTAATCGTTGCAGCTCTAAAGTGAGCACAGAGAAAATGTTCCTCCTGAAAGCAGATGAATGTGAAAACAGGTTTTCACGTGTCAAACTCTGCACATAGAAGGCCAAACACCAAAGTCAAGAAACAATAAGCACATCTTACCACAGCCTTACGAATAAGTGAGGACCGGTCAAAATGTCCTCACAAAGACGGATGTAACACAACGCACACACACTGTAGGGAAATGAAACAACATTTGTTCTTTGCAGATTTTATTTGTTTCTCAAATACAGGAGAGTTAATGTACAGAAGGACAAAGAATTTCATCAAGAACTGTACAATATTTACACGCCTTTTTTTCCTTTTTTTATGGAAAATTAGATTGTTTTCAAAATAAGTCATAGTATGCACAAACATCAAAATGATAAAAATGAAATGACTATTTCCTCTTTAAATATTACTTATTTATACTCCTTCTTCCCGCACGGGAAATGGATAGTTTACTTCTTTTTCTTTGCACCTGCATGACTGATGATTGAACTGAAGCACAACAATGTTAAGTTTCAAATAGATTTTCCCCCATTCTCTTCTTTTTTTCTTTTCTTACGTTTTTATTTTGTTATTTTACACCCACTGTATTTGATACAATATTTCTGTCTCGACGTCTGTTCTTTTGTATAGAGGGGAAGACGGCTTGGATATGTGGGTTACGACTTTATACTGATCCTGTGGAAAATAAAAAGGTATTTAAAATGTTAGGGCAGCAACCCAGCGCTTGTGAGAGTTTAAGTTAAAAACCTCCTCATATAAATAATAAAAATGTGTTTATATATTATCACACAGCTGACTGGTGCTGCCCTTCACATAGCACAGGATGAGAGAGAGAGCGTCTTATTAACACATTTCATGTTTTCCATCCGCGGACGAGTCCCATGTTCACGCTGCTCACGGCACACTCTACAACACGCAGTTTAAAAAGCATTCTCACCCTCTTCCACTCTTTTCAAAAGCCAACAAGCTGATGTTAGTCTTCAAAAAAATAATTTATGTAAAAACTAAGTGGTAATAGTTTCTCTTTGAACTATTGTCTTCATGACACACAGTTAACAAGATGTCAGTGGCTCCTCCGTTGACTTGGCGTTGCGGCTCCTCTCCTCTTTGTCCTTCCACTTCGCGTCGCTCCCTTTTTCACTAACGGTCAATTCCCTCTTGACCCCGCCAGTGACCCCTGATCCGGTGGGGTCCCCCCTTTCTCACAGAGTAAGACATTTCTTTAGTCAGTGATCAACAACAAGAAAAAGAACAGAGGCCAGTGTCCGAGGTCACGTGAACAGAGCCCCTTGTGTCCGTCAAGGGCCTTAAAAATTCATCCTCAGATCTTAGAGACTTGAAGAGGGTCGGGGGGGCTGTACAGTAGGATCCATCTCTTTGCATCTTCATATTGTTTTTTTTTTTTTAATCCATTATCTCTCTCTCTCTTTTTGTGGTGGACTCAGGCTTTGGTGCTGAGCGTGAGCAGCTCGATGAAGGAGCTGAAGAGGGTGTCCAGCCAGCTCTGGTTGGCCATGCACTGCTGCACCACTTCCTCTTGGCCCGGGTCCTCCGTTGCCTGCTCAATGGTGTTGGTCTGTAAGAGTGGGACGGAAACAAAGAGACTCAAAACCAGTGTCTTAGACTACACAGAGCCAGCTTGTATGTGTTTTCTTTTTTTGTCTCTCTGAAGAGATTCGTGCTTTACCGTACAGTATATTTGCGGGAATGTGTACGAGTGCCTACATGCTAAAGCACGTGACTGAAGCATATACCAATTAGGGCTGGGACGATACATCTATCTCCCGATACGATACCATCACGATACTTGGGTGGCAATTTGATATGTATTGCGATTTTTAAGTATTGCAATTCGACAAGTATTGCGATTCAGTATTACAATTTAATGCGATTTTTATTAACACTAGACCATGGGGAAAAAGTTGGTTCATACACTTCTAGGGACTTTTAATTTGAAAAAAATATCTAAATTAATAAATTAAAATGTTTGATTTTCACCATGTATATAGTCAGAGATGTCCTGAAGTCAAATATATCAGTCATTGTCAGGGATTATTTATTACATTTTTTTCAGCAACCCAAAAATCAAAGAATAAAAGACATTTCCCTCACAAATTAGTGGTATTTTCTTTTTAATTTATAAAAGACATGTAATGTTTTATACCTCTGGTTAATATAATCCAATCAATCATATTTCCATATATGTATTTTATATATACAATTCCCTTTGTTAACATCTTATTTTGAAAACCGGACGTAGTCACACGTGTATACTTTCGTCGCTAGCTCTCCCCGTCAGCTCCGTTCTCTTTATACATCCATGGTCAGTTCTGTTTGACTGCATTTACCATAAATGTCAGTATATGGATGCTCTACAGTTGTAGCGTCGGCCAATTTGACTACGGAGATGCGAGTGGCATCTGGCTTGACCGCACGTTCCGCGTAGACTCAAATGAAGCAAATATATCGATTCTGGCATTAAAAAAATAAATTTCAAAATCGTAAAAAAAATCCACACATAGGTGAATCTATTTTTTTTTTTCCACCCCTAATACCAATACAAGAAAATTGCTTGCATACCTCTTTCTTGCACTGTAAGAAGGTGTGGTATTTATAGTGATGCAGGGAGTGGAAGAGACTGTAGATCCGATACGTCTCCGTTGACAGTTTAAGGTCCTAGAATAAAAAAAAAAGAAGAAAAAAAAGGAAATCAGATTAAGATCAATTTCAACACATTATACACAGACAGAAAAATATAAAAGCTACGGTGAATATTAACCTTACAGTTCCATGTAAGAAAGAGTGAAACTCGCAGCAGGTGTCGAGCTTTTTACGGTAATGGTTAATTTTGTTGATGCAGTGGTTTCAGTATCACCCAGAAACAAGAAAGAATCACCTGCTTATAGGCACAAAATCTCCTACTACGGTCCATAGAAGTCCCGATAGTGTATGAATAATTGATAATTATTAATATGATTAAAAGGGTATTCATTAGTGGGGACATTTTTGGTTGTAAAAGTTTCTTTAAAATACATTGAATTATCTATTAAGGGCCTACAAAACACTCCTAACCCTCTCAACACTCACACACCTACCTGTGGTTTAGGCAGGGTCTTTTTGACTCTGTTGAGGGTCTTGCGGTTGTAAGCGTCCCCGCTTAGCCGCACCCTCACCGCTCCTGAGTCCAGGGGGTCTACAATGATCTGGGGGTACGCATGCAGGACCTCCTGTCATGGGAGAGAGACAGCGAGACGGACAACAAGGTATTAAGACAAATGTAGAAAATGTGCCAGATGTTTGTACTTGAGTTTGTTTATTTTCATTACCAATAAATCTGTTGATTATTTTTGTGATCATTTAGTATATAAAATGTCAGAACCCGAGCAGCTAATCCTCACGCATGAAGCTGGAAACATTTTTGTATGATAAATGACTTAATTGATTAGTAGATTATCGCTTTAAATTAACTTTGTTTATTGACTAACCAATTAATCTAATGATTAAATCCATGACATTATTTCAGTCGTGAGGGACGGAGAGAGAAACCGTACATTCAGGAGAGATTACCTGGTGCTGAGAGCTCATGCTGACTCTCCTCAAAAGCCTCCTCTTCTGTTCGCTGATGATGCTGTCAATCTTCCTCATGGGTGGGAGGTACAGCTCGTCTGGTTGGACCAATCAAGGTAAAAGGAAGTTTCATTAGTCATCATTCATGTAGCTGCCAATCATTTTTAATACCGAGGGCAGATTCAAAGCAGCTCTCTCTGGCTATCAGCGTTCCCGGGGCTTCCCCTTCCACCTGTCACACCTTGTTCATTTGGATTTCCAAAAAGCCATTTAAAAATTAGCCTAAATATGTACGCTGTAGAATTCAGAGCGATTCCCCCTGCTATCGTAAGATCGGTTTTGTGCAGCTGGATGGCTCGAACTGAAACTTGGCAGCTGCTACTTGTTAGCGGCGGTGATGTTTATTCAACCTGCCCAAACTGTTCACGGATACTTGAAGCCACGTGAGGAAAATAACCATCCAAACGCCTCGATACATCCGTTTCAATGCAGACATTTGATCTGCAGAAAACATGCTACCAGACTGGCAGGTCTGGTTAGGTTAGAGACCTCACACACAGGCTTCTCACTCTCTTCCTGTCTCCTACATGTCAGTAGATTTTTAAATGAGGCCTTAATTGAAAACATGCTGAGGCGGCAGTGTGCGTGTGCAGTTTCTCACCGTCAGTGTCCTCCAGGGCTTGGATCATGTCGGGGTCCAGCGCTGTGCTGACCAGCATCTCCACGTAGCTCCTGAACATCTCCCTCATGGCACGGTTGTTCACTCCGCCTTTCACTGGCACTGAGGAGCGAGACGACAACCAGAGTTTAACCCAACCTTCTACCATTACAATGACTTCTAAATGGCGAACATGCGAGCACAATAAAACAAAAATGGCATCTCACTTTCATTCTCACTAGCTGCCTCCTCCGATGAGTCCGAGTCAGATGATGAAGGTATTTCCTTCAGCCACTTCTTCCTCTTCTTGGGCGGTGGCTCCGCCTTCACTTTGGCCGGCTTGGACTTGGGTGGGCGCTCGGCCTTTTCCTTCTCTTTCCTCTCCACCGCTTTCTTCTCCTCCTTCGCTCGGCCTCGTTCTGCTGCCGTGGTGCGTTTCTCCACTTTGTCCTGCTGCGGCTGCACTCGCTTCTCCCTCTCCTTCTCCTTCTCTGGCTCCCTCTCTTTCTCCTTCTCCTTTGCTTTGGGCACAGCAGCTGGAGCCTCCTTCTTCTCCCGCGGTTCTTTTGTTGTCGCGGTTCTTGTTCTCTCCCTCGGTTCACGCAGGACTGGCGGAGCCACTCTCTCCTCTTTCTCTATTTTCGGTGGCGCCTGGGTGGCAGGAGGGGAAGCCATTCTGGGAAGGGACTGGCGTCTGTGACACATGAAGAGGTTGTTTTAGAGATGGAAACCACTTTAGAGATGAACAGAATGTATGTAACCTGCCAAAAGTACTTAGGAAAGGACATCAACGGTATCAGCAAAGTAATTCACGACATTATAACACAAAGATCATGACCACAGGTGAGAGTTGGAACCTAAATCAACTGGGAAATCGAGAGCAATGCTATTCCCTGATCTGGGCAAATGATCCAAACTAAACCTAGCAAGTCTCAGTTATGAATAGGATTTTTGATAAAGGCAAATATTGGTACCTGAGAGCAGGTGTGGCTCTGCGCCAAGGTCTCCGAGAGCAGACTCTCACATAGTCCTTCTTGTTGACATTCTCCAGAAACTTGACATAGATTCGCTGGTATCGCCTCTTGGCATCTCCAAAGTAGCCAAGATACTGTGCCAGAAACAGAGTAGAAAGATTTGATTACAGCACAGCACAACTTTCAGTGTCATTAATTTGACTGATGACACTGGGACAATACGGTGTGCAAGAATATGCTTTGATGTGGCCGGGACTGTGAAAAGTGTCTAACTGTTTGCAGGTGTGGTTAGATGACTGAGTGCTTGGGGCGGGGAACTCACGTTGCTTGTAGCGCAGAACTGTCTCTGTCCATCTTTGATCTCTGGGCTGAACTTCTGCAGGAGGGCTTTCTGCACCCTCCAGATGGGTGGAGGCTCGCGGCCCATCTGCAGGGCCAGCTGGGCACAAACACACGGCACACAGGTTAAGTATAAAATGTCTCTGTTATCTGGCAGCTACTGCAGGACTCATGTTTCAAATCATTTTACTCATTAAAGTGATTTTCCCTAATGGGTTTTCCTTGGCTATAACAATATCTTAGATTGCACTATTTTAGTCTGTGCAGACACCGTGTCAGCGTGATTTGGTATTAGTTAAAATCATTTATTCACTTTGTTGACTTTACACCAAAAGGCAAGTAACTTTTCTCTATTTTTGGCCAAACAAAATATTCATTAACTGTCAATAACACACATTTCCACACAAATACCTTGAGAGTTCGAATGTCTTCCACCCGCACCACAAACTCGTCCCTTTCTCTGAAAATGCCCTCGCCTCCGCTCTCGCTCTCGTCCTCCTCGCTCTCTCCAGCGATGGCAGCGTCTTCTTGCTTCTGGGCGAGATGCAGGGAGGTGTTCTTAGGAGCCGGGGGCTCTTCGGGAGAGGCGGGGGACTCTGGAGACGGCATGGGAGACTCCTTCTGATCTGAAGTTGGGGGAGGAGGGGAAGTTGCAGGAGGAGGAGTGGCAGGCTGAGGGAGAGTAGCGGGCGGGGGAGGTGGCGGAGAGGGGGATGTGGGAGCGACGGGGCTCGGAGGCTGGGAGTTCTCCTGTTGTTCCTCTGGTGGAGGCAGGGGTGAGGAGAGGGAGAGGGGAGGGAGGGGGGAGTGAGAGGGAGAACAGGATGAGGCGGGAGATGGAGGGACGGAGGGAGGTTCAGGAGTTTCTGGCTCTGGAGGAATCTCGGGGAGGGGCGCTGGAAGGAAAGAAGGGCAAGATTAAGGTTAAGGTCAATTTAACAGATCAATTTACCACAAGAATTTAATCAAATTAATTATTTAACAAGTATATAATGGGTCATTTTATTAGACAAAAAAAAATACAGCAATAGCTCAGCCTGAGGGGAAATTATTAATTTTCTTAAGTTGTAAAAAAATCAATGCAAGAAAATGGGACACGAGAGGAATAAAAAGCTTACCATCAAGGCTGGGGGCGCAGAGGGTTTCCAGCTGTGGCTCTCTCTCCTCTGTCATATCACTCTCTTCATCTCCTCCTATGCTCCTCTCCTCCTCATTCTCCTCTTTGTTCTCATCCATGTCTCCATCTTCCGGCTCGAGGACATCCGGTTCGTTGGACTGAGGCATGTCGTGAGGGGTGTGCATGGTGGGCTGTGGGCTAAGCGTCGGGGGCTGCAGCGTGGGAGTCAGCGGGGACTGGGTAGCCTGAGGCTGAGGCAGCGGAGGTGAAGGTGGCAGCGGCGTCTGCATGTTAGAGTTGAGCTGCGGAGTGTCGTACAGAGCAGAAATGGCCGAGGAGATGCTCTTCTGGAGGTCCTGGTTCTTCCCGACCGAGTCCTCCTCATCGGAGGAGAACGAAGGCAAGGTCTCCAGGTTCCTCTTCAGCTCATCCTCCAAGCGCTTGGGGCTGTGGCAGTTGCCCAGAGCCAGACCCCCATTCCCTTCACTGTCCCCGAATGAAGGCGGCGGCGGTGGAGGAGGAGGTGCGGGAGACAGCGGGCGCAGACCTCCTGATTTACAGGGTGAGTTTTCACCGTTGTCATGTTCCATTCCTGGTGAGATGTCCAAGCCTGGAGGTCTCTTCCCCGTCTTGAGGAAGTCCAAGAATGAAGCGACGAAGCCGGCTTTGGACTCAGAGTCCTTCTCATCGCCCTAGAAGTAAAACCAAAGAGAGACTTACCACCTCTAACATAGTCAACTCGACAATTATCAAGCAACTTTTTTAGCATTTATTGGTTAACTTTGATACACAGATATAATTGTGTAGCTCTTACTCTTTCCTCCAGCCCCTCGTCGTCCACTCCTTCACTCATCATCTGGATTTTCTGCCTGTTCTTGTCCTGACTTCTGTTGCTTTCAGTGCTGCAGGGGGGTCCAGGACTTAAACCGAGTGAGGGAGCGGAGCCCACCGAACCGTCCGACAAAGCGGGGTCCGTGCCAGACAAAGAGTCCGTCCTCAGCAAGGCATCAGAGGAGGACAGGGTACCGATGGGTAACTTGATCTAAAACAAAAAGAAAAAAAACGTAAGATTTAATGTAATTTGCCTGAACACACAGATATATACTTCTTGTTTATCTTTTTTTCTCAAAAGGTACCATATATATAGCTTGTGAAAACAAACATTAATTTATTAGTAACACACCTGTGCTTAAATGACAATTTGTTTCAATATATCCACGCTTTTCTAGACTGAATGCCACTGACCTTCAGAGGAGGAATCGGCTCGTGTAGCTGCTGCTGCTGCTGCTGCTGGTGATGGAGCTGCTGCGGCTGCTGCTGATGGAGGGGATGTTGCTGTATCTGATCCGGCTCCTTCCCGCTCATTTCCATGTACATATCTTCCCTCCTTTGTCCCCTACCCCGGCTTCCACGGCCCCTTCCTCTTCCTCGTCCCTCCACAGTGAATCCCCCTCCTGTTGTCGTTCCGCCCATCTCCCCCATCATCCCTCGTGGAGTGTAGGGCTCAGGCATTGGGCGGATGCGAGGCCTGCCTCGTGGCCTAGGAGGACCCTCTCTTTTGGGTCTGGAGGGCTTTCGGCCTCTCTTCTTGGGTCCATCCTGAGGCAGAACAGAGTGTGAGCCCATAGAAGAGTAGCCAGAGGAGTGGTAGAAGTCAATGTCACCCATTAAAGGGCTGAGAGACCCACTTCCTCCTCCTCCCTTTCTGCAGCTTGACACCAAGTCTGGCAACAGGTCCGGTAGCCTCCGGCTGTTCAACCGGATGTCAGCTGGCTGGTTGTCTTTATCCTCATCATCTTCAAACTCATATTCTTGAGCGTAACTTTTCTTAGGCAGTGTGTTGGGGTCCCGGCGCTCCTTCAACAGGTGGAAAGAGCTGGACTTGAGGAGCTTCTTGGGACGAGATGAGCAGAAAATGGGAGATTGGAGGCCTCCAGAAGCAGCTCCTTGGTTGGTTCCTCCAGGCCCGGAGGACAGTTTAGCTCCAGAGTTGTTGGGACCAGCAGGATTGGAGCCCATACCCATAGCTGGGGCCTGGGTCTGTATCAATCCCAGCTGTTCAGTGTTCACAGTGGAAGGGAGCTCGTGGGTTTTAAGGGAGTCTAGATCCAGAGTCATGGTGTTGTTGCTGGGTTCTTCCATGCCATGACAGTATGGCTCATAACCCTGATCGCCACCATGGTGACCCATCATGTCATAGCTAGCTCCGCTACTTCCCCCTGCTCCGCCTCCACCCTGTCCAGCTTTCATGGAATCCATTCCCTCTTGCCCAGTGTGGCTTTCATTCATCTCCTCCTGTCCTGGTCCTGCACCTCCAGCACAGCTGGACTTGTAGTCCTCTGCACAAAACATGTCTTCCATTCCTGGGAAAAAGGAGCGGTCCTCATCTTGAAGGAGGGAGTCCGGGAAGCAGATGGAAGTCAGGGGTACAAAGCGGTTACTTTGTTGATTCTGGTCTGCTTTCTCCACCGGGCTGACGTTGTCAAACTGGTGCTGCTCGGAGCGCTGCTGGTCCAGCTGGCTCTGCTGAGGGGTGAGCTGGGATGAGAGTGGCTGCTGCGGGTCGGACTGAGGCTGGGAGTGGGCTGAGGCGGACGGTGGGGGTATGTGGTGAGGGTGTGGGGGCTGCTGCTGAGAGTGCGGGTGGTGAGGGTGGGTCTGTTGGTGTTGCTGTTGCTGCGGGTGGTGCTGTGAAAGGTGGTGCATGTGAGGCGGGGTGGATAAGCCGATGTCGGGCTCAGAGAGGAAGGAGTGCAGCTCGGAAGCCGGGTGTTGCTGCGAGTGATGGTGGGATGGGTGCTGCCTCTGCTGCTGCTCCTGCTGCTGTCTGTGGCGCTCACTGCTACCTCCGCTCCTCCCCACGCTGCCTGGTCCGCCGCGTCTGTCCTCTGCGACAGCTACGTCCGTGCTGGAGGTCTGAGAAAGGGAGCGCTCCAGCATGTCCAGGGAAGACACCACTGAGCTCTGTTTAACCTGGCTCTGCTCGTGCTGATGTGGAGGGGGCCTGTGGTTGTAGTGAGCCGCCGCCACCTCCAAAGCCTGGGACTGGAGCTGAAGCTGGAGCTGGGTGGTTTGGGACTGAGACTGAGCCTGGTGTTTACTGGAGCCAAGTGTCCCACCGGCACTTTCCATTACAGCTTGCTGTTGGCTAATAGAGTGCTGCTGCTGTTGGGGATGAGAGTCCATTTTATGGTGCTGTTGATGCTGAGGGTGGGAGTCCATTTTTGGGTGTTGCTGATGCGGTTGGTGCTGCCGATGAGAGTCCATCTTGTGGTGCTGTTCTAGTTGATGTTGTTGGTGAGAATCCATCTTATGGTGCTGTTGATGAGGCTCCAGTTTGTTGCGGGTGGTGTGCGACAGCACCGACTGAAGCAGGTGCGGTGGCTGACGGGACTGATCGGTGGGAGAGTCCATGAGGGAGGCGGCAGCTTGAGACTGGGAATGCTGTTGCTGGACTTCCGGCGTTTTCCGAGGATACGGGATTTCGGCGCGCTCCTGTGGCTTCTTTTGGAGCTCCATTTGGGTGTGGGACGGTATCTGCGAGTGTGAGGACACATGCTGACTGTGTGAGGAGTGTTGGGGAGCAAGGGAGTGTTGACTGTACGGGTCACCCCGCCCGTAGTGGACTACCGAGCCCAGGTTGTCGTGGTGATGGAGATGGGAGTGCACTTGTTCAGCGCTGCCTCTCCCTCCGCTGCTCCGGCTGCTTCCAACAGACCTCTCATTCCTTTGCTGCTGCTGCTGTTGTTGCTGTTGATGGTGGTGTTGTTGTTGATGTTGTTGCTGTTGTTGTTTCTTGAGAGACATCTCCAGCTGGTTCTCCAGCCCTGAGATGGCCCCTCCAGACCCTGCATTACCAGTAGATGTGGCACTGTGGGTGCGTATAACACTCTGGGGGTGGTACCGCTCCTCAGGGCTTTTACCCATGTCGTAGCTCAGGCCTTTGCCTGAATCAGTGGTTGGAGGCACTGACTGGGGCTGAGGCTGCGTTTGCTGGGATGTCTGTTGGGGTTGTTGTTGAGGATGGTGATGAGCAGCCTGAGGACCAGGACTTGCTTGGGCTTGCAGCAGATGCTGGATCAAGAACTCATCGTCGTCATCCACTTCCTCTTGGGATCTCTGAGAGCCCACTCCTAGCATGGAAGTGTCCTTTGTTTTGGAGGAGGTGGAATGATAGGACTGAGGTTGGGAGCTGGGGCCTCTGGTGTCGGGGTAGCCCTGTGGGGAGGCCAGGAAGGTGGGGGAGAGAACTGAGGGAATGTACTTATTAGAGCCTGGACCTCCTGGAGACTGTGTGGGGCAGGTGGGCACTGGGGAGTGCAACCCTGGACGGATGATGCCTGAGTTGCCTGATGGAGAGGGGCTAGAGTCTGGAATATGATAAGACCCTCCACCGCTACCACCTCCACCTCTCTCATTGGTCATACTATTTCCCGCTCCTCCCGCTGACCCGGAGTTCCCACTTCCTGTGCCGCTACTGCTTCCTCCCCCAGACGCTCCGCTGCCTGATGAACCACTTGACCTTAATAGGGCAGGGGAGTGACCTGGGGCTCCGTAGCCTAGTGATGGGCTTCCAGCTCCACCCAGAGAGGATGGAAGGGATCCATAAGCGGAGTCAGCTCCATAGATATCAGTGGGGTATGACTGACTTCGCCCTCCTAAACTCCCATAGCCTTTCCCACCCGTACCTGAGCTCAGGTCTTGGGCTTGTGGTGAACTGAAGCCTCCGTAGGACTGACCCAGGTGGGAAGTAGGGGGCTGATTAGGTGAATATGACTGCGTCTGTTGTTGGGGTGGGGTCTGACCAGTAAGAGCAGAGGTGGGGGTCTTCACCGGGGGCACAGGAGAACCATAGCCAGAGAGGCAGGATTTGGGGAGAGACTGGGGGGCTGAGGAGGAGGTGGCAGGGGGCTGCTGCTGCTGCTGTGGGGCAGGGGGAGGAGGAGCTGCTTGAGGGGGTGGCTGCTGCCTGGAAGAGGCTGCGCTGGAGCTGGATGTGGGGATTGAGTTGGAGGGATGAGCGCCAGAGGTGGCAGAAGAAGAGGAGGAGGATGAGGAGGTGGAGGAAGCAGAAGGGGGCGTGTGGGGAGTTCTTGAGGATGACGCTGAACTGGCAGAAGAATAGCCACTGCTGGAGCTGCTTTTGGTACCTTTCCCAGCTGAGGAAGAAGACGAGGAGGACGAGGAGGAGGAATAGGGAGGCTGTATGATTGGCCGATACTGCTCAGTGCGAGAGGCAGACTTGAGGTCAGATGAGGGGCTCTGGTCGCCCAGTGGGCTGCAGGAAAGGCCAGCGTGCCTGTGGTGGGTGGCAATCTGCTGGTACCCCGCCCCTCCACAGCTGAGGTAGTGCTGAAGGGAGTGGGCAGCAGAGGACGAGAGCTGGGACTGAGCTGGCGTGGGCCGCTGGTAGTGCTTGATAACGCTGTCCTGCCGGGGAACAGCCCGTTCCTGAGCCGAATTGGACTGGGACTGGGACTGAGGCTGGGGCTGGGCCGAGGAAAACACTGACGCATTGTACAGCTGGGACGACTGGTCCTGGAGCTGTGATGATAGCAGGTTGAACTGGTGGGACTGCAGGTGCCTGGCAGAGGACGCCTGGGCTGATGTGGCACTCGTGGGATCCTGGCTGCCCCTGTAGGCAGCTGCTGCAGCACCCTGCGAGGACAGTAGTCTATCAAAACCCAGGCTGGACTGGGAAGGGGCCTTGATGTGTAGTAGGGGGTCATGTGGGGAGAGCAGGCCATTGGACGTGGGACTAAACGTGGGCGTGTCCTGGAGGGAGAGGGAGGCTGTGGGGAAAGAGCGGCTGGAGAAGGATGCTGGATGCTGATAGGCTGAGAGAGCTGAGGAGGAGGGGAAGGAGCCAGAGCCAGGAAGGGCTCCAGAGATGAATAGTTCAGGAGGAGCAGGTGTGTGCATGGCTGTTAGAAAAAGGAAGACATATTGCAAAATTACTAAGTATCCATCAAGCTATCATTTAAACTAATGAACGCAAGAATGAGTATTTTAAAAGTATTCTATAGTAAGACTATTAACAAGTTAAATGTTATATGAAAATGCTCAAATAGTAACAATGTCAGAATAATAATGAAGGCAAACATTGGGCGGTTCTTTAAATGTCATATTGACTGTGGGGCCTGTTTGAATGTCAACACATGAGGGAAGATCTAACGCAGCCCCACCTGTCTGCCAGGATGGCGTGCGGAACTGGGAAAGAAGGGAGGAGGCGGAGGGCGGAGGCTGGGGACCCCGAGACTCCAGGGCTGAGATCAGATTCATGACGGAGGCATCGGGGGCAGAGGGGCTGGCATGGTGCAGGCCAGTGTCAAAGAGCCCCGACAGACCTTTGGGAAGGAAAAAACAGAACCATGAGAAATGATTAATTAATAAAAAAAAATGCAAATATGAACAGCTAATTGCAGAGATGTAGATGAAATCAAAAATCTAAAAGAAAGGATTTTAGGATCAAGACTTAAATCAAAGTTTATCCTGCTGTCCCAATGATTTAAATACATCAACTTCTGTTGCTCAAAACAAGATAAACTGTATGAGAATGACCGCTGTGACTGCAGGCGTTAACATCTAGGGCTTCAACTCAATTGAGCTATAATGTGCACATTTCTCAATGACAATCTACCAGGGTCTACACGGGGACACATAATAATTCATTGCTGGGGCCCCTTATGGTGGTGACATGGAAGGTATGACATTTGTCTCACCCAAACTCCGTCCAGCTGCTCCCCAAGCCCCGCCTTGGCCAGAGCTCCCTGGGTGGTGATTGGTGGCATAGCCCTGCAGAGGGTGTGGGGTGGCGTAGGCTTGTCGGTGAAGGAGCTCAGACTCAGGGTGGGATGATCTGGAAGTCCCATATACAAGACTGGAGAGAAAAAGGGGAGTGAGTGGGGGGGATTGTGAAGTGTCATTAATTTCAGAGGCACATTTGCATAAACTTAATCTGTTCCCCAAAATGTGACCCTTGAGATAAACAACAGTCTTGGCTTTGGGTCACGTTTTTAAGATGCACAAAAGTCTGACATGCAAGTTAATTAAAAATCCAACAAATGAGATGTCAACTCAAGCCTGTTCATTTTGTTTGGGCTCCAAATGTACAACATGTGAAAACCAAAAAATCCCTGATGAGCATGATCTACAAGTTAAGGGGAAGGATTTTTTTTTTTTCCCCCAATCAACATCTAAACAGAATAAAAAACTTGGGGACATTACACCAACATGTATTACAGTAGATGCAAATCTGTCAAATGTAAGTGTCATGCAAAAATAATGGGATAGTTAATTTGCAAATATTATAATGGACTCCACCCTTACATAATTTATACATTTACAAACTAAATAAGCTTCTTATTCAACGCTGAAGGTTTGCAAGTTGCAGGACTTTGCTTTACAACAGATAGATGAAATGCGTGGCTGCCTGGCCAGATAGCATGCTACAGTAGCATCTGTGCTATAGTGTTAGCACCGCCTAGCAGCAAAGCAAAGCACAGCAGCTAGATGGTAGAAATGCAGAGAGACTAGGCCTCAAAACTGAAAGGCCAGGCTTTTTACGTGTAAATAAACCACAAATAACCAACATGCATGATTTAAACCAAGTGAAAAATACAGTTTCCTATCATATACACTAAAGACAAACGACTAATTAGTCTGCAGGCATTGATTATGTCGATGAAGCTAACAGCTGGATTGGTGCAAGTCGACGCAAATGCATGCTAAGCTTGCATGCAAACACCAGAGACATAGCACAGGGTTTGTTTAGCCAAATATCACTTCACACACCAACAGGAAGCCTGGGTGGCTTTGGACTGTAAGTAAGGCTGCTAACTACTGGGGTAAAAAATATATATCTGAAAATGTGTGCAGATAAATAAGCAATGATGCTTGCACTGTGCACAGGCCTCCACTGACTTCCATGCAACACAGCGCTAGCTTTGCAGGCTAGAAGCTATCCTGCACAGCACAGGCGATTTTTCATCATCTTATAAATACATTTTTTAATGTTTGACAAATTGCAAATTTAATGCATTAATAATATTCCACAATTTAATTATGCAAATTAACACAAACCATGCAAAAATCCCCCAATTTATCTACATCATGCTTGAAAAAAAAATGCATTAAAAAAAAAATCACAATTTTATTTGAGTTATTGCACCACCTCTACCTTAATATTTTCTTTATAACAATTTGCAAAAATGCATTATTCTTGGTTAATATGCATGCATCATATGCATTATTCTTGTTGATGTATGTCTTTGCTGCGTCTGCACTCTTCGCAGTTTGCTATAATAAATCCAATTTATATATCTATGGATGGGTCTGTGTCCACCAGGCCTGCTGCTGCTGCACACACACACACACAGGGAACAATAATTCCTATGGATGCTCCAGACATACCTCCACCTCCACCTAACCACCTCCACCTCCACCTAAGTCTGTCAATCACATCCAATATATATCCACCAACCTTTTCCCTTTCCTCCACCCCGCCCACCCCTTTCTCTTTACACACACTGCCTCTCTATATTCCTGATTATAATATTATTATTTGGATGACACATAATAATGTGCAATAAGCATGGCAACCGTGAAGTGAAAACCCAATGGCGACAATTTGTTTACATGGAGGCCACACATCACTGCAAAAAAAAAAAAGTCCCATTTCATTTCATGCATGCACATTGTCTGCTGAATCCAATGCATTATTACCTTGCTTTAGCAGATCTCTCGTAGCTCCATCCTGCTCCTGCGCCCAGATCACCGAAGCCTGTTCCCGGGTAATTTCTATCCATTTATGTACACAAATGTGGTGCGATGATGATGATGATGATGGATAGAAAGCAACGTCGCAGTTGTTGCCGATTTTACGCACAAAAAAAATGGTCTTTTCAGGCTATTTTCCCCGGTTTCATAAGCAAGAAGTCCTCAGGAGTGGAAAACAGCATATTGAAAGAGAAATGGAGGTGGAAGAGGAGGAGGAGGAGGAGAAAGCTTTGGAGCTTGTGGATGAAAAAAAAAAAAGAGAGAAGAGGGGGGTCTACGGGGTTATAATCCAAAAACAGCCTCCAACAAAAAACAGTCTTTCTCCTTTTCCTTTCACATGTATCATCGCAGTCTCCAAAAATCAAGTCATGATGGAAAGATTTAGCTTTGCTGCTCAGGCGGTGGACGAATTGCTGATAAACATTTGATTTGAATGCGTCCCTTTTTTCTCTCCTCCACCACCAACGTCTCTCTCTCTCTCTCCTCCCCTTTCTCTTTAGGCTAGCGATGCTAACACCACACAGAAACGATTGCAAACGAGTGGGCCACGTTGGTAGAGCAAAAAGAAATCCCCGAAATCTTTTCCTTTCAATGCAAATTCCCACCAGCACCCCTCCTCCTCTGTCCTCCTCTGTGTTTGTGTGCTAGCTGCTAGCTGTCACTTACGACGCATCAAAATAAAACAGCTTTTTATTTCCCCCTTAATGCTGGCTCTTCTTCCTCTGATTTCTGCTTTTTCTCTCGCCATTCAAGTAAAAGAAGAGTTCCCTAAGCTAAGTGTGGAATACAAGCTGGTAAAACAACACACAAATACCCCGATTTGGACGTGTAAAAAGGAAAAGCAGGCCGCGTTTTAAAATATCTTTTACAAATTTTCCTCCGGAGACGCCATTTTTGAAGGCAGGCTTGTCCGTCCTCTCTCTCTCTGTCTCTCTCTCTGTCTCTCTTTCTGTGTCTCTGTCTCACCGCGGAGACTCACTCAGTGTCTGCGGTGACCTCCATTCACCGGCCTCTTCATGCTTTTCCAGATTTTCATCTTAATTCAGACTACATTTTACGCGAACAACAAAAAAAAAGAAGTCAGCTGTTTGTTGTGGATGCTGCGATTGGCTGAGACGCGTTCGAGTGCACAAATATTTCCAGTGATAACCAGATTTATACATACAGGCCTGCAGCCTCCTCCAGCAGCAGCTCTGCAAAGCAAACTCACATCACAATTGTGTGCAGCCTGTTTTAAGAGAGACTTTTCCTGCATCCAGTCGGATACTTAATTAGGCAAAACTTGCATGCAAAATAAGGGGGTATTTTTTTTCCCTTTCATATGCGAACATTTTTAAAGATATATATATATTTTTTGGTGCTATTTTTATTACAGGTATTTGTGTCTGCCAGACCTCATATGTACTTGATTTGTGCACCAGTAGATGGCACACTGGATTTTTACATTGTGTACATTTATACACATTTATATATATACTGTATATTCATGTCATGAAATAAGAAGAAGAAGAAGAAGAGAACAAAATTAAAATAAAAATGTTAAATATCTATATATACATATATATATATACATACATACATACACACATATACATACATATTCATACCTACATACACACACATATACACACATACACATATGCATAAACATACATACACACACATACATACATATATATAAAAATAGAAAAAACATTTTTTAATAATAATAATAACAATATATGACAACATTTTTAAAGATACCAATACCTGTTTATATTTGGTGATATTTTTATTACCGGTATTTGTGTTTGCTAGACCTCATGTGTACTTGATTTGTGCACCAGTAGATGGCACACTGGATTTTTACATTGTGTACATTTATACACATTTATATATATATATACATATCTATATCTATATAGATATAGATATATATACTGTATATTCATGTCATGAAATAAGAAGAAGAAGAAGAGAACAAAATTAAAATAAAAATGTTAAATATCTATATATACATATATATATACATACATACATACACACATATACATACATATTCATACCTACATACACACACATATACACACATACACATATGCATAAACATACATACACACACATACATACACATACATACATATATATATAAAAATAGAAAAAGCATTTTTTAATAATAATAATAACAATATATGACAACATTTTTAAAGATACCAATACCTGTTTATATTTGGTGATATTTTTATTACCGGTATTTGTGTCTGCCAGACCTCATGTGTACTTGATTTGTGCACCAGTAGATGGCACACTGGATTTTTTAAAGCCATCATATAAAGGAAGAGGAATCACTGAGACAGACGGATGAGAGAGAGACACTTAATTTACTTTACCATCATATTAACCTGTCACTATCTCTAGTTGCAACCTAGATAATATTAAAAAATAATAACAACCCCTGAACTGGCATCTAATCTAGTTAATATTGCTGAATGCACACACACACACACACACACACACTAGAAGTCCATTTGTTAGATGCTTAATTAGGCAAAACTGGCATGCAAATAAGGGGGTATTTTTAATCCTATTTCATATGCCAACATTTTTAAAGATACCAATACCTAAACGCATTTTTTTTTAGGATAGCATTCCTATAAGTAGAAAAGACTGGGTATAAATATATGTATGTATACATCCGTTTCTGGACGCATGTGTACATTTATACACAATTATGTATATATATACATATATATACTGTATATTTGTTTTATCAACTTGTCCTACCATTTTACCACTTCTATTATTATTGATATGTTCTGTGATGTTCTGTTTTAGCAGTTACCATATCTGTTACTTTATTTATCTGCTTTTATTGTCTTGTGAAGCACTTTATAACATCTGTTTTGAGAAGTGCTATATAAATAAATGTATTATTATTATTATTATTATTATTATAATACCTGTTTACGCTTTTTTTTGGTGCTATTTTTATTACCGGTTATTTGTGTCTGCCAGACCTCGTGTACTTGATTTGTGCGCCAGTAGATGGCACACTGGATTTTATAAAGCCATCATCTAAAGGAGGAGGAATCATTGAGACAAACAGAGATGCTCATATTTCATATTTTTAACCAGGAACACTTAAATTTACTTTGCCATCATATTAACCTGTCACTATCTCCAGTTGCAATCAAGATGATATTAGAAAATAATAACAACACCTGAACTGGCATCTAATCTAGTTAATTTTGCTGAATGCACACACTAGAAGTCCATTTGTCAGATGCTTAATTAGCCAAAACTGGCATGCAAATAAGGGGGTATTTTTCCCCTTTCATATGCCAACATTTTTAAAGATACCAATACCTGTTTACGTACGTTTTTTTGGTGCTATTTTTATTACGGGTTATTTGTGTCTGCCAGACCTCATGTGTACTTGATTTGTGCGCCAGTAGATGGCACACTGGATTTTTATAGCCATCATAAAGGAGGAGGAATCACTGAGACAGACAGAGATGCTCATATTTCATATTTTTACAAGAGACACTTTAATTGGCTTTGCCATCATATTCACCTTTGAGCTTCCTTGTAATACAGTGAACAGAAAACTTGCCACAAAATGACAATTCAAATAAAAAAGGTCAAAATGTTTAGGTGTTTTTTCCCCATGACACTCAACCCTGGAAATGTTTCTTTTATATAAATCTCTGTTTTACTCTACTTTTTGTTAACTCTGACTGCTTACTGTACTATACCAGAGTGTTAGGTTTGTCTAGCTGAATGCTGCTGTGTATCACACAGAGCTTTTTAGATTCCCATTTCAACATAATAGGTAAAAGTTTACTGGCAAAGGTCAATACTGTAGGCTACAATACTGTATACACAGAAAAGGGATATGCACATCAGTGTTTAAAGTAAATGTATTTGTGTAGCAATGTGTTTCATGTATTACAGTACAAACAGAAGATTCACCATTAAGCTTTCTTGTAATGTAGTGAACAGAAAATTTGCCACAAAATGACAATTAAAAAAAATTAGAAACCCAGTAATAATGAAAAAAAGCAACTATCTCCAGTTGCAACCAAGATAATATTAGAAAATAATAACAACACGTGAACTGGCATCTAATCTAGTTAATATTGCTGAATGCACACACACACTAGAAGTCTATTTGTCCAGAAATTCATTGTGTATATGAGTGTTTGTGGCCCTCTAGTGGTGAATTTAACTAAAATACTGTAAATACTTAGTGACTGCAACATTTTATCCATTTCAACTTTTGCACGTTTTGACACTATATGTGCAAAACATGGGAGAAAAAGTGTTTGTTTGTGGGGTAAGCATTACTTGTCATTTATTGTAACTTTGCTCAGTTGTTGGTATAACAGTTTGTCTTATTCGCTTTGGCTTATTTCTCAAACAATGAGTTCAGATCTCTGAACAATTAGTTTGTTGTTCAAAACAGATTAGAATTTCTCATGCATTCAAGCAAATTGCACGTGTTTAGGCACAAAGAGTAAGAACAACAGTCTACAGATTGCACAATAACCACTTGCACATGTCTTGCTGAGCAAAACTGATGAGTTGATTCTCGGTGAAATTTTCATCTTTTGAGCCATCACATGCAAAATGATCCATTCAATTATCAAAATCTATCGGATATGCATGTATATTCCATAAATATCTATGAGGGGGTCTCAATTTGTTGTTTTTCACTGAACTATCGCAGCTTTTTTTCATTATTACTGGGTTTTTGATATTTTTTAATTGTCATTTTGGGGCAAATTTTCTACAAGAAAGCTCAACGGTGAATTTTCTGTTTGTACTGTAATACATGAAACACATTGCTACACAAATACATTTACTTTAAACACTAATGTGCATATCCCTTTTCTGTGTATACAGTAATGTAGCCTACAGTATTGACCTTTTCCAGTAAACTTTTACCTATAATGTTGAAACGGGAATCTAAAAAGCTCTGTGTGATACACAACAGCATTCAGCTAGACAGACCTAACACTCTGGTATAGTACAGTAAGCAGTCAGAGGAAAAGGTGCTTCACATTGTCACCCAGATGCCATCGGAAGTTACTCAGTGTTAAGTAAACCTCACAATTTTTCTCAAATACACAATCAGAACAAGACGAGTTGGATGTTCAAAATAAGAAACAAATGTGTGTTCCTAAAGGGATTAACCTCAATAATGCTACACATTTATTTTTATCTTTAAAAACCTCAAAATTCTGTATTATTTTTAATGATCAATGCTAATTTGACAATTTCTTGGTGAAAAAAATGCTACAACTCTCAGCCTCTTAAGCCAACAAAGCCATGTAAAACAAAGTCAGGCTTTCCAGTCTCTCTTCAGGAAAAGGCCCTCCCCTGTGGTGAGTATTTTAGATGCATTATGAGGTCTTTGTAATGCACAGTGCTTGACTCAAAAGGTCAGCTATCTGCATATTCATTAGTAAAAATGGCAAAACAAAAGGACAGGAATGAAAGCAATTAAGAAGACCTAAATGATATAGGTCGATGTACATAAATGGGAAAGAATATCAGAGACAAAACTTAATTGTTTTTCCGCTATTTTCTTGATGATCTCAATATTACTTGACACTTTGGCAACATTGTCCTTGTTACATTCAATGCCAATAAAGCATATTGAATTGAAAAAGTGGTAAACTAAGAGAAAGGAGCAAAGAACTCACTTAAACATCTTGCAAAAAAAATAAATAGACTAGAAATTAAAGTAAGAATTTCAAATCAAACTGTATAATCTCTTGCAGATGATTCATTTCAGTCACTGTCCTGCCTCCTCCCTCCCTCCTTCCCTCCCTGCCTCTGTCCCTCCCTCCCTTGATCTCTTTAACCAATCTGTAACCACACTTGACTGCAGATCTTACAGCGAAGCACCACCACCACCACCACAAACTCCAGCTCTTCTCTCTCAAAATGCCAGACTCTAACGAAGCTGCACCAGCACCATGCCAGGTTATCAAAGAGGATGTTGACAAATGGTGAGTTCTGACAGGAATGATGTACAATTATAGATGCTGAAAATGGTATTTATACAAATATACATACCAGTGTGACAGTCTTTGGTGAGTTTAAGTGCCAGTGCAGAGTGTTTTTAAACTGTGTGCCCTCAGGGAATGTTAATTAACTGTGTTTGTGTTCCATCTAAATACTGGTCACTTTCCATTACATCAATGTAGCCATCTCAGTTATCATTATTGGCCTCTTCATTGTGGGACATCCAGTATATTCATATTAACTTCTCATGTGGGTTCAACTTGTAAGAGCGCCTGTGGGGTCATTAATTAGATTTAATGTAGAATTCTTGTTCACAACTTTCAGTGAGTCCACTCCACATCAAAGTGTAATGACATTCACAGAGGGCACTTACGGTAACATACATGTCTTGAGAAGCACAAATAGACCTGAGGTTTTAAAATAGGCATCCACATGTACGACCTATAGCAGAAGATCGGCCCATTCCAGGCTGGTTGGTTCGTGTTACATGTGAAGAAGCGACAGACGTTTGGTGCACATGTCCACGTGCAGATTAGTGGAGCTGCTGCACAGATTACTCAATCTTCTTCTTCAACAAATGCAGATGAAAGCAGATGTGCGGGTTTGAGTTGAAATACTTTATTATCAGGCTGTACTGATAATCCCTTTGATGCACATGTAGGCTAAATTTAGACATATTGCTTATGTCCTCCACTCAGGTTCATTTGACTTCTAATGTTCATTTACTTCATATGATTTGCACAATTTGAACTTAAAATACCATGTTATATGTCAAAGAGGATAACCCAGTTACATGTGCAGAAAGTAGTAAGTGTGTATTGTAAATCTGGCTTTGTGTTTCAGTATCAGAGAGAAGGGAGCAGAGGCCTGTAAAGATCTCATAGATGCCTTCCAGGCCTGCACAAAGACGCTGTCTGAGGGATCATGATACACACGGAAGCACATCGTAATAAAATGTAAGTTTGTAATGTAACATTGATTTTTTTTTCCTGAATAAAGAGTCAAAAAAGAATCATAAAACATAAATTCCTTGCTTACACGTGTAATCACCACTCTCACTTGATTCTGGGGTGTTACTTGTTTGAGATCTTTCTAAGTTTTTCTTGCCACTTTGTTGCATCGCTTTACTATTTTCACCAGCAGATAACCAAGAACGCCATCAGTGAGTTTATTTGGAGATGAATGCTGAAGCTTATGAAGCTTAATTCTACCCAGAATTAGACTAAAATGAAAATTTAAAGGGGAAAATGGTAAAAAAAAAAATCTGATCATAAAAGAAACTGAGAAAGGAAATTGGATGTAGACAAATTATAAGTAAGTTGCTTCAATAATAATATATAAGAGGAGTGTTTGAGCTTTGATTGTCTATTGTAGGATGAATATACCTTTGAGGCCAAATTGTATTGTATTGTATTTGAATGATATATTTTGTCACATATTCTACATTATATTGCAGTCTCATAACATTTCCCATCTTTTTTTTTTTTTTTTTAAATGACAGCTTCACTTTATCAAAGTCCTCCACTTTCCCGGCATTCCCTCCGTTGCTTATTGCGCTGGGCCGAACCATCTGAAGAACTGAAGCGGGGGGTGATGATACTGAGCTTCTGATACTGTAAAGTCAATGTGAAACTTTGTCTTCATAAATGTTATAACTCCATTATGCACTCTACTATAACACAGATTACCTATGCATTGTAACATTTCATACAATAAATGTAAAGCTTGTCTATTTACCACAGTATATTGTTTTTTTTTTTGGTAATCACAGATGTTATTATATCAGACATTTTTCTTAGATGTACTGGCTGTTGAAATGTCTCCGCTGGCCGAGCATGAGTATAAGCTTGTATGTGGAATAGCTACTCTTAATGGAATAAAGAACAGTTCGTTAATCTCTGCTTAATCCTCACATTAGTACCTTCACTGAGCAGTGTAATGTCACTTTTCCAGTCTGAGCTCTTGCAATGAGTGTTGGGATGAATGCACAAAGAAAGGACCTGGAAGAGAAGTTCCTTGTTCTCAGTAGCAACAGTAGATCCTGGTGCTGTTGGCTGTAGGGCAGGTTCAGGATCAAGCTCTGGAGAGACAGAACTCACACGAAGGACTGTAATTAGTTGTCAAACATTCAATGGTGAAAGAAAACTGAGGTGTATGTTTGCAGGTTTATGAATAAGGTAAACTGTCCTCAAAACAACTACAGACTGACACATGTTGTCCTACTTTTTCTTTGCTTCTTGGACTCCGTTGTTGCCTTAATTCTTTTATTTCAAATACTGCTTATGGGGAAAGCCAAACAATGTTTTACAGTGTATCGGTCTTGTTTGTTATCTTCAATTAATAGACATTTATCATTCACACACACTGATTGAGGCCTATTATTTTTATTGCACTTAGTACTTTGAGATCAAAAGACCACGTATGTCCCATCAGAACGAGCCATAAAATGGTACAGTAGGATGAGTATGTTCTATTTCTGCTCCATGGTTGGAGACAAATCCTCCTGGCTGTGTGTAAATCAACCAGCTAGGCGCAGATGAAGATGGGCTTTGGGGAATTATCCGCCCACGCACAACATTTCAAATTGAGATTTTAGAGATTTTTCAAGGCACTTTACAGATACATTCAAATGTCCTACTTACCCCCTTTTTTAAATATAAAAATGTCATCCCAGCGTGAGTCATTTAAATCAGCACCTAACACTTGTCATTTCAGTTTCCTCTCCAGATGAGGATGTGTGATGGGTCACCCTTTCTTTAAGAAGGTGTACTCATCAGAAAATATATATTTTTAGTGTGGTTTCAGTGAGGTTTAAATGTCCCGACTGCTGTTTAGACTTTCTGGGACATTGCTGTAACATGGTATCATCACATTTGTCATGATATTATGTAAAATGCTGACAATGTACGTAGAAGGTGACACAAAATATGTGCTTTTTATATGAACCACTGTGATAATGCGTTCAAGTAAAGACATTTTGACTTGTCATAGTAGGAAAAGCAGAGGCAGCTAAATGGAATTCAACCTTCATTCATTTAATTTTTTACACAGTACTTTTCCTGTTGTTACATGTCTTCAGTGACAGCAGCCCATCAGAAGACATTAAAACTAAATGAACACACAATAATGAAAATCTTAATGAAGCAGTTTGAATGTTTACTAGTGGTTGAAAGTACATTTTTGCCCTAAAGTACAGTTTTGAGGTACTTGTACTTGAATATTTCCATTTTATTCTACTCAATACTTCTACTTCACTAATAAATAATCTCATTTTTACCCCACTAAATGTATTGATGGCTACTGAAGGTTACTTTGAACATTAACGATTTTACATTAAGTACAAAATATATGGTCATCTTATAAAATATGATACATTTTTATAGATTAAACTACTATAGTACAAAAAAATGGCCCACGCTGCTATTTTTGAATAGAACATTTTACTGCTAATACATCTGTGCTTGAGTAAAATGATTATGAATGCAGGAGTTTTACTTGTAATGGTGGACAGGGGTGGAATAAGTAGTCCGATTCCAGTAAAAGCAGTAATGCCAGAATGTAAAAATTCAGTTTCAAGTAAAAGTCCTGCATGTTTACTGCAAGTAAAAGTAGTATTATCAGTAAAATGTACTTAGATAAAACTACTCATAATGCACATTCACAGTGTTGTATTTATCATATGTTGTATTACAAGCCTGTTTCATTATTATCAATGTATTAAGCAATGTTTCAGAGTTTCAGCTGGCCCAGGTGGAGCTCATTTGAATTACATTACATACTGCTGGGTTAATCTATAACAATGCATCATATTCTATAAATGAATTACACGTTTTGTATGTAAAATATTAATCTGAAAATCTTCAAAATTGTGTATAAGAAAAGTATTTGAGTTAGGGCTGTCAAAGTTAACTCGATAGTAACGCATTAATGCTAATTAACCACCAATTTCTTTAACGCATTAACGCAACTTGCGATTTTTAGGTTGTAGTGGGCTCAGTTTTAAAGCTAGAGTGAAGATACAGCATCATATGAAACTAGAAAACTTAAGGAATCCATTCGTAGCAACCATGTCATACTAGCTTGTCAGGAAGGAGGCTAAATAACACTCCAAACGTATGCTAAATTTTGGCGAGGAAAAACTGGCATGGCCATTTTCAAAGGGGTCACTTGACCTCTGACCTCAAGATATGTGAGGGTTTCTGGACAAGATTTGTTTTGTGTTGTTAATTGATTTCCAATAATAAATACATACATACATTTGCATAAAGCAAGCATATTTGTCCACTCCTATGTTGATAAGAGTATTAAACATTTGACAAATCTCTCTTTAAGGTACATTTCGAACAGATACAAAATGTGTGATAAATCGCGATTAATCATGGACAATCATGCAATTAAACGCAATCAAATATTTTAATCAATTGACAGTCCTGATTTGAGTATATTTAATATAATATTTAATTTCACCCACTGGTAACTGGTAATGGAGTACTCTTTTTGCTATTCATACTAAAGTAAGAGATCCCAATGCTTCTTCCACAACTGCATGCCATTAAATTATATAAGTTATGCTTCACTTCATGTTTTACACCTGTCATCCATGATGGAGAATGACTCCCACCCCATGCAGGACACCATCTCAGCACTCGAGAGCTCCTTCAGCGACAGGCTGCTCCATCCAAAGTGTGTGAAGGAGCGCTATCGCAGGTCCTTCCTTCCTGCAGCTGTCAGACTCCACAACCAGCTCTGCTCCCAGTAGACCACTTACACACCAAAAAACTGACAATTACCTGATATTTTCAGGTGGAATTTCATTTTATTCTCACTGTGCAATATCATTTTCCACTTGTGCAATTTTGTTAATAGTCTGTTTATTGTCAATACTGTATATGCTGCTCCTATTTTTACACTTCCTTCTATTTAAATGGATCATATTTTTGTCACACTTTGTTTAGCTCTTTTTTTTTACTGTGTTAGCTGATGCATCTTGTTTTTTGCACTATCCCCTTTGCTGCTGTACACTGCAAATTTCCCCACTGCAGGACTAATAAAGGAATATCTTATCTTATCTTATCTTATCTTATAAGCAGTAAAAAAGTTAATAGTGCAAAGTACAAAGTACAAAAAAAATACCAGATATAAAAATACAAGGAGATGAAGAAAAACTGTTAAATCTGAATATAGATGAGGAGGATGAGGAGGAGGACGAGGAGGAGGATGATGAGGATGAGGGGTATGAGGTGGAGGATGAGGAGGAGGATGATGAGGAGGAGGGAGGGAGGGCGGGGGAAGTGTGTGGAAGGGTATGTGTTGTATATAAGCGTATTTTGAGGAAGATAGATAGATAGATAGATAGACAGTAACTTTATTGATCCCGAGGGAAATTCAAGTTTCCAGCGTCACAGTTTTTGTTTTATGTTGTGGCGTCTGAAAATTTAATGTATGTTTAAATGCTGCTGTCTTGGCCAGGTCTCTCTTGCAAAAGAGATTCTTAATCTCAATGAGTACTACCTGGTTAACCCTCCTGTTGTCCTCCCGTTGACCATGCAACTTTTGTCTTCCTGGGTCAAAATTAACCCGGTCTGGTTTGACTGTTTATAAAGCATACAGTATAAACTATCACCCAATTCTGTGTTACACCTTTTTGGCCAATTTCATTCCTAATTATTAAGTTTTACACTTTTTTTGGGTGGAATTAAGGATAATAAACCTAATTTCCGTGAAATTCTACCCAAAAAAAAGGCATATATTGTGAATTATTTTGACCAAAGTTATTATCAGAGGAACATAATGTTGATGTATTATCACATACTGGTATATGTAAACTTTTAGCCAGAATATTGTTTTGAGTAGGCAACCATCTATGTTATTTATCGGGCAATTAGATTAAAGAAATACATATTTATGATATAATGAAGTTTGAAAACGGGTCAAATTTGACCCGAGGACAACAGGAGGGTTAAATAAAGGTAAAAAAAAAATAAAAAATCATCACAGTTCCATAGTGCAAAACATGTTAGTAAAAAGGCAGTTAAAAAGTTAGTAGTGCAAAGTACAAAAAAATATATCAGAAAAAAAATAAAATAAAAAAATAAAATAAATAAATAAATGAATTTAAATCAAAATAAATGTGGTGAAGGGGTCGGAGGTCAAGTGTGTGGAAGGGTATGTGTTGTATATAAGCGTATTTTGAGGAAGATAGATAGATAGATAGATAGATAGATAGATAGATAGATAGATAGATAGTAACTTTATTGATCCCGAGGGAAATTCAAGTTCCCAGCGTTACAGTTTTTGTTTTATGTTGTGGCGTCTGAAACTTTAATGTATGTTTAAATGCTGCTGTCTTGGCCAGGTCTCTCTTGCAAAAGAGATTCTTAATCTCAATGAGTACTACCTGGTTAAATAAAGGTTAAAAATCATCACAGTTCCATAGTGCAAAACATGTTAGTAAAAAGGCAGTAAAAAAGTTAGTAGTGCAAAGTACAAAAAAATATATCAGAAAAATAAATAAATAAAAATATAAAGTAAAATAAATAAATGAATTTAAATCAAAATAAATGTGGTGAAGGGGTCAGAGGTCAAGTGTGTGGAAGGGTATGTGTTGTATATAAGCGTATTTTGAGGAAGATAGAGAGATAGATAGATAGATAGATAGATAGATAGTAACTTTATTGATCCCGAGGGAAATTCAAGTTTCCAGCGTCACAGTTTTTGTTTTATGTTGTGGCATCTGAAACTTTAATATATGTTTAAATGCTGCTGTTTTGGCCAGGTCTCTCTTGCAAAAGAGATTCTTAATCTCAATGAGTACTACCTGGTTAAATAAAGGTTAAAAAAAATAAAAAATCATCACAGTTCAATGGTGCAAAACATGTTAGTAAAAAGGCAGTAAAAAAGTTAGTAGTGCAAAGTACAAAAAAATATATCAGAAAAAAAAATAAATAAAAATAAATAAAGTAAAATAAATAAATGAATTTAAATAAAAATAAATGTGGTGAAGGGGTCAGAGATCAAGTGTGTGGAAGGGTATGTGTTGTATATAAGCGTATTTTGAGGAAGATGAGGAGGAGGATGCTGAGAAGGGAGGGAGGAGAGGAGAGGAGAGGAGAGGAGAGAGGATGGAGAGAGAGAGTAGGGACCCGGATGCTGATGCTGAGTGAGACGAAGGGAAGGGAAGAGGAGAGAGAAAATATCGATTTACGGCAAGAAAACCGAAGGGAGGATAATACAGGGGGGCCTCTAAACCCTCCTGCGAGATCAGAAGAGACGAGAGGGAATAAGACATAATACATCTGTGTGTGTTTTGGTACCTGCCGGTGAGGGATGAGAGGAGGAGGACACGCCAAGAAGATGCTGTGATCCTTGATGCTACTTGCAGTGATGTAGAGAGAGAGAGGAGGAGAGAGGAGACAGGGAGGGGGACGCTAGAAGGATGCTTGTTTTGCTCGGAGTTTCACCTCGACATATTGCGAGTATGCCGTCCGATAAATCTTTCTGTTTGGCCAGAAACTTCCGGAGATGTCGGTTTTTTTGACAGCGTTTTTTGGTCCAGAGAGCTGAGAGCTACAGCTAGCCTCGCTGCTGTCTGTGTGCTGGCGGCGAGGCTACTACATATATAGCATGTTGTACCTGTAAAAACAGGCCTGACAGAGAGGAGAGAACTGATTCATTCTCACTGCTAACAACCACTAGGACGTGTTTAACGTTTTGTTTGTAGTCTCAACCAGCAAAAAGCAATTAAACTGCGAGAAACACGGTTGTTTTTTTTAAGCTAGCGATCATTTTTCTTATTAAACCGTCATAGTTAACGTCATGACGTCATAGGTAACGTCATACATGTATAGTTATACCAATAAGCTAATGTACAGGTTTGCCTATACTGTTGTCATGTTAATCTTTAGGGTAGTGGTCAGTATTTAACACATAAAAAACAGTAATTTACTGTCATCTCTCTGCTTTAATCTACTGTTTTTTTGTTAAATATCAAGAACAAAAATATTTAACCAGGTTTAGATGTTCATTTGTCATCCAGATGTTGTGCATTTTTTTTTTTTTTACACCCAGTTTGCCTACCTTGTCATGTTTATCTTTAGGGTAGTGGTCAGTATTTAACACATAAAAACAGTAACTTACTGTCATCTCTCTGCTTTAATCTACTGTTTTTTGTTAAATATCAAGAACAAAAATATTTAACCATTAGATGAATAATGTTCATTTATCATCCAGATGTTGTGCTTTTTTTTTTTTTTTTTTTTTACACCCAGTAACTTCAGGGTAGCAGTGTTATCACTGAAATAAAATATCTTCTAAGTTGAGCACCATCACCATCTTGTATCAAACAGTATAACTGTATAAGCTGTATAATAATCACAGTGTTTTCAATAACCACTGTGCGGTAGTAGTAGTTGTAGTAGTAGTAGTAGTATTAGCCTCCAGTAAGAGCAGTATGAGTAAGGAACTGTCTCTAAGTCAGTCAGCTCAATATGTTGGGCCATACCGACTGGAAAAAAACACTTGGGAAGGGACAGACAGGTGAGTACACCAAACTGGATTTTAAACTACTATTTAATGTAGAAATGTATACTGATGATGTCTCTTATTTTTGTCTCTCTCATTGTGTCTTTCAGGACTGGTCAAGCTCGGGGTCCACTGTATTACGGGTCAGAAGGTAGCGATCAAAATAGTCAACAGAGAGAAGCTGTCTGAGTCAGTCCTGATGAAGGTACAGTATGACGCTTGCTGAGGTTGTTGCAGTGACGATAATGCTAATTTAATACATATGTGTGCACAAACTGCTCCACGTTCTCTATATTTAACTCCTGTATTAGTTTATAGATTAACCTCTGTTCTGTTGCTTCAAAACTGACACTGAGTGGCTTGTGTGCTCTGCTTTACTATATCTTCATCTCTTTTCCTATGCGCCTGTCTCTTCTTCTCTCTAACCAGGTTGAGAGGGAGATTGCCATTCTGAAACTGATCGAGCATCCGCATGTGTTGAAGCTGCATGATGTTTACGAGAATAACAAATACCTGTGAGTTTCCCTCTGCATTCAGAAGAGCCTCACTACTAGGCTAAGTGCAGACTGCATGCTATTTTGTTGTTGCTGAATACTGAACTTTGGAGCAGGATGGGTATTAATATTACTCTAAGAACTATATAAATCTGCTCCCATCACTCTAATCCTCACTTTTCCTTCATCTCCTGCAATTATTCTGAAAAGTTTTTGATCTATCTTGAGGAAAAATACACACTGATACAAAACAAGCAGTTGGAGTAGACAGACACAGAACGTTTTAAATCACACTGTTGTCCCCTGTATGTCGGCAGGTACCTGGTGTTGGAGCATGTGTCGGGAGGAGAGCTGTTCGACTACCTGGTGAAGAAGGGCCGGCTGACTCCGAAAGAGGCCAGGAAGTTCTTCAGGCAGATCATCTCTGCTTTGGATTTCTGCCACAGTCATTCCATCTGGTTGGTTTTTGCCGGAGAGCAGTGGCTCTTAAATTAAACTCTTTAAACAATAAAGAATCAATGCCAATTTGACGTGTCATGGCAGAAGCTGCTTTAGTCAGTAACATCAAAAATGTATCTTAATACTGACTTGATGGTTGCAGGCACGAATCATCCGTAAATACATTCTTGAGACAGCGTATCAAGTAATAAATGAGTGTAAAAACTTGTGATTGTATAGCATGAACCAATATTAAAGCCACTTTATCAAACCCTTGCGGTCACAGTTAGGCTGAAATGCCATAATCAGCACTAGAAGACTTATAGTATGTGTTGTATTTGTGCAGTCACAGAGACCTGAAGCCTGAGAATTTGCTCCTGGATGAAAAGAACAACATCCGCATCGCTGACTTTGGCATGGCGTCCCTACAGGTGGGAGACAGTCTGTTAGAGACCAGCTGTGGGTGAGTACCAACTTTGGGAGTGTATTCATAAATAATATGTAAACACATAAAAAAAAAATGGTTATACTTTGTATTTCAGAAACAATGGAAATCTATGCATATTACATAATGTTTTCTTCATGATAAAAAAGTAGTTTGCCACAGAAGCTAAAGACATTTTTACGATTACTAGTATATAGGGCTGCAACTAACGATTATTTTCATTGTCGACTAATCTGTCCATTATTTTCACGATTAATCGATTAGTTGTTTGGTCTAGAAAATGTTAGACAATGGTGAAAAATGTCAATCAGTGTTTCCCAAAGCCCAAGATTACTTCATCAAATGTCTTGTTTTGTCCACAACTCAAAGATATTTAGTTAACTGTCAAAGAGGAGTAAAGAAACCAGAAAATATTCACATTTAAGAAGCTAGAATCAGAGAATTTTTACTTTTTCATTTTTTAAAAAATACTCAAACCCATAATCAAAAAAGTTGGCGATTAATTTAATAGTTGACAGCTAATTGATTAATTGTTGCAGCTCTACTAGTATTACTGCCAATTCTTCCAGAACTGTAAGCATAGTGATGTTGCTTGTAACACATTTCTTTCATTTCAGATCACCACATTATGCTTGCCCCGAAGTTATACGGGTAAGTGTTCCTCAAATGTTGGTACCTGTAATATAAATGAGCAAATGATGTTAATAAATTATTCATTTAGTGGCAAATTCATTGTTACATGAACACAAACACATCACCAAATATAGTCAAGTCAAGTTTTTATGTTTTTAAGAAGGCTCGTTTTGAGGGATTCTTGAAGACGCTCAGCATACAAGAATATTATCCGGTTCTACAAATAAAAAGATGGTTTCAATGTGTTTTGGACTGAGATTGACTAAATGCTGGATTATAATGAATTACAGTGTTTGTTTTGAATGAGATTTCTTGGATAAACTTTAAATGAGCTGAAATTATCTCAATGACATGAATCAATGTGGCTCATTTGTGTTTTCAAATAGTGGAATTCATGTGCATTCTGTCTTTGTCAGGGAGAGAAATATGACGGGCGGAGAGCAGACGTGTGGAGCTGTGGGGTCATCCTCTTTGCTCTACTGGTGGTAAGTCTTTTACTCCTGTCTTCACAATACAGTTTAATCCTTTTGTAAATCCCCCTTCATATGTTTGCAATTCTTACTTACTTCCCCCAGAGTTTATTTTATCACATCTGCTTTTCCTTCCTTCCCTCTCTCCTCTTCTCCTACAGGGTGCGCTGCCCTTTGACCACGACAATTTACGCCAGCTCCTGGAGAAGGTGAAAAGCGGGGTGTTCCACATGCCCCACTTCATCCCCCCGGACTGCCAGTCCCTGCTCAAGGGCATGATTGAGGTCAACCCTGAAAAGAGGCTCACGGTATGAGACGGTGCTCACACACACACACAGAGGGGGGTTTGAATGCTGCAAAACACTTGGAATTGATTCAGGTCTCAGACCGTATCCAGAGATGATCTAGTCAGATTTACACCTGTGTTGAATTGTCCACATTGAATTGGGATTGCCTTTCATTCACACAGTTGCATTTACAGTGTATGATTGCATCATCAGTGTGTTTTAGGTGAAGATATCAGAAATCAGAAGGACACATGCAAATTGCGATTTTAATGTACAATATTCCGAATTGATAGGGTGTCTTGTGCGTGTAAAGAAAGTATCTGGTGGTGTAGCGTTTACACAGCGCAGCTCTGTGGCCATCTGGCTGTTAACAGACTGTAGAAACTAATGGCCCCATCTGCCCTGCCGCCCTTTACAGCTAGAGGCCATCCAGAAACACGCCTGGTATCTGTGAGTATACGTTTCACATACATGACTGTTGAATGAAATACTAATATTTCTAGTGACGCTGCATCATATTTAATCATATACACTATATCTGTGTCATTCATTGTGTGTTACGTGTGTGTGTGTGTGTGTGTGTGTGTGTGTGTGGCTCCCAGGGGTGGTCGTAATGAGCCGTGTCCTGAGCAGCCTCCTCCCAGGCGAGTGTGCGTGAGGCGAATCCTGTCCCTGACTGAGCTGGACCCAGATGTGTTGGACAGCATGCACTCTCTGGGTTGTTTCCGAGACCGAGGCAAGCTCACACGTGATCTGCAATGTGAAGAGTAAGTGTTTTTTCAACTCTTATTATGATTGTTTCACAGTGTACGCCGAGTGACCAGGAAAATAGAAACACTTCAACATAATGCAATGCAATAGCCATGTAAGAAACCCGCTACTGCCTTACTTAAAACGGGCATTTATCAGGATATGGTATGGTGTGATTTGAAAACTGTAGTACAACAATTAAATATTATATGTTGCACACATGTAGTATTTATTACAGGACGGTTGTGTTGGACTGTGTACAGGAGTTACTACTCATCTTTATGAGTACTTAATGAGTTTCAGCATCTGATTTTTAATGACCCCTGTGTGTTGTGGACAGACATTTTGAGTGCTGTCTGAAAGCGGAGAGGGGATATGGTTTCCTCTCCCATCACGCCATGTGAAACTCCTGTTCTGAGTCAGGTTGACTGACTCACCAGCAGGGTTAAAGCATGCAAGATGGCGGATAGACTGAAGCTGAGTGGATCAGGCCTCACAAATATCAAAGTCACGGTGCAGTCAGTCACAACAAAGTCATATCGAGGGCTTCAAATGATGCGCACGTTTGTGCTCCAGAAAGCGTTTGTTGTTATGACGTATTCGGTCGAGGACTGCAGCCTTTGGAGGATCCAGCCCCTGAACATACCTTAGTATAGGAAACATAGTATGAGGAGTAAGTATGTGGCCACATGTTTGGGCGCCCTGGTGACAATTCTGTCCAGTCTGTTCCAGTAAATATATGTTTTCTTTCATTCTTTCCAAATTTTAACATCTCATCCGACGAGTGCCTTTCTCTCTCACTCTGTTTCTCTCAGAGAAAACCAGGAGAAGATGATCTATTACCTGCTGCTGGACAGGAAAGAGCGCTACCCCAGCTATGAGGACGAGGACTTGCCTCCGCGCAATGACGTAGGTCAGTCATTAGGGGGCAGGAGGGATCCACTCAAGGGAGGGAGCTGCTTTTCTCAGCCTCAGTTCCCGGGAAGCATTTGTACCACAGTCTGTGAATACACAGGTACTCATTACCCCTGCCAATGAATTTGGGATTCTTTGAGATCATGTTCTAAACGTTATTACATTTTGGATGACATATTTAGCCATTAGCCTTATGAATCATATACTGTGTGCAATAAAACATGAGCAATGTGGAAGATAGACAGAAATTTGTGTCCAAGCCTCAGCAATAAGTCATAATTGTCTTTATGATATTCAGACTTTGCAGGACATCTGCAAGATTTTCTCTATGGGACAACACTGGGAGAAGGCAGCTATTCTGTGTGCAAATAAAGCAACGTTTGTCACAGTCACAGATGGTGCAGTGAGCCAAAGGCCTGTGGATATTCAACATAATCATACTTTTTTAGTACTGCAAAAGACAAAATAAATGCATTGCGAGAGAGTAGCAACAGGGAGCGGTACGATGAAGATGCAGCAACATCTCTTACTGACAGGGAGCAATAGGGTTCATTAGAAATGTGTTTTTTATTTTGAGAAACACTTTAACAATACCACCTCCAGGGAAAGAAACAAACTGAGAGTGGTCTTATTTCTTTATGACAGTTGCACAACATATCATGTAATTATTAAAAAACTACAGCCTCAACACAAGCTTTAAACTGCTAATTGATGTCGGTAAATCCTGTCATAACTGTAGCAGACCCTCCTCGAAAGCGTGTTGACTCTCCTATGCTGACGCGCCACGGCCGCTGTCGCCCCGAGAGGAAAAGCCTGGAGGTTCTGAGTGTTACTGAACAGGGGTCTCCTACCCCGCCTCGCAGGGCCCTGGACACAGCTGCACACAGCCAGAGGTAAAATTTATTATGCTTACACGTATACAGTACACACACGTTAAATGTTGCATAATAAGAAACAGAGCACAGAGTTTCTTGGTGGTTATACTCTTTGTCTTTGTTGACGATCTTTTGACCTCTGGTCTCTTTGTCAGGTCTCGCTCAGTCAGTGGAGCGTCAACTGGCCTCTCCTCCAGCCCTCTCAGCAGTCCCAGGGTAAGGGCCTGTTGGCCAACTTTTAACAAACTGTTGCTGCTTTGATTACCTGCACTATCTCTGAACATGATGCATTGCAAGCATGCATTATAAAATATTGAATTTCCAACATTAATTTGTATTATTTAACTCCCCCCTGTAACCTAGTACAGTTAAAGGATGGGCTCACAATTTTTTTGAGTCCGTCTTAAGACAATAGTCAGGCCATTGAAAGATCCCTTCCTAATGCTCAGTTCCCACGACACAAGTTTAGCCCCGATGTTCCACTCGCCAACAGTTTTTGGAGCTCCCAGACAAAAGCCCCAAATCAGAGGCAAATCGACGTTGGCCCGGCGCTCGCAAATCAGCGCTCGAGCAATACGTTTGAACTGTTCAAAACATATTCCAGATATCTAGCATGCTAAATATCTCGACCTGTTGGGGAGCTACAACCAATGAGAGTGCAAGACACGGGTTGAAGGGAAACCTGGCAGAGGGTTTGCCTGTAACAACAGAAACTTCACTGTATGTGTAATGCATTTTCAACACGTACCAATGTTGTCGTTGCACCTAGAGGAAACAGTCTATAAATAGTGAAGACGTGGAAACAGGCTATTTTATGAACACCTGTGCCAATGACAATATCAACAAGCATGACTACGCACATAGTATTTACCGTGTCACTTCTCGCGTGTGTTTTCGTGACAAAACATAGTTTGGAGACCAGACATACTCATCAGGGATTCCTCCTGGTGAAAGATCTTGTAGTGTGTGACCCTCTGTCGTTGGTCAGTCATGTAGTGTGAAAACCACAATGGCTTGAAGACTCCTGATAACAAGACAGCAAGTGTGAACAGTGCAGCGATCTGACGACTTTGAAAATCATCAAATGAAACACTGTCCAGGAAGCCTCGTATTAGCTTAAGATAAACTTTAGAAAGCATACTTACACAGAACAACTGTGGATTTTGTCCCCCGTCACTTACATTGGAAGCACATCTCTTTATAGCCAGTGTGAACAGGAGGAATGATTACAGCAAGCAAAATCTGTTTCAATGTTTACATGGGCACCTGACTATTGTTTTAGGATAGACTTGAACAATTGTGAACCTATCCTTTAAAGCCTCAATCTTCTATTTATGTGATCAACATGGTTAGCATTTCCATTGCGCCCTAGAGTGTACTTTGTGCTCATATTGAGGTATATCCTGATGATTAGATGATAACAGTACTGTTAACCACCAATTTCAGTTTTAGTATTTTAGGCTGGGACTGGGTAATAATTCAGTATTATTAGTTGTTATCGCTTCATTACTTTGTGACAATATTTCCATATCAACATATTGTGGTTCACATGGCTAAATGACAGATAACTTCAATTGTATCTGTATAATATTTAGATTTTTTTTTTTACCATAAAAACCATTACACTTAATTGTATGAATTTGTGTTTAGCTTTTTACATGTAATTTTGGATGTTTTACTAATTACATTGTAAACCATCAATATCGGTATGCTGTGATTACTTTCGCGACTTTTTGTGCCGACATTAAACCGCTTTAAAACATTTAACCACACTTCACAACCCCTTAAAATATCCATTTATCAAACTCCCTGGTCATTCTTACACATCATCACAACACCAGTTCCTCAGATTAAATCTCACCCAGCAGGAGGTTTGTGTGGCGTTTTTTTCTTCTGTCTTCATGTCACTTCTCTTCCTCACCATGCATGAACTAGTTGTATGCACAAGAATATAACATAGAAGCTTTAAATTAGATGATTTATGTTGGTTTATGGGATAATTTCAGTTCATAGATGTTAAATAAATCACTGAAGAGTAACACCTTCACTGCCGCTGTCCTTTGTCACTGCATTTTTAACCCTGTCACTACCACAACTGTCACTAGACCTTCACTCACATAAGATAGGAATGGCACAAAAAGACTAAAGGGCCCAAATGAAAGCTTTTATAATCAGTCATAGTCAGGTAGCATTGCATTTGACACTTTCACTACTCACAAGATTGCACTCTTTTGTCATGAAGCATGATATTCATTTCCATCCTTTCTCCATGTTCCATCCCCTCTCTTTCTTGTTATCCATCCCTCCCACCCCCACAAATCCACTCCCCAGTCCTATCAAAGCCCCGTCTTCACTTTCAGCCAATCAGACGTCACCTCTGCCACCGCCACCCCCCTCTCAAAGGAGCCCAAACAGGGAAACGCCACCACTCCTCGCTCAGCACGGGCTCATGACAAGCTCAAAGCTCCCCCCAACCCAAAGACCCAGACCCTGCCCACCAAGGGACCGGCAGACCGACCCCATCTGCAGCCCATCAAGTCCCTGCCTCTGCACAACCCATCCTCCCGCTCACCCTCCCCCTCTCCGCTACTGTCACCCATCCCTCGTTTCTTCTTCCCGTCGTCCTCTGTCCTTAAGTCAGTGACTAAGAGCTTCTACCCAAACTCTGCCCACTCTGTGCCGCAGGTAACCCCCCAAGGCTCTCCGTTGCCCACACCCTTGGGCACCCCTGTCCACCACCCTCACCACCCTTCCTCCACCCCGCCCTCCTCTTCCTCGTCCTCATCCTCCTCGCGGGCGGAGGGAGGGGGAGGGGTGGGCTCGCTGTCACTGACGCCGCCCTCCAGCCCAGGAGGGGGAAGCGGCATGGCGGCAAGCAGCTCGGCCCACTGGAGGACTCGCCTCAATTCTTTCAAGAACAACCTGCTGGGCTCGCCGCGTTTCCATCGCCGCAAGCTGCAAGGTGAGTTTTGTATGTTTCGATGTTATGCGGGTGTCGTGTCTTTACAGATGCCCCAGTATCTGCACAGGTTTCCTCCGTTCTACCACTGGTAAACATTACTTTTCTGTTTCAGCATACTGTATTCCAGACTTCTATAATGGAAATGGATTATATCTCAATTCTTTTTTCCCCTCTAGCTTCCAGCTAAAGATCTAATATTATACTCAAATGTTCATTTTAATAGCGAGTTGTCTCTTTCAGTTCCCACATCAGAAGACATGTCCAGTCTAACACCAGAATCCAGCCCTGAGTAAGTCACACTCCTTGAGATAATTGCTGAGGTGTTTCCACTCTATAAAGCTGTGTGTTTGTGCTCTCGGATGTTTTCTGTGGCTCTGTGTTTTTCCTCCTACTGTATATTTTTTTGTCTGGCTACCAGGCTGGCTAAGAAGTCGTGGTTCGGGAACTTCATCGGCTTGGAGAAGGAGGAGCAGATCTTTGTGGTGATCAGAGACAAACCTCTGAGTTCTGTCAAAGCCGACATTGTCCACGCCTTCCTGTCTGTGAGTATCTGACGTGGTCTGTCTCTCACGCCTCTCACTGTCGTTTGTAGAAAGCATGGCTCTCACTGGCAAAGCTGTAAGGACTTCACTCACACTCTCATACTGTACGCACTTCATTTCTTTCATTATTTTCTCTTTTATTTCGTTCTCGCTCACTCGTGGCACGTTGATGGATCACTTTTGCTTTCACCAATGGCTCACTCTGTCTCTCTTCTCCTCACCCTCACCCTTTGTCTCCCTATACTCACGTTGGCCCCCGTACCTCTCCCGCCTCGTAAGTCTGTCGGTCTCTCTGCTTCTTCTCTGTCTCCCCACCAAACAGATCCCATCGCTCAGTCACAGCGTTCTCTCTCAGACCAGCTTTCGGGCCGAATACAAGTCCTCCGGCGGCCCCTCCGTCTTCCAGAAGCCCGTCAAGTTCCAGGTGGACATTGCTTTCTCCGAAGGCGAGAGGGAGCGAGACAGGGAGAGGACCGAGAGGGAGGGCAGGAGGGAGACGGGAATCTACAGCGTGACGTTCACCCTCATTTCAGGCAAGTGGAGCGGACATTTAACCCTTTCAATTGAGTACTTGTATAGACATTGGGCAGTGATGCAGCTGAGAAGTTAGTGGCCTATTTGACCAAATTGTTGAAAAATATCCTTAAACACACCAAAATATGATCTGAAAATGGTATAGTTATTGTTTTGGTACCTAAACTCAACCATCATATTGTGTCTCCAGGTCCGAGTCGCAGGTTCAGACGAGTGGTGGAAACGATTCAAGCCCAGCTTCTAAGCTCCCATGATCAACCCATGGCGCAAGCCCTATCTGGTGAGACTGCTTATACACACTTGGGCACCCACCAGAGTAACAAGATTAACATTTTTAACCTCTGACTTTATTCTTCTAGGTACGCGCAGGAGCAGTCTTATTTAACAATGAGACAATTTTCCGTTTTATGTGGGCTTTTTTTGCGTATTTGTTTTGAAATATCTTTTAATTTCATGTTCCTAACCACATGACCAATACTTCTTCTTACAGAAGAGGATGATGCTGTTTTCAGCATTGACTCTCCAAAACCAACCATCTGTTATGAGCTTTCTGACTATATTTAAGCTTTTGTTCTTTTTAAAAAAAAATATATTTCACACAGTGGTTTGTGTGGAATCAGCATTAACTTCCATTGCTGTCTGCTTAATGTTCTTTAATGCAGGCTAAGGACTTAGTTTCTGTTCAAACAATACTCTTGTTTACCTTGAAAGGTCATAGGCTCCCATCACCTGCAGTGGCCGAAGCAGAGGGAGAACGGTATTTTCCGCCTTTGACTATTTTGCAGTTGAACAACTGACTTCCAGGCTCAAACAGTGGGCAACTCTGGGGTCTGAAAAATGAAGCAAATGCTGAAGTGCCTTAAATTTGCATTCTTTCTAATAGCCAGCAGGGGGCGACTCCTCTGGTTGCAAAAAGAAGTCTGATTGTATAGAAGACTATGAGAAAATGAGCCTACTTCTCACTTGATTTATCACCTCAGGAAACATTGTAAACATGAGTTTATGGTCTCAATCTCTAGTTTCAAATCTTCTTCAATACAGCATGATGTTCATTTAGTAAATTATGGTCCCATTTAGAGTCAAATAGACCATAAAGCAGGGTATGCTTTAGGGCATGGCTACCTTGTGATTGACAGGTTGCTATCACGGTGTTGTCTGAACTGGGAGTTGTCTGTGTTTTTGTTTTAGAACTTTAACCCTTTCACGGTGTGTTTTCAGTTCATGAAAGATAATTGTAACATTTTGTTCGCCTAAAAATGTCTTATTCAGCGTTCGGTTGTACTTAGCTCACTTTTGGCTGCAAAAAAACAAAATGCCGAACTCAAGGCTTCAAAAAGGCAGACCACAAACCAATGACGTCACAGTGACTACGTCCACTTCTTATATACAGTCTATGGGCTCGTCCTCCACTTTTTTAATCACACCTACATTTCATTCATTTCTGGTCCGGACCCGTAGATACTGTCGCATGTATACGTCGAGAGTGACTTTCCTGTTCTCCTCTCCTGATCCCTTCCCAGATGAGAAGAACGGCCGGCCTCACGGGACCCCCACCCGACAAAACTCGAGGCGTTCCGAGGGTGGGGGCGACAGGTGCGAGTGGGGCGACCGGGCAGACGGTGGAGGCATAGGCGGAAGCGGGGGAGTCCTGCAGCGCAGAGGCTCGGCAAAAGAGAGAACCCGACTGCTGTCCTCCAACGGAACCCAATCCCAACCGTAGGATAGAAAGCGAGACCACGCAGCGGGATGCCTGAACTACACCGGAAAGAAAACAGTGTAACTTCATCTCCAAGTATCCCTGCAAGCCATGAGCTACTCCTATTCTTCCTTGACAAAGTTATTGAAGGTGCTTGACCTTAGCAAGGATTGAGCCTTTTCCCCCTCGTCATGCTTTTTTTTCCCGTCATTCTTTTGATCTTCTAGATCACCAGGATTCCTACCCTTAAATGAGAACCAAGTGTTAAGGAATCACCCTTTAATGAAAAAAATATAACATGTGAATGAGCAGTTTTGGTACCCATCATAGATACAGCTTCACAGATCAAACTAGGAATTTTGAAGTGCTAATGTGCATGCCAGTTAGCAAATCAGCCTGCTAAAGGATGCTGAAATGATCAGATAGGCTAGTCTACCATATCATTGTAATACAGTACCTGACACCAAAAAGAAACTTATGACGGTTCTCAAGATTACTCTTAAAATTAACCAGTGCGCTCATGTCATTATCAAGCAAACATGGAATTACCAGTCCACACTGAAAGAAATATAGATGTATCTCAGCAGATGAACCCTAAGAGTTAGCAACCTGCTCCCACTTCAGTGAGCTGATTTTCTGAGGAGAAACTACATCCTGGAATTCCAGCAGTGTCTTCTCCTGAGGTAAAGAAAACCAACAAAGTAAGCTAAGTAAGTGAATGTGAAAAAAAAATATTTTTTTATTTATTTATTGTTTACATATTTCTTTTTGAGGATGTCAGTAGCACAGTGATGGCAGTAAAGACGGGGACTGAAAACACTCGGTGTCGGAGAGGGGAAGCTGACCAGTTGCTTTTTAGAAAGTTAAATGTTTTGATTCTTTTGTATTTTCTTTTTACTCAGAGACAATATGAAACAATGCACCTAAGATTTTCGCGTTGGACCCCTGTTGCTCTGAAGAAAAGTATTTTTTGAGTTGAACAGAAATATGAACATTACTATATGAAAAAAAAAAAAAGAACACTATGCGTGAATAGTTCCATGAACCTCATCACAGCTGTTTGTGCCCAGATTGAATGAGAAGAGCATTCCCGTCCTGTGTGGATCAAACAGAAGCCACCTTTTCTTGTCGAGCTTGTCTCCTATCGCCATAGTATTCATGTACTGACTCAGAACAAAATAAAACAACAAAAAAAAGGAAATTTATCAATGGACATTTTCATAATGCCGGACTTAAAAAGGCTTGCGATGTCACTTCCTTGTTGAACAGGACTTCAAAATGGGAAGCAAGCAAAGAGTCTCCTAACCCAAACGCTCCTCACTTCAGTGTTCACCAACAAGCCAAGTAGTCCATCACCGCGCCCACGCTCATCACCAGAGAGTCGCACCATTCTGCAAGCAGACGTAGCAGCTCGGACAGTCATGTATTACTCCAGCACTCTTATCAGACTAGTCGATGTTTTTCACCAGTCTTCCATACGGCACAATATGCAACAAAAGTGCAGAATGTTTTCAGAGAGATACACAGTGCTACAGTTCTGTTGATTTAAATGGCATTTTTTTTTTGGTTGTTGTTTTTTTATATTTGTCCACTTTCCTTGCCATCTATTTATTTATATTTATTTATTTATTTATGTGGTTGTTTGTGTCATGGTATTTGTTTACAAACTAGATTTTATGCCAACAAAAATATATCATAAGCTAATTCAAGAAACCTGTTCTATTTAAGTTCTCATTATCACTCTGTTTTTGAGCGCTTCTTTCCAAGAAGACTTCGATAGCAGTGCAGTTACTTACTACATCTTTGTTTATATCTCTTTTATTGCGCTTATCTCTGGTACCGTGTGTGTGTGTGAAATGGGTGGATGGTGGCTGAGTGAGCGTGAAAACTTGCATTTTGAGCTGATCACGTGCAGAGATTTCGACTGACCCAGGAATATTACATTAACCAACATAGCCAAACCCCTAACAGGCACATACTTTCTCTCTCACACACATTAAATGCTTGCTAATTCACTTCATCTCTTGGTTTTATGCCTCGTCCCTTTTGACCTGTCCGTCTGCCTCTTCACCTGTTGTGTAGCCATCATCACAAGAGAAACTGTACAGAGTTGTTTGCCTCACTTGTCCGTACACACTCTTTGATTGCTCACCATCACCAGTTTCATCACGTCACCTTCACTCTCATTGACCCAACTCTGGCTAAGATTGTAAACTATTCTCCATTCATAAGGGTCAGTAGAATAAGGTGTTTAAAAAAAAAAGAAATGTCTGTATCATAATTTAAATATAAAAAGTGCACTATTATAACTATTGCCTGTGATAAAAAGAACAATTATGATTGAATTGATGGTCAAAATAAAGAGAGATCCACCTTATTGTTATGGTTACAATAATAAACCCTAAATTCATGTGTGTGTGTGTCTATTTAGTTTCTGGGTTAAAATGGTGTCTGTTTATTTTATGTGGCTGTTTCTTTTACCTTGCACCCATGCCATAAAAGTTATAGCTTTAGATAGTTCTACCATCTGGTTGCAAACATTATTGTAGTATTCGCTATAATAATCATGAAGACAATGGAGTAGAAGTGCTGCTGGGTCTCTGTGGTAATCACATACAGGTGCTCTTTGGATCCTTCAGGTGTATTGGGCTCATTCAGTCTTGTGAAGGGCTTATTGCATGGGTGGAAAAAAGTACAAAATGCAAGTCTCCCTAAAAAATAATCCAAGGCACACTGTAGTGTTTGAACAAAATTAAAATGCCTTTATTTTACATGGCAATAATTGTTTGTCCCTCAAAAATAATTGTTTTATTTTTTAGGGAGACTTGCATTTTGTACTTTTTTTCCACCGATGCAATGAGCCCTTTGCAAGACTGAATGACTATAATAATCATAACATGAACCTAAATGGTCATTATTCCCAGATAAGATATAAGTGAGAACATTTAAAAAAAAAAAAATGAGTGTGAAAGTAGATTTTTGATCTTGGGAACAGTAATTTGTCAAAAAAAAAGGAAAAGAAAAGCCCAGTCAACTAACTGGCGTTTCCTGGAGCTGTCAAATCATAAAATGACAAGTGTAACAAGAAAACCAGTATTTTTCTGACATTTTACAGTAGAAAAAAAGGTTTGCAATGTTATTTGTTAATCAATTGTGTTAAAAAACAACAACACAAGAATCACACGTTTAAACACTGTAATTTCATCTGGCATAGAAAGTCAATATACATTCCTAACCCCTTCCGATATATATATTTTTTTTTATTTCAAAATGACAGTATACATAATAACAAAACCAACATAAATAAAAAAAACCAATAAAAATAAATAGATAATAAAAAAAAGACCACGCGAGAGTATGACAATAATTTCACTTAAAAACTTTAAAGATATTGCATACCTTCACTGTTTTCATTGCTTTTTTGTTTTGTGAAGAAGAAATTGTTGACAGATATAATTCCATTTCTTTCATAAATACAAAGAATTTAGTTTTTTGGGGGGGTAAATTTACACTTGTGTATGTGGAACTTCATGAGAATTAAGATTAAATTAATAAGAAAAAATGCATTACTGTCTTAGTCACTGTAATCATAGAATATAATAGAATAGAAAGCTTTATTGTCATTGTATTAAATACAACGAGATTCACAGTTGCCACTTCTGGTCAGTGCTTTAAAACAAATACTTGACAAGACTAAACGAGGCAGGTAAAACATATAACAGGTAAAACACACACACAGTTATAAAGCAAATAAAACAGGTAAAGTAGATGTAATAAATAAATATAAACAGAAGTGTTACACTAGAAGTATAAAATATAAAAATAGATGTAATGTAAACAGAGGTACATTTGTAAAACAGGTAGGGTAGATGTAATAAATAAACAAACAGAAGTGTTACACTAGAAGTATAAAATATAAAAATAGATGTTATGTAAACAGAGGTAATTGCATTTGTAAAACAGGTAGGGTAGATGTAATAAATAAATATAAACAGAAGTGTTACACTAGAAGTATAAAATATAAAAATAGATGTAATGTAAACAGAGGTAATTGCATTTGTAAAACAGGTAGGGTAGATGTAACAAATAAAATGTAAACAAAGGTAGTTGCACTTGAGATGTATATTGCATCAAAGATATTGCACAGACAAATGTATTTTACATTCAGTGTATTAATATTGCACATATTATTTGTAGCAACAACCAAATATAGCAACCAAATATAATATTTCTATTGTACAGTGCATAATCTGAGAAAAAGTATAAAATTATTGACATCTTTCCACAATTCGCATGTATATTATTTATTATTATTATTATATTATTATATTACATATATATTTACAGGACCAGAATATTTTCCGATACTGACATAAGGCTTCTCTCCGCCCCTTAAACGTAGCAGCTCAGGCACTACACAGCTCACCACACAGCGTGATTGCGACATTTCCGACGGTCGCTGAAGGCAGCATCAGCTCCATCCAGGAGAGCATCAGTGTAGAACAGCCAGTTGTTCAGGGCCGACAAACACCACAATCAGAAGGTAAACTCTCCTCTTCCTGCTACTCTGGAGCCTCGACATTTCATACACAACAACAGGTATGCCAACAGGGGGTTGTGATAATGTAGTGCGTTAAAATGAAGACTGAAAACAGTCGCATCTTCTCCATGAAGAAGCTCCATCATCATCATCATCATCAGCATCCTCTGTTGGTGTTTAGCTCGATGCTAGCCAGCAGCTAGCTCTGGTTAGCATTCATATAAACACACCTGCTGTTAATTAGCTAGTCAATTAGCTCTCCATATTTTTAGCATTGTGGCTAACATTAGTGTGGAGCTTTTAAGATGTAATAATAAGACGAGGTTGATGATTAAATACGTAATAATACTGTTACTACTGCTAAATCACAGTTGACTTTATATGCACGACCAAACAGGATGTTTTTTGGTGTATTTATCCTACTAAGATGTAAATGTTAGCTAGCTATATTAACCCCTTTTCCCTATTCCTGTCTGCTGTTTGGTTAGGGCTGGAGGGGTATCTTGATTATTGTTATTTACTCAACAAACAATTGTTGACTTTTGGAAGTTGTCCTACCATATGCATCATGCTATCTATCTATCTATCTATCTATCTATCTACCTATCTATCTATCTATCTATCTATCTACCTATCTATCTATCTATCTATCTACCTGTCTGTCCTACCATATCAGCATCATGCTGTATGTACAGTGCATAGCTTTACTAACATTAGTTTTTACATTATTTTTTACATAGGAAGTTGTCCTACCATATGCATCATGCTATCCATCTATCCATCTATCTATCTATCTATCTATCTATCTATCTATCTGTCCTACCATATCAGCATCATGCTGTTTGTACAGTGCATAGCTTTACTAACATTCATTTTTACATTCATTTTTACATAGGAAGTTGTCCTACCATATGCATCATGCTGTATGTACAGTGCATGGCTTTACTGACATTAATTTTTGAATTAACTTTTACATATGAAGTTGTCCTGCCATATGCATCATGCTGTATGTACAGTGCATAGCTTTACTACATTCATTTTTACATACATTTTTACATAGGAAGTTTACCTACCATATGCATCATGCTATCCATCTATCCATCTATCTATCTATCTATCTATATCTATCTATCTATCTATCTATCTGTCCTACCATATCAGCATCATGCTGTATGTACAGTGCATAGCTTTACTACATTAATTTTTACATACATTTTTACATAGGAAGTTTACCTACCATATGCATCATGCTGTATATACAGTGCATAGCTTTACTATCATTAATTTTTACATTCATTTTTACATAGGAAGTTTACCTACCATATGCATCATGCTGTATGTACAGTGCATAGCTTTACTAACATTCATTTTTACATGAATTTTTACATAGGAAGTTGTCCTACCATATGCATCATGCTGTATATACAGTGCATAGCTTTACTAACATTCATTTTCACATTCATTTTTACATAGGAAGTTGTCCTACCATATGCATCATGCTGTATGTACAGTGCATAGCTTTACTAACATTCATTTTTACATGAATTTTTACATAGGAAGTTGTCCTACCATATGCATCATGCTGTATGTACAGTGCATAGCTTTACTAACATTCATTTTTACATGAATTTTTACATAGGAAGTTGTCCTACCATATGCATCATGCTGTATATACAGTGCATAGCTTTACTAACATTCATTTTCACATTCATTTTTACATAGGAAGTTGTCCTACCATATGCATCATGCTGTTTGTACAGTGCATAGCTTTACTAACATTCATTTTCACATTCATTTTTACATAGGAAGTTGTCCTACCATATGCATCATGCTGTTTGTACAGTGCATAGCTTTACTAACATTATTTTTTACATAGTACTACAGCCAATCAGAGGTTTTTCTGCTTGTAAAACATTGAGCACAACTCTTCCCAACCTTGCCTCATTATAAAACACTGACAATAAATAAGACAATGGATGTAAAGGTCTGTCTAATTGAAATGTGCATGTGTAAAGTGCTCAAGACAAGAATCCACTCAATACCGTTTAAAAAAAAGGAAGTATATACTGCTCCTATTGTTATACTTCCTTCTATTGGAAGGAAGTATAAAAAAAAAATCAGCTGATGGATCTTGTTTTTTGCTACTGTACACTGCAAATGTCCCCAATGCGGGACTAATAAAGGAATATCTTATCATATTTTATCTTAATAAGTATGTAAGCTTATACTCTGCTGACATACCAATGTACATCTTTGCATTCCTCCACTGAAGGAGAATAACTTTGTTTATATAGCTCTCAAAAGTTATGAAAGTTTGATGACAATAATTTTGCTAAAGATTCATATCTAGGGAACTCCACAGCAACGGGCTGAACAGTGAAGGCTAAAGTCACCTCAGGCTACCTGTCCTGGGGACAACCATTACTGTAACAACGAGCCCTTAATGTTGTTACTAAACATTTTAAATCAAATTTCAAGCTGTGTGAGACCAGTGAAGACAGTCAATTCTAGTAGTAAGATCAAAGATCTTAGTATTTATTAAAAGTAGTATCTTGTATGAGCTGAAGGCTGGATGTGACTGAGCCCTGAGCACAGGAATTTAAAGGTGTGACAAGTTTAAACTTTGTCTTTTCAAGGTCTGCAAATTATTGTTTAATTATTATTTAATAATTAACCTAATTTTAGCTGAGTTCTTCATTTGGGGAAAACCGGATTGTGCAACCGCCGTCACTTAAGGCTAGAATAAAAAAATCATACCCAAATAATGGCAAGTTTACTTAAAGCAACAGTGTGTAGCATTTAGAGGGATCTATTGGCAGAAATGGAATATAATATATGTTTTCTTTAGTGTATAAGCACCTGAAAATACGAATCGTTGTTTTGTTACCTTAGAATGAGACGTTATGTCTACATACGGAGCGGGTCCTCTTCGCGGAGTCCGCCATCTTTCTACAGTAGCCCAGAACGGACAAACCAAACACTGGCTCTAGAGAGGGCCATTCACGTTTTCACGCCGGCCACCGTAGTTTTGGTTGCAATCTGCAACCTCGCCACTATAGATGCCACCAGATCCTACACACTGCACCTTTAATATTGGTAGACAAGTTTACATGATTTCATCCAAAAAGTGCGGATAGAATATTGGGAAACCCCCCCCCCCAAAAAGTATCTCAGGTTTTGAGCCAGCAATGGGGATGAAATTTCGACATCCAACTCTCAATGACAAGGACCCATGCTATGGATTGCTTAATTGACTCAAACAATATCTGATTTTACATTCAAATCTGCTTTATGTGATAGTGATATCAGCTTCAACATGTCCACAGTGGCCAGCATGGCTAATAGTGGTTCACAGTTAGTCGGGTTGAGCAGGATTTGTGTGTTTTTGGAGAATTCAAACACGAAAAATAACATTTAAGATTCAGCACTTCAGAGTTCAAAATTTGAGAATATTTTGTTTCTCATGTCTGTGTGTTTTAAACTGTGCGATTGCTTCTACAATGTGAGTATGATAATAGTAACCTGATGACACAGTACTGCAACATACAGCTATTTTCCATCTCCATCTTTTTTCTAAACGCCTCAGAGATGTTTACCTTTCACCTAGTTTATACTTACTGGCCCTGCCTCCATCTGTCCTCTTCCTGCTCTGGACCTGCTGTCTAATGTTGATCAACTTGCTTTCTGTTTGGCAGTTTTCCACGAATCAAAATGCAATGTTTTATAGTCCTTTATATCACGCAAGTAAAATACAGGGTTGTGTCAGTTCTTCAGAAACTTCCCCTTTAAAAACCGTTAATTAAACTGTAACATCTTTGAACAGACTTTTCTATTCATAGCCCATTCCCTGATTAATTACTCTATTAAATTATGCTATATCTGCAACCTAATCAAAAATACCATTGTTAAGCTGTATCATTGTCTGGCAGTCTTTTTTTATAACACAGCTGTAAATACCATGAGCTCTAAGGGAATTGGGAATCAAAGTTGCAGACATGCTAAGGATTATACACTGTCGATGCAGATCAATCTAGCAAAACATGTATTCCAGACAGTCAAAGGGATGTTGGTAATAATAACATTTAGTGGGAGCAGCATTTTATAAAGTGGCACTTAACAAAGCAGGTGACAGAAAGGGGCTGAAATGTACTGAACTGTGCTAGAGAGCAGAACCTCAATGGGACCCGGCTGGGGACGATGAGGGAATTTGTATGTATGTGCGTTTGCCATTTTTAGACACACACATCGAGAGCAGACGTGGCCTCCACGGGGGTGCAGTCCGGTGTCAGAGTGACTCAACCTCGGGGCGTTATCCATAGCCTATTTGTGGAGGCAAATCAATTCCCTTTTGTGAAGAGAGGCAGTTATTGCCTTAAACAAATATACCCAATCACATCAGCGCGGCAGCCAGTCAGCGCTTTGCTTTCCCATCAAGTTTCAAGCTGACTTTGCACTCGAAAGGACTCATAAATAATATGTTTCTTTTTTGAGCTTTCTCTTAAAAATGCTCATGTACAAAAGGGATGTGCATAAGTGCAAAATATTTTGCAATTCATCATCAGTTTGATGAATCATCTGTAAGTCCCCTTCACAGCACTCGCTGCCACCTTCAGGGCTCAGTTTCCCGTCAGCTGTTACAGTGCACATATGATCAGGCAGCATTACGTTGCTGTTAGCCGTTGGCCGTTTACATAGTTTATTTTTCTTGTTGACAGTGTCGTAATCTGCCCCCTGGGTACCTAAATGTCACAGTTGAGGTCTCGTCAGAAGTATTGTGTATTATTTCTAACTAGAGTAGGCATGAATTTCTCTTCAGCATAACAGTGAAAGAGTTATTTTAGTGTCAACGTAACACCTTTAGTTGAGCAGTCAACCTAAGAATTGAGCTGCAACGATTAATCGATTCATTGTCAACTATTAAATTAATCGCCAACTATTTTGATAATTGATTAATCGGTTTGAGTATTTTTTAAGAAAAAAATCCTCTGATTCCAGCTTCTTAAATGTGAATATTTTCTGGTTTCTTTACTCCTCTTTGACAGTAAACTGAATATATTTGAGTTGTGGACGAAACAAGACATTTTGAGGACGCTATCTTGGGCTTTGGGAAACACTGATCGTCATTTTTCACCATTTTCTGACATTTTACATAACAAACAATTAATCCATTAATCAAGAAAATAATCAACAGATTAATCGACAATGAAAATAATCGTTAGCTGCAGCCCTACTAAGAATTATCTTTATTGTCTGACAGAAGATTTAATTTTGTTTTTGATACAAAAGCTTATGCTTGTCATTATTTCTGAATTTAAGGGGAATGTGTAGCAACCTTGGGCTGTGTGTGTATGATCGTTTGAGTGTATGCTAATATGTTTATATACAGGAATTTAAACAAGTTTGTTTGTACATCTTGACGGGGCTCCTTAAAACGTGTTTATGGATGATTTCCATTTTCATCTGAGATCAGTTGTTTTCACCATGTTTGTTAGTATTGTTGTGCTTGTCTTAGGTGTTTGAGGTTTGACAGTTTGTGTTTAATACAAACATTCCTTGTTGGCTGTCTATTTAAATTTTCAGTTAAAGAAAACATTTCTTTTTCCTCACTCTTCCCTCTCGCTGTGCACAGTCATCATGGCGGAAGCCCACCAGGCGGTGGCCTTCCAGTTCACGGTCACCCCAAATGGCATTGATCTGCGGCTATCCCACCAGGCCCTCACTGAGATCTACCTCTCTGGCGTGCGCTCCTGGAAGAAGCGCATCATCGGGCTGAAGGTATCTCCACTCTGGCTGCCTGTCACACTTGCTGTCCGTTTTGTTTATTCATACTTGTCTCAAAGCCGTCTATAATCACATATGTGCCTCTTCTTCCTTGTTATTACTGCTTCTCCTCCTCTCTTCATGTCACCACTTGCATCTGGGTCAAAGCTAAATGTTGAGGAATCTTAAGTATTCTGTTGACCTGTCCATATGATGCTTTTAGTGTTTTCCATTCATTTTTTGCACATACTTGTACTTGAATACAACAGTGCTGTCTTTAATTGTTTTGATTATAGTCTTCTTACTATGGTATTTTAATTGTATATCAATTTGAGATGTAGTGTTTTAGTTTTGGTTGTATAACCCTGTATACAGGGGGCTGCTAATAAAAGAGAGCGTGCTCTCAGTGTGTTTTTTCCTGCCGTAATGTGTGGACCTCATCATCGATCAATAATGAATGCCACAGATAATGACACACTCTTTGCATGCGGGTGTCCTCATGTCTTTGTTTGATCGTCACTTTCATCATTCAGAATTAAAGGGATAGTTCAGGTGTCTTGAAGTTGGGTTGTATGAGGTATTTATCCATAGTCAATGTATTACCTACAGTAGATGACGGGTGGCAAGCCCGCAGTTTGGAGAAGCAGACAGGAGTTACCGCACGTGAGCGAAGCAATGTACTGCTGTGGACGGGGCCGGCAGCCGACAGCAAAACGTATTTTAGCCACCTGAAAGAAAGACCCTCCTAAAAGAATCAGTTTAAGTGTGCGCTATATTTAGAATATTTTCACCGCTTTACCTTGCCATCAGACAGCCCTTTCTGACGGGAAACAGAAGCCGTTATATCCATCTGTGCTCTCGCCAAAGCCACCAAACTCCATTGAAAAAACCTGTAATTTTATCTCTCAGTACACAGGGGTTGCTGGTCTACCACTGCCTCCATTGGTTAGTTTGTTTGTGTTATTGTGTGACTTTGGTGAAGCTGAACTAACCAAAGTCACATAATAACACAAACGAACTAACCAATCGAGGCAGCGGTAGACCAGCAACTCTTGTGTTCTGCGAGGTATAAATGACTGTTTTTTCAATGGAATCTGGTTGCTTTAGCGAGAGCATAGATAATGGCTTCAGTTCCCCATCGGAAACATAGACTATAGATAAACTTGAACTGATATAGATTTATTTAGTTGGGCCTTTCTTTTAGCTGTCTAAAATAAGTTTTTCTGCCGGTCCAGTCCACAGCAGTACATTTCTTTGGTTCCGTGCGGTAACTCCTGTCTGCTTCTTCAAACCCGCGGCTTGCCGACATACAACCCTACTTCAAAACACCTGAACTATCCCCTTTAATGTAGTGTTTAATGTGAAAGCATTTCATACCAAGTCCGACATGCACCTGCTGCAAAATCCTTAAATTATTAACAGTTAAATTCCTGGTGTTTTGTTGTGTAAATCAGGTTGATCAAGATATGTATTACTGACTCTGATGTGTTCATAACTGAATTATCAGTGTGCATGTCAGTTTACTGATTGTAAACAGGAAGAATGGGATTTCAAATCAGTCTGTCTCCTCTCACGTTAACAGAACAGCGTGATAACGGGAGTATATCCTGCCAGTCCTTCCTCCTGGCTCTTTGTGGTCATAGCAATCCTGGCTACTATGTACACGCGCTCCGACCCCTCCATGGGACTCATAGCCAAGATACAGGAGCACCTGCCAGTCAGGTAACGCATCCAGTAATGAAATGGTTAAAGTTGATGATGAATCTTGGTTGTACTTTGTGTCACAGAGAGATGGATATACAGTATTTTTAGATGTGTGGTGTGGTTTAAATGGGCTTTACCGCTTCCCATTCTTCCTTTTTCATAGTCTTCTGTAACATCTTTTTGTTTCTTTATCTTTACTGCCTCTTGTCAGTCTCCCTATTGTTCCTTTCTCTTTTCTACCGTTCTCTTCATACAATAATATAATTCACATTTACTTCAAAGTGAAGGGATACTGCCCACAGCACTGATTTGTAAAATGGGACATATTAATTTGAGTTTCCCGAGCTTGATATTACCATTTTGAAACAGCTAACTCTTGTAATTTAAATATAAATATTTGTTATTTTTCTTCCCATCCACCTCTGGCCTCGGTCATTTTCCTTCCAGCTCTATTTTCGACAGTGAGCTGTTTCACTCACTGTTCTCTTTTCTTCCTCTGCCTATCTGTCCACCTTCTCCCGCCGCAATTTGCAGCCAGTCGATGAGCTCCCAGTGCCGGACGCTGGTGTCAGCGGTGCTCTTCAGCACCATGCTGTGGCTGTTGCTCATCTTCACCATGCGCATGTGCCTCAAGCAGCTTCTCTCCTACCACCGCTGGATGTTCGAGAAGCACGGCAAGATGTCCAACACCACCAAAGTCTGGGTGGTCAGTGTTGTTTAACATCTCCTTTTTCCACTGAACAGTTCTCATACACCTTTTGTAGCTATACCTACGAAAAGTAATGCACTGTTATTCGTATATATTCCACAAAATTAATGCATATGTAATCCACGTAATTGTAAACAAGGAAGTATAAAGAGCGACAAACGACACGTAGGGAGGAGGTCGGGAGGATGGGTGGGTCAAAAAACACTGGAGAACGGTGTGAAACGTTGATTTAGACAACGGTTCTTTTAACTCAAACCACGATCTTTCCCTAAACCTAAGTAAGAAGGTTTGTTACCTAAACCTAACCAAGTTGTTTCCTGTGAAGACATTTGTAGGAAAATGCACAAACGAGGAACAACTTTCTCTTAAACTATCATACGAACCGTTGTATGAGGATACGTTTCACTGAATAGCAACTTCTATATGCTGTTGTTAAAAATTCAATTAGTACAGGATAATGTTTTGGTTTTTAGTAGCAACATTTATGCCTTAATTTGATAACAGATTTCTTTATCTGATTGTTGTGATATTCTACAAAATTACTTGAAGAAAACAAACAGAAATAATTAGCCCTAGGTATGTTCTCACTTTAATACTTTGTTTGTTTTTGAATGCTTGTGTTTCTGTGCCAGGCGCTGGTGCGGATCTTCTCTGGCAGAAAGCCTCTGCTCTACAGTTACCAGGGTTCGCTGCCAAACCTGCCGGTGCCTCTCATCAAGGACACTGTCAGGAGGGTGAGACGTCACGTGAAGCAGAGGAAATGACAACATGCTGATTACTGACCACGAAACAGATGGATCGCTTTCTCACCTCCATAATTTTCTGCCTCTGTTGCACCAAAATTTCTTTTTTTAATCTGGCTGCAAGCTAATTGAGAAATGTATAAAAATGCTTCGTATCCATACTTCTAAATTGAAATATATTTGACAGATGAGAGGAGATAGAATGGAAAAGACATTTGGTGTCATATCAGCAGAATTAGATGTGGTTGTAATAATAAAAGACTTCTTCCACATCACCAACTGTGGGTTTTAAATTATTGTTAATTCATTGATTTACGAACCTTTTTTCTGTTTCTGTATTTAGTAAACTCATTTTATTTCTGCTGAATGACGCTTATTCTTCTTCTTTGCACATCTCTTTTGTTTAGCACCTGGAATCAGTGCGTCCGCTGATGGATGACACAGAGTATGAACGCATGACCAAGCTGGCGGCAGAGTTTGAGAGCAGCCTCGCTAACCGCCTGCAGTGGTATCTCAAACTCAAAGCTCTCTGGGCCACCAACTACGTAAGTGGTGGACCACAACGCTCTGGTGAAGTGTGGCTACTTTAAACGTCACTTAAATGTCCAAAGCAAAAGAAATTTAAAATCCCATTAACAATGTATATCTTTGTGAGGTTCTGTGGTTTAAATTATTTATCCTGTCTGAATATGTGAGTGATGTAAGTGCATTATTACCTCTCTCTCACAAGGATTTTATTGTGTGTTTTAATTCTTCAGGTCAGTGACTGGTGGGAGGAATACGTCTATCTACGGGGACGTAGCCCAATAATGGTCAACAGTAACTTTTATGGCATGGTATGAAAATATTTTTGGTCTAAGAAATTTCCAGTCTAACCCGGTGTAGTACTCACTTTGGATCGTTGCATTGAGTTACATTGTGATGCGTTCAGGCTCTATCCAGAAAATATAACGTATTTATAATATATAATATAACATATGTTCAAATGTAATCTTGCAAAAATGTAGCCTTTGGCGAGAAACTTGAGGCGGATCATCAGGAATTAATAATAAATTTGCAAAAAACAGTATGCAAATGGTAATAAAGGAGTGTATGTTGAAGTACATTGGATTTATTGTTTTGTATGGTATATTTGTATTTTATATATTTATAGAATCGTGGAGTTTCACTGGCATTAATATCGACTGCTAAATTTCTGGTATCGTGACATCCTTAAACTGTACCAGGCCTAACAGGTTAATTTATTCAGTTGTATGGCCTTGGAGATGTTTGAGAATTGATTCTGTGAATCATTTGTAGCCGTTTGTTTGTCATGAGGAGAAAAAACATAATGGATATATAATTGTTACTGCGTGTGTTTGACTAAGACTCTTGTTTTAACCTTTTTAGTAATCCTGGAAAAGTTTATGATCATTGTCACATTAGTATTCATACACAACTTCCACACATACAGTAATATGAATGTGTTTACGGATCATTTTTGGTTTGCATGACCCATGTTCATCCTTCCCCTCACTGTCCTGTCTCTGTGCTTCCTTCTCCCCAGGACTTCATGTATGTGACGCCCACACCCATCCAGGCGGCCAGGGCGGGAAACAGCCTTCACGCATTCTTCCTATACCGCCGCAAACTCAACAAAGAAGAAATCAAACCTGTGAGTTTAGCCAAAGGTCAACCCCCGCTGCACCCATATACACGGAGGCGTTCATTATTCATGTCTCTTTGCTATGGCAACAGGAGACTTGTTATATAGGGATATTTCTTTGTGGAACCTGAACATATTAGGTAAATAATTGCAATAGAAATGTATGAGACCATCAGTACGTGTTTTGATTGTGTCTTGACTGTGTGAGGAACATCCATTCATCGCTGTTTGTGTGTCTTGACTGTTTATGGTAGATACCATGTGCATCTCCATTCATGTTTATGAGAAGACACTTCCCTCATGTTCTCATACTCATGCTCATGCTCTCACCCCTTCCTTTTGTTCTCCTTTCAACCCCTCTTTCACTCGCTTGATTTCTCTATATTCACTCCCCCCCCCCCCCGTTTCCTCTCACTCATCTCCCTTTTCGCTTGATTCTATGCTCTCCTCCGTTCTTGCCTTCGTCCTCTCCTCTCTGTTTCCCAGACCCTTATACCAGGCATTGCCATTCCTCTGTGTTCCGCTCAGCATGAGAGGCTATTCAACACCACACGCATTCCTGGAGAGGAGATCGGTAAAGAAACTGACATGCACACGCACATAGACACGCGCTGTGGCAACGTGACGTTTCACACAGTGCTGCTGATATATGATACATGATAATGTCTGAAGTGAGCAATGCTAACACACCACTGCTCCAGAGATGATGAGGCATACTGAAGGTGTCTGAGCCCTCTGGAGTTTAAGCGTGGGAGAGAAAATTGTGTGAAAGAGAGTGAGTGTGTGTGTGTGTGTGTACGCATGAGTGTGCATGGTCTCTGGATTCACTGAGTCATAATATGTTGGCCATCCTGTCATCTCTCATCTGTCTCCTCTTGCCTTCTGGTCTCATCGCAGGTCTGTCTGGGTTTCTGGAAATGGTCTCTCTCTCTAACTAATGTCTATTTTCTTTGTTTTTCTCATCTTTTCCTTCCTCTCTTCGCTGGTTCTCTTTCAATTTCTTCCCAACGCTCTGGTATCTGTTTTCTATCATCCTTTTTGTTTCCTCCTCTTTCTCTCCCTTACCTTCTTTTTGCTCTGGCCTATCCTTCTTTATCCTGCTCAGTGGTTGTTGAGGTCTGCGGTTCCTTGCTGTTCCTATCAATTTGAGCGGATGTTTGACACTTGTCGAATCCCCGGAACACTAACAGGTAGTATTTATAATTTTACACACCTGACCCAATCCTAGTTTTAGATCTCTCCCCTTAATCACTCAGTTCTGTGTTGTTTTTAAAGGTGCAATGTGTAAGACGTAGCCACATGCATCAAAGAAATAGGGGGCAGCATTTCACCTTTGCTACTGGGTCCATACAATATAAATTCACAGTGATAAAAAAAGCCAACAGAAGAAGCAAGAATACGCAAAATTCGACCAAACTGCTGAGACTCTGAGAGACAGTCAAAGTAACACTGATATCTTATAATCTTCACAAATGGGGTTGGTATATATTGTGTTTATTGTGCCACTAACCGGGGGCTGTTCGGTCCGTGTACACTTTGATAGCTTTTTTATTGGATTAAATCCAAAGTGGCAGAAACGAGAAAACGACTAATATTTTCGTTTCGTCCTCCCCGCCACTAGAAGACTACTTCGCTTGGGAGGAGAGGTGGGGACAGCACCATGAGACAGACCTTTAGTTAGCGCAGCTGTAGTAACACAAATTCAGCCAGTGTAAACCCCAGCGCCAGGGGTCTGATCCTGGGGTAATTTGAATGTTTTAAACTCAAATTCGGTCCAGATCTTACACATTGCACCTTGTAAGGTGATTGGTAAAGTCAGATCACACGACATCCTTCCCATGTCACTACACATAACATGCATCCTGCACATGTATACTGTTTATTTAGAATATTTATCTACCTATTTATTGTGTAATTTTATCCAGTTAATGCCACAAGGACAGATGCAGTTGTGTGCTGCAATAAAAAGCTCAATTAAATGAATGCATCACTGAAGATGAATGACATGAATGTGAGACAAACCCGTGGCAGTACTGTAGGACAGACAAAATCAAAAGTTTTGAATAAATCTAAGCACAGTAAATCCCTAAATTAAGTGCATCATCTCTGATGTATCTGTGTTTCTATGACATGATTTTGACTCAATTAACAAAATATATATTTTTCTTTTATGTGCGAAGACACTGTGAAACATTGGCAGGACAGTGAGCACGTAGCGGTATACAACAGGGGTCGCTACTTTCGTCTCAAGATGTACCAGGCGGGCAGACTCCTGTCGCCCGGGGAGATTGAATTCCAAATTCAGAGGATCCTTGATGACCCTGCACCTTCCTCTAAAGGGGAGGCCAAACTGGGGGCCCTGACCGCTGGAGACAGGTCAGTTTGACACGCCGCCAGTGCTTAAATCACATGGGCAACTCAGCACACTGCATCCTTAATGTAATGTCATCATTTTCCCCCCTGAAATGTTTCCCAGAATTCCATGGGCTGAAGCCAGGACGAAGTATTTCAACAGTGGGGTCAATAAGCTCTCTCTGGACTACATTGAGAAAGCCGCCTTCTTTGTGTCCCTGGATGACGAGGAACAGGGCGTGAAGGCAGATGACCCGGCTAGTTTAGATTCATACGCCAAAAACTTGTTGCATGGGAAATGTTATGACAGGTAATTTTACACCTAACTGATCACTGTCATGTGAGCATGTAACAGTTTTTATTGGCGTTCAACCCTTATCTTGGTTTGTCATGCAGATGGTTTGACAAGTCCTTCACAGTTGTTTACTACAAGAATGGAAAAATGGGCTTAAATGGAGAGCACTCGTGGGCTGATGCACCGGTGATATCACACGCGTGGCAGGTAAGGAACACGGACGAAAAGTACACCGTTGTCGTCTGGTTCTGACAGGCCGTCGCTTATACTTGCTGTGTTTTTCCAGCACAACATGTCCACTGACTGTTTCCAGCTCGGCTACAATGCAGAGGGCCACTGCAAAGGAGAAGTGGATTCGTCACTACCACGACCACAGAAGCTGAACTGGGAAATCCCTCCAGAGGTAAGGTTTCCATTCACACATTCCCCTGAATTCCTTTGCTCCTTCAGCTAAAGCACACAGGTTCTTGCTCTCCTCAACAATCCATATTGGCTTATCATACACTAGTGCAGTGCCCGTTCAAAACACGCCTGTTCTGAGTGGGCCGTAAACTCGGCCTCCTGTGTTGTTGCTTGCAGCTTTCTCAGGAACCGCTCAACCAAACAACTTCACACTAAGCTACTGTAGCTGCATATTTGGCGTACAAACATGAGAGTGGTATCAATCAGTAACACTCAGCAAGACACGAATAAGCGTGTCAAACAGTTTATTTAAGATGTTTTTGTTTTGTTAATTTCGTACTTGAATTATTTCAACCACGGAATGTTCATTTTGAAAACAACCACACGGATTGAGAAGACGAGAGTCTAGCCAGTTGATACATATATTTTATGTTCACGTTCATTTGACATGTAAAAAGCGGACTCTTTATGTGTAAGAATATGGTAGCATGGTTCATTTCTTTGAAACCCCAGTGCAGTGGTGGCATGAGTCTCAGTCCTGTTGATGTTAACTGTTGGGATGTGTCTGTCTCAGTGTGAGGAGCAGATCTCTCAGTCTTTGGCGGTGGCCCAGGCCCTGGCTGACGATGTGGACTTCCACGTTTTTGCCTTTGAAGAATTTGGCAAAGGAAGGGTCAAGAGGTGTCGAGTCAGTCCAGACGCCTTCATTCAGATGGCTCTTCAGTTGGCCAACTACAGGGTAAACCTCCCTCCAAAGTAGACATTACATTTGGTCATTGGCATTTGGCACTATTATCTGTTGCTATGTGAGTTTTGTTTTTGCGCCCCAGGACCAGGGGAGATTCTGTTTCACATACGAAGCCTCCATGACCCGTCTGTTCAAGGAGGGCAGGACTGAGACGGTTCGCTCCTGCACCAATGAGAGCAGTGCCTTCGTCCAAGCGCTGGAGGGTGGAGAGGTGAGATCGCGGAAACTGTCTCTTGATTTCCATCATTTTTTGTGCGATGTTTGAGGAAGGTTTTGGTGTGCTATATAATAGTAGAGGATGATCTGCATTGCAAATGATTATGTCTAATTGATACATTCTTCGCATGAGTCATGTCTATTTTTAATATGTGCTATGCCAAGCAGTCATGCCGCTCATGCCATTCTCCACCAGGCAGCAGATGTGTGCAGGCGTTTGTTCCAGGAAGCGGCAGAAAAGCACCAGCATCTATACCGCATGGCTATGACCGGAGGGGGCATCGACAGACACTTCTTTTGCCTCTACCTGGTGTCCAAATACCTCAGAGTGGAGTCTCCTTTCTTGAAAGAGGTTTATTTCTTTCCTTTGTCATTTTTATATTTATATCAGACTGTCCAGTTCAGTATGTATCCCTTTAGTAGAACCAACATTGCAGCAGCGACTTCAGCAAACTGATGCGATGGCTTCTTGTGGGTATTTCAGGTGCTGTCTGAGCCCTGGCGGCTGTCCACCAGTCAGACTCCGATACACGTGGAGATGTTTGACATCATCAACTACCCAGAGTACGTCTCCTGTGGAGGGGGCTTTGGACCGGTCAGTGCTTCATTCACTAAGTCATAAAACTGTTTAAGCTATGGCTAAACTGGAAACTGGAACTGGAAGAGTTTTGTCTATGTAGTTAGATTTTCATTTTACACCATACACTACTCTATGGAAACAACTCATCGTAATGGCTGTGCACAGTTTGAGTTTTTGAGAAATAACTGTATCATTCCATGCTTTTTTGCAGTCTTGATACTGAAAAAAATATACAAGCAAATATTTAATATTTGTTTTAAAACATTTCCTGCACGCACAACGCAGGTTCTTCTCTTTTGAAAGTCGCTCTGGGTTCTGAAATTCATTGTGCAGCCCTGAGTTTAAATATTGTCTGTATCTCTTTCAGGTGTCTGATGACGGTTACGGGGTGTCCTACTCCTTGATGGGCGAGAACGTATTCAACTTCCACATCTCGTGCAAGCACTCATGTCCAGGCACTGTGAGTTCAATGAAAGTAGCAATATAATGCTGTTTAAGAAAAGTGGAAATAAATAAACTCCCCAACTTGGTGCAGAAACTGCTGTGCCAGGACTGAATTTGTATTTTTATGCTTCTATTTAGAAAGAGTAGACAAGATACGTATATTTTTTAGGCAGATACCGATATTAATTCTTGAGGGTAAAATGTTAACAACAATAACAACTAGGGCTGTGTATCTGGCAATACGATACGTATCATGATACAGGGTTTACGATTCAATATATCGTGATATATTGCGATAATGTAATAATAATGTAGAAGCAAGGGAATTTTTTTTATTACAATACACATACATATACAATTTTAAGAAAAAAATGTTGTAGTATAAAGAACACACCATTTGCATAAAATCTGAGTAAAAAAGTTTACTTTTTTATGCAATCAGAACAGTGGGATCTGCATTTGCATTTATCACAGTCCCTATAACATCCAACATCACAGCACTACTTAAAAGTTAATAGTGTTTTTGAGAATCGATACAGTATCACAAAACTTAATAATGAATCCAATCCAAATTTATTTATAAAGCACATTTAAAAACAACAAAAGTTGACCAAAGTGCTGCTTTCATCAATCCAAATAATAACAGAGATAAACTTTAAATCTGATTAATGTACTGTAACAACCTCGGGGTAAAAAAAAGCTCAAAACAAAAATATGTTGCTGTTAAGGGTGTAATAAAATATTGATACACTTGAATATCACGATATGACATTAAACCTTTTTCGATGAACTTTTGTAAAAATGCTAATTATTTTTATCTCCCAGACACATTTATGTCCGTATTCATTACTCCATGTCTCCCCTCCAGGATGCCCATAAGTTTGGTGCTCAGATCAAACAAGCCCTGCGCGACCTGCTACAGCTGGTGTGCCCCAACCGACCAGAGCTCACCAAGACAGAGAAGAGAAGGCCAGAGTTCAAGAAAGACCTGTAGGAGGAACACTCAGGGGAAAACAGACGCTGAAGGGAAGGTGTGCAAGCATAAATGTTACACTATGAAGTGAGGAGAAACGTTTTTATTCCCCCTCATGCATTGGGAGAATTTTATAGCCAGCCAGATGATATACAAGGGAACAGCTGGAGGTGATGTTTTTACTGATATGCATCTGTATTTGTGTGTGTATATTAGGTGTGTGATGGGTGTGTGAGAAGGAAAAGGGTCTGTAGATTAACAAATGAAGAAGTGTGATTCAAGTACGGTGCGGTTTATTGGTTTAGTAAACCGCACCGTACTTGAATCACACTTCTTCACACTTCTTCACACTTCTTTCTTTCACAGTCAAAAACAGGAAAAAATATTATGTAATAAGTTATTATCGTGACACGTTTTTATTATTTTTTAAAAAAGGACAGTCTGAATTGCACCACTCAAAGTTAGGGTAGAAATCTCTAACACTTCACATTATTGCAGGGAGCAATTTAATATAAATTCAAGCACAGTATGTTTCAACACCATTACGTGCGCCATACTTTTTGTGTCACTGATTTTCTGTTATTGAATTTATTTGGAAAATGTATTTGGAAGCGTGTGATGCATCTTGAGGTCTCTTGAGAGAAAACATGCAGGAGGTGATTTTGATTCCTACCATCTGAATGCTTTAACAGTGACACTACGCATTTTAAAAATCTTGGAAGTCTGGGACTACTCCGTGTTTACTCCTTATGTATAAAACTGCTTTCTACAAAAAACACATGATTGTAATGCTGCGCTGAGAGTGCCAGGCTGTTTATACATGTAGTGAAATTACATGGCTCCATTAAATTCACTGGTATTATATTCCGTGCCAAATCACCCAGGAAATAACTTTATGTTTTCAAATATATTCAAAATGTACATACAGATAATGTAGGTCGGTTTCTCTTTCAGTGGTCAGTAGGCATTTCATATACTTACCAAGTTAAAAACTGCACTGTAATTAACTCCAGTTATTTCACTGCCATCTATAAATCTGTTTTGTAATTATTTTTATCACTGTATTATTAAAGAAGCACCATAACAATGCAAGCTATATTTATGAACATCATGTGCAGGTCAGATGTGGATTAAACGTGGAGTGAAGCCATCTGATTCAAAGGATGGAGTGTGTACCAGAGACACAGATTCTTCTGTTATTCTTTATCGATTGCCTTTTTTTCGTTTTCAGTTGAGCTTGTCTCGTTGTATTACTATGGTCAGCCTTTATAATGCAGTAATGCGGGGGAACATAAAGTCATTCTTAAAGAAAAAAAGTCACAAGTGTTTCTTTTTGTTGCCTTTAAAGAGTAGGCCACCAATTACCATTGCACTTGTATAACATTGTCACACTCATGATGGACAGTTAAAAACAGATAAACATCAATGCAGCAGGACCAGCAATATCTCCTTTTTTAAATTCCTCTCAGTCTAACAGTCTTTGATGATTTTCTTCTTTTCTTTTCTATGGAAGATCTTCCCATCTGGCTGCACCCTCCACTGAAGCTTGAGCCGCTCATCAAACTTTTGTTGAATCTAGGGAAGCAAGAAAAAAAACACACCTTTATTGAAATTAGATAACTATTATGTTACTTTGATAATCGCCCGTGTACAGCAGGTAGCGAGAAGACAACTTGACTACATTTTAGAGTACACAAAAACTTACTTGCTTCAAAACGGCTTCGCTCACCGCAGAGTCACCGATGTCCAAAAATGAATTTGACGTAATTTCCAACCTCACAATTGTCTTTTCTCTCTTTTCTACGTCTAAACAAACAGAAATAATACTTTTGGTGTGTTTTGTTAAATCCATCATGTTGAGGATGGCATTACTGTACTTGATAGAATTGGACTGTAACAGATATTATATGCTCACCCTTATAGCAGCAGAAGGGAGTGGAATAACTACATTTTCTGTCATACCACGACTTGTGAGGGGGAGAATACAATGCACAGATTCCATCATGATTTGGCTGAGAGCTGTGCCAGTATCTGAAGGAGCTGTCACTCTGGTCTGACCATTTCCACTCATCTCTGAACAAACCGATCCAGACCAAGGACAGCCCTTCAATCATTTGCTCTGCTACTGCCTGATTTTCAGTCTGGCTCCTCACAGCGGCCAAGTCAGTGTAATTCACTCGACAGTACTCTTGGGCGTCCCTCCACGACTTCTCTTGAAGAACGACCTGCAACCCATCGGATCCCTCATCTGCGAATATTGCAAAATGTACTGTTGTAATTAAAAGGTTTGAAGAGAATGGGGAAAAAAACACACACTGTGTTGCTTATAGTTTTCAAGCTGCTGCATGCACTTAAAGGTGCATTAAAGGGATACTCCGGTCATTTAGTGCTGCACTTTCATAAAGTTAGGAAAGTTACAAAAGACAGATTAAAAAACAAATGGTCTAAATCAAAGCAGGAGAGGCTGAGATATCCTTGGTTTTCTTTAATACGGGTCAAAATATGCTGCAATTCCTACAACGCTAAAAAAAAACCACTTACTGGGCCGTTATACACCCGGAACATTTTTTTCGTATTCGCACGTCAATACATTTTTTCAAACTGTTGTTTTTGTCATGAGTACTTTCACACAGAACGCGATATTACGCAGTGAAAGAGCGACGCCACTTCTGAGCTTTCGCACCGCGAATAAAGGCATCAACCAACAAACGGGTTGAGTTGCGCCTATATTTATGAAACAACAACACGAAGGCTTTTCAACCTTGACGAAGGCAGCGCAGACCAGATCCACTCGTTCCGTTCTTACCTTTCACAATAAAAATAATATTCGCAGGTGAGTATTTCGCATTTTTGTGCTGACGTGCCCTCCGGTGTGTAATCATCCTTGAAGTCTCTTCTTTTGTAAAACCGAAAAATACAGGTTGAAAACTTTTCATATAAAGCATAAATCTCACCGTTGTGTCGCTTGTTCAAGGTTTCTCGTATGGCGTCGTATGGCGTCAAGACGTAACGGGCTCATCACTGCCCTCTGAGGCTGGAGGGCGAACAACACCCACTGATGGTTGGTGAGAAACGCAGTTGTAGTGAGCGTTTCTCAACACACGACCACAAGGGGGCAACAATGAGCCCATTCCACACTCAAAAACAAACTTCGACTGAAAGCGACCCAAAGGGGAGATTCATGCTTTTTATCAGAAGTGTTTTCAAACTGTATTTTTCAGCTGTACAGTAGAGAAGACTATAGAAATGCTCCCAATCCAGGTGCATGTTAATAATCCTCTCTCTCTGGTGAAAAATGACCTTAAAAACAGTCTTTATGCTAAACTAAAGATCTAAGTTTAGTCAAGAAAGTGAATAAGAAGGCCATGCAGCTGAGCATGAAGAGGATGAGTGACATCACTATCTAAAGCACTGATTGTCAAATTAAAGCCATCTTACTCGCCTGTCTGACAGACAAAGGGAAGTGTTGTTTCACATAGTGCACTGTGCCATTTCCTATCATCCCCCATGGCTCCGCAGTGGTGAGAGGAATCAGGTGAAATGGCCCCGTTAGCGTATTCAGTTAATCCGTGTCCTACAGACCACATCCAGGACGACGACCCGGCCTTTCTCAGACCAATCCAGGTGTCTTTTGTCACGCCGCTGGCTTCTGACGTGCTCACAAGGCTCCTCATGTCATCATGGCTTCTGATGGTGGCGAGGTCAGTGTACTTGTCTCTGCAGTAACTCTGAGCCTCGTACCAAGTCTTAGCCATGTTTATTGGGTAGTACACTCGATGAAGGTTTGAACACAAAGCAACGCAACCTGCAGACGGACACCCAAAAAAAATATCCAATAAAGTAGGAATTATGATTATAACATTTGAAATTTTTTTTGAACATGTGCATTTTTTAAAAATATTTTTAATATTTATTTATATTTGTTTTTTAATTTCAGCATTTTAGACAAAGACACTTACTTGAAGCTAGCAGCAAAATCCCCACATGGAGCATATTGTTTTCTGGCTTAAAAGGATAAAAGTTATAATTATAAATTGACGTACAAATCAAACAAAATTCATGTCTCAAATGTTGAAATGTGTGTCGCTTTACAGTGATTCATTTGAACACTAGTGGATACTCCTAGTGCTGGTCCAAGCTTTTTTGAGGCTATAAGTTGAATTTATTTTAGAGAACCGTGTTTAAAGAAAGATAATTTAGTTAAATAAATACTTAACAGTAAATTATTTAGAAGATTTTTCTTCTGCAGCTAAAATCGAATAAAGTACTAAATGCCTCCAGTGACTTTATTTCTATCTGTTACAGAGCAGCATCTGTAACACAATTAAAGAGTACCCCTGGAAGCCTGTGAATGTATTCTAGAGCTGCAACGATTAGTCGATTAATTGATTAGTTGATTGACAGAAAATTAATCGGCAACTATTTTGATAATTGATTATTCGCTTAAATCATTTTTTTTAAAGAAAAAATACCCCCAAATTTTGTGGTTTATGCAATTTAAAGCTGAATACCGTTAGACTGCTGCAGTACAAAACAAAACATGTGATGATGTCAATAACGGAAATGTGATGGGCATTTTTCCTGACATTTTGTAGACCGAACAATTAATCGATTAATTGAGAACAATTGTTAGTAGCAGCCCTAATGCATTCTTTGACAAATTTGATACCTGCCCATGCTCCATAATAATGAAAAAAAAGAAAAATTTATGATCGAATGAATGAAAACATCTATATAACTCAGTTTCAGGCAGGATTTTAAAATATCGACATCATCGACTTCTCTACACACTTTTTTATTGCCCCCAAAACATCAAATTTCAAGATATTTTGTCTAAAGTAAAATAAGATTTTATAAATAATTCTAAATATCCAAATTACCTTTCTTACCTGATGCACAGATGTTTCCTCGTAAGAGATAAAGTGCACTTCTGTGCAGGTTGTTACTCTCTCTTTCTGTCACTCTTCACACACCTGTTTTGGTCTTTCCATAAAGCATGTTGACATTTGTATTTATGGAAATGCTGTTTGCATTTGACTCATGCAAGGGCATATTTGAAAGTCACAGAAATATTTGTGATTGTAGTTATGTAGCCTATGTACAGCTGGCTGACATAAATGTTATGTGTATGACCTGTTCTATAGATAGATAGATAGATAGATAGATAGATAGATGGACAGATGGACAGATAGATAGATAGATAGATGGACAGATAGATAGATAGATAGATAGATAGATAGATAACAACCTTCGTCCACAGGATCTCTTTGTGTCCTGACAGAAGTTGTCTTGTTTTTGCCTCCTTATTCTTTCTCTTCTATCTCTATTTATCCTCTGCCCACCTGTCTTCTGTCTCTTGTTTCAGCTGTGAGGTCAGCAACAAACCCTTTGCTCATTATCCTGCCCGTCAGACTTTAGAAAAACAGCCGCCAATAATCCACATACAGTCCCCTGTCCTTCTTTTCTAAATCTTGCCTCACACACACTCAAACACACACATATTGTATTCCAAGTCCCCTCTCCGTCACCCCAGAGGACCCCTTATATAAAGCTCTGTTTCCCCTCTAGTTGTTACTCCCCTTGTTTTCATCACCAGTGAAACATCCTTCTCTTTTGCTGTTCAGGTATGTGCTTTGACTCTTTCTAAACCAAGGTGTTTCTTCTTGTACGGTGCTGTGATTATTTGAAATATGTGACCACCCAGAAGCTATGGTTTCTGTTTGGGCTTTTCTTTTTTTAAAGCAAAGTCTTCCATCATTTTTATCTGGCGCAATCTTTAAATGGCACTGGAATCGATAAGTAGTTATATAAAAACGTGCACACCATTGGGTTTGATTATTGTTTATGGACTGTGAACATTTTATACTACATTGTTGTTCGATGAATTTCAAGACTGTAAAACGCTTTGCTTAAACGACTTTAAAGCTGCTATAATCTATATTTTTTATGATAACAATGGATCAAATGTAATGTGAAGAGGGTTTCTCATAGTGATGAGCACAGAGGATTATCACCACAGTTCCTCTCAGCACTATACAGAGCTTTTCAGCATCTTCCAGCTCGTTATTTTGATTTTCTGGCTCGTGCACCTTTAAAGGAACAGTGCGTAACATTTCGGGGAATCTATTGGCAGAAATGTGATATACTGTTGATTAAAAAAAAGTAGGTTTTCTTTAGTGTATAATAACCTGAAAATAAGAATTGTTGCGTTTTTGTTTCCTTAGAATGAGCCGTTTATATCTACATATGGCTGCTATGTTTCTACAGGAGCCCAGAACGGACAAACCAAACACTGGCTCTAGATAGGGCCATTCGCTTTTTCACGTTTTCGTCAGCCTTCAAAGTTCTCCTACACGCTTGAGAAGTTTCAGTTGGTTGCAATCTGCAACCTCACCACTAGATGCTGCAAGATCCTACACACTGCACCTTTAATATTTTGATTATCTATTACCCACTGTACGCTACCTGACCATCACCAATCAATAGACACAAAGTTAGCAACTAGAGAGCACAGTGGAGCATTTAGCAGCTAAAGAGCCAGATATTTACCACAGGAGTTGGTTGAGACCAAAATCGGAGCTAAAAGAAGAATGAATATTGGACTTACATTCGCCAGGTGGCCAGAAACCTGACTCCAAATGAATGATAACGTTGCTCCGTGTCTACTGGACGTGTAAATGGCAGCAAGTTTGCCATATTAACTTGAAAACGGCTAATATGTCACTGTGTTCACAGCTTGTTTGCACTGCCCGCAAGTGCCCAAATGTTTAACATTTTAATACTGTAATAGTGAATAAATAACTGATTAAATCAAAGATGCAAATTGACAATGATTGATGAATGGCTGATTTTTTAGTCTGAACATCCTCAGATTTGTTTCCTTATACAATGTCACAGACACTATATTCAGTATCTGCTTGTATCAGTTACTCATTGAAGCTATATCATGTTAAAGGTGCAGTGTGTAGGACCTGGCAGCATCTAGTGGTGAGGTTGCAGATTGCAACCAGCTTCTCCTGTGTGCCAAGCGTGTAGGAGAACTACGGTGGCCAACGCGAAAACGTGAAAACGTGAAAACGCAAATGGCCCTCTCTAGAGCCAGTGTTCGGTTTATCCGTTCTGGGCTACTGTAGAAACATGGCGGCCGGCTCCATGAAGAGGACCTGCTCTCTATGTAGATATAAACGGCTCATTCTAAGGTAACGAAAACACAACGATTCTTATTTTTATGTGATTATACACTAAAAAAAACACAATTATTAATAGTATATTCCATTTCTGCTTTTCTATTGAGTAAAATATATAAATCAATTCAGTATTTGGCATCTTTGGAAACGTTGTGATTTCTACTAAATTACAATACAATTCAGGCGGGTGTTGATGATATTATCTCTCTGAAATTAGGAATGATCCCTCATGATAAGCTATTCTTGGTGCCCTCGGGCTCTCTGTCCATCTGTGTCGATCAGTTTGGCCAGAAACATTCAACGGGGAAGCGATGTGATGAATTCCTCTCCCAATCCCTCATCTGCTTTTTGTCCGTGTGCCCGTGTTTATTCAGATTCACATGCTCATGCTCTGAGATCTTGGCTAAAAACTAACTATGACAGGATCTGAGGGACTTGGGCGGCCCGCTTGATCTACCGTGTTAATACACTCAGAGACTGGGAGGGCTTCCAGTTGTTCATTGAAAATAGTGTATTGAGATTTGGTTCGATTGCTGGTGTGTCTACCAAGAAACCAGTTTGCACGGTTTAACTGCAGCTCATCAGACGGTTTTTACTTTGCACTAAATTTATAATAATGTAACAAGTCCCACTGAAATACATAGATAAGCTGCTGAAGTTACGGTTAGGAATGATAGAATATTTATGGGACTCCACATACATTTAAATATCCCCTCAGTTCAGTGAGACTGCGAGTAGATCAAATGATAATAGAGGACTTGGCTGGTGTTAATAGCAGCCAGCCGACCAGCTTAATCTCTCCATCCCACAGTCTCGCTTGTAGATTGGCTTTAGCTGGCTAATACCTCGCTCTTATCCAGGGTAACAGGACACTGCTCCGGCCTAATAGTCCTTCTGACCTCTTCTATTCCTAGATCATTAGCTGCCCTTCCCCTTTATCTTATTCTTTGAACAAAAGCACTGGCCTGCATTGAGCGTGTAATGCATTCCCAGTGGCCGTCTCAGTAATCATGAAATTTGCTCACTGTTTAATTTTTTTATATCAGCAGACTATTAAAGCTCAGTCATCTGGAGTGGCATGCAAACATATTAATTGATGGTCTAGTATTAAAATTAAATTCTCCACATCAGGAATTCAAGTTTTTATCTTATTCATGTGTGCATAGTCAAATGTTTAATATATCGCTAATCAATGTTTGGACTTTGGAACTTTTGCTGAACAGTGACCCCTGTGGCCACAAGTGGCAACTACAAAATACTAGCACAATGAATTTATCCTTATTTCTCAACCTTTTTTCCAGTCAGTTGCTTTAAAGTAGGGATGCACCGATTTGACTTTTTAAGTCCTGATACCGATAGCAATACCTGGGCTTTGGGAATCGGCCGATGCGGAGTACCGATCTGATACCAGTGTTTAATTAATACGCTGTATGCCTCACTGTGTGAGGGGTCATTCTTTTATGTCTAAGGAAACATCAGGCTGGCCTTACTTAATTACTTTCTTAACTTTGTAAAACAAAATGTAATAAATAAATACATAGATATACATTTATTGAATCGTTATTTATTATTAAAATAATAAATCGTACACCAGCAACTTGGCAAAAAAATCTTCAAAATTAACAGGAATTACAAATGAACGGTGCACGGTGGTGCAGTGGTTAGCACTGGCGCCTCACAGCTAGAGGGTTGCAGGTTCAAATCTGGCTTGGGGCCCTTCTGTGTGGAGTTTGCATGTTCTCCCCGTGTTAGCGTGGGTTTTCTCCGGGTACTCCGGTTTCCTCCCACAGTCCAAAGACATGCAGGTTAGGTTAATTGTTGACTCTAAATTGCCCGTAGGTGTGAATATGGTGTCTGTATAGGTGTGAATGGTTGTCTGTCTCTATGTGTCAGCCCTGTGATGGACTGGCGACCTGTCCAGGGTGTACCCCGCCTTCGCCCAATGTCGGCTGGGATCGGCTCCAGCCCCCCCGCGACCCCTAACGGGATAAGCGGTTGCAGATGGATGGATGGATGGTGTAAACCTTTTTAATGCAGAAACAAATTGGTCAAAACTTGAATTAAAAGGAATTAAAATTTCCAGTATATAATGTACATAAACATAGAATTGAATTTACTAGATCGGCCCCATTATCACTGATATCCGATCCAGCTATTTGAGTCTGTATCGGTCCGATAACCGATCCGGTATTGGTGCATCCCTAGTATAGTATCCTCAGTATATTGAATGGAGTGAGGCTGCGTTTTATTGCTAATGGATTTATTATTTCAAAAGCTGCATAGTCCAGCTTTAAAGTTTGAGGGCGAACTCCAGTCAACGCATCACAACTGTACTTTGTTTGCTGCTAAATGTAATATCGGAAAAACCCATGTTATTGGCAAATTACCTTTCATATATTGGGCTAATGCTGTTGCATATTTATAACAGTATTGATTTTTTATATTTATGGTTTTCTCTCCAGTGTCGCCATGTCTGATTTAGAAGATCATGGGTGAGTCTATCCAGTCCTACCAGTTAACTTATTTCTCATATAAACTTTAATATAATAATATAATATAATATAATACATGAGCTTCTGTTTCACGGCATGTCTGATGTATTCTTTCAATTCTTTTTTATTTAGAGGCCATCAGGAGGGTAAGGACATTCACTCATCCATTTAATAGAGCAGCAGTTTCATCGTTTCTCTCAACTCACTCGCCGTGTCGCTCTTTGTTTCTCCAGAAGATGATGAGGAGCAGGGGGAGGGAGGTGAGTATGTGATGCAGGTCTGTGTTGATTTAATCCACCTTCCCTTAGAAATAACACATTCAGATACGAGCTATAGCAGCAACCTGCCAGTAAAAGTGTTCCCATAGGAGAACTATCAAAATGTAAATATTGATTTATTGTTATCCATCCAGTGTTTACATACTTTTCCAGGAGCTTTGACTTTAAATTGAAATTTAACAGGAAACTTTAAACGTTAAATTCCCCCATGGTTATAAACAGCGGCCATGAACTGTGGGTTTTTAATGTATTAAAACGTCTTTCAAATTAGGGTTAATCTTGGATTACTTTTTTGTCTGTTTGCAAATCTAACTGCTGTGAACTGATTCACTTTTTCTCTTTTTTTCCCCCTGTTATGTCAAAGAAGAACGTCCCAAATACAAGTAAGACTACTTGGAAATACTAAACATCAAAAATATTGTCAGATTTTACCACTAAATGCAGTGAAAATAATCTGATCGTATGTGTTATTTTACAGGCCGGTCACACAGCTCGCTGCCCCTAAGATCCCTGAGGGGGAGAGGGTTGACTTTGATGTATGTTCCTTCAAGGTTGTTGTTAATGGAACATTTACACCATTACAGCACCGGAAACAGGCATTCAAATAATCTTGACCTGTGTATCCACTGGTCCCTGGTATATATATGTAAATATATATATATAGGATATCCATAGGAAGAGGATGGAGAAAGACCTTCTGGAGCTGCAGACTCTGATTGATGTCCACTTTGAGCAGAGGAAGAAAGAGGAAGAAGAGCTGATTGGACTCAAGGACAGGATTGTAATGCATTTCCCATACTGATTAGCTAGTAGTTAGTTTCCCATGTATTTGAGAGAGAATAATAGTGATTAAAGAGCCGTGTGTTAAAGTTGTTTCTGTTATAGGAGAGCCGCCGGGCAGAAAGAGCTGAGCAGCAGCGTGTGAGGGCTGAAAAAGAGCGGGACAGACAGACACGGATTGCGGTATTAACATTGTATTACATATGTTGTTTAATCCATGCATATCAACGCTCTGCTCAGATCACAATATTTCTATAAAAACACTATAAAAGAGCAATTGAAACTGCAGTAATCAGCTGAAGATGACTTCCTCAGGAGGAGAGACAGAGGAAAGAGGACGAGGAGGCGAAGAAGAGGGCCGAGGATGAGGCCAAAAAGAAGAAAGTGCTCTCCAACATGGGGGCTCACTTCGGAGGGTTCCTGGCCAAGGTCAGAATAATACATTTAAAGACAGGTGTGTCACTGTATACTATCAGAGTTCATGTGTGTCTGATAGGCGTGTAAGAAAATATCGATACACATGAGTATCGCAATATTATGTTGTGCGATACTGTATCGAAACACTATTGATTTCTAATTAACCTCTAAAAAATCCAACAGCCTGCCGTCGGGATCGGCAGCTATTTGATATTTCGGAGGTTGTAGCCGGCTCAGTTTTAAAGCTAGAGTGATGTTACTGACATCATAGGAAACTACAACCGAAGGAATCCATTGGTACCAACAATGTCATACTAACCTGTCGGGAAGGAGGTTAAATAACGCTCCAAAGTTATGCTAGATTTTGGCGAGGAAAAAAACGGCATGGCGATTTTTACAGGGGTCCCTTGACCTCTGACCTCAAGAAATGTGAATGAAAATGGGTTCTATGGGTACCCACGAGTCTCCCCTTTACAGACATGCCCACTTTATGATAATCACATGCAGTTTGGTGCAAAAACCATGCAGTTTTTTGCATACAGTATAAATGTGTTATTTTTGCCTATTCTAAAATGGTGTATTTCTGGTGTGTTCTTTATACGATGAATATATGGCCTTGCATACCGTATAGCAATATATGAAATTGTTACCCATGCATCACGATACGTATCTTGCCAATACACAGGCCTAGTGTCTGAATCTCTTAGAGAGTGAGTTGTGTTTGTTTCCTGCAGGCAGAGCAGAGGCGAGGCAAGAGGCAAACTGCGAGGGAAATCAAGAAGAAGACTCTGGCAGAGAGACGCAAGCCACTGGCTATTGAGACCCTGAGAGAGGACGGCCTGAGGTCAGTTTAAGCTCCATTAAAGACGGACGCATTAACATTCATTACATTTTAAACCAGATCTATGTTGTAGGAATGCCAGGTAGTAAGCCAGCCAGGCACATACTTTTTAAAGCTGCTGCAAAAAAGGTGCATAAATCTGTCATCTCAACTTGTTAATCCTGCTGTGTTTTAGAGAGAGAGCCAAGGAGATGTGGGAATGTATCTACCAGCTGGAGTCAGAGAAATTCGACCTGACTGAGAAGACGAAGAGGCAGAAGTACGAGGTAAGCCATCTAGCAGAGAAAATACAAAACAGCTATTTTAAGAATGGCTAATTTGTGACGTCAGAATTTGTTTTTTTTCAGATCAACGTCCTCCTGAACAGAATCCAACATGCTCAGAAATTGTGAGTCACTCTGCTGTAGTCAAAATCTACCATGACACGACCTTCACGCCCCACAAAGTAGAGGATAGTGCAGAGCTGCTTTGCATCGACTATGCAAACATAACCACAGATGGATAGCAACAGTCACGCTGTTGGTGTCGGTGTATATACAGGAAATGGCAAACTCACACCTCTTAAACATTTGTCACTTTATGCACAGGATGCAATCAGTCACACTGAACGCTGACTACAACTGATCATAATCTACTTTATATTTTTTTTTTGTCTCAATGCAGTAAAAAGGTCCACGGTAAGGGGAAGGTCGGAGGACGTTGGAAGTGAACTCACACATGAGGAAACAAGAAGTTTCAGGACAAGATTACAGCAATTTTGAAGAGATTTTTGTGTGCCATTTATTGAAATACATCCAATTGCATCTGTAATTATTAAAATGTACTTATACATAACATTTTTCCAGTAGTAGTGTCATTCAAATTGGAAATCGGATTATTATTCTTGAAAAGTTCACAGCTACTACAATCAAAAATGAATCTGATAGGCTGGTTAACTTCCTTACGAAGGAAAAATAAATTCTGTCTGTAAGATCTTGACTGTCATTCTGTTGCATATTGTGAAGGTAAAGCTGTTGTCAACGGGAGCAGAGCGAATGAACCGCCTTTACTTCCTCTGTGGTATGAAAACAGCGTGGATGCCGTCACTCTTCCTCTCTTGCAAAGGGTCAAATTCAGCCTCCAGAGCAATACTCGCCACTTTCTCTGCGAAGCCTGCTTCTTGCTCTTTGTTCAGATCCAAAATGTACCTGAGTTACACACACAGACACACAAATGCAACTTAAATACATCGACCACATTACAGTTATTATTAACTTTTTATCAGATGGGAGCAAACATGAAGAAATCAGATACACAAAAGCAAATTGTGAATAAAAAACACAGCATAGTCAGTCACTGTACTCTTGGTGACTGTAGTGTCACCATGGTAACGAGCCCCGTTACTATAAAAACCCTCACTTGGCCAACTCCACGACGAGCACGGCGTCTGGTGCTGCAATCTGTCTCATCGTCGGGCCCAACTGGTGCGCGCAGCTTTAGAGCGTCGACAGGGAGGGAAACAAAAACACAGAAGTGAAACATGGTCAGCAGTCAGATCAGGAGTCTGCAGTCAAGATGGTGACGGGATCCTATTTTAGGTTAGGTTACTATTATTATATTATTAGTACTATTAGAGAATTGGAGAAAAGCAAGCTCTCACCTGGCAGAGAAGTAGATGGTGTTAAAGAAGTGGGAGTATTTCTGTTTTTCTGGCAGTTTGTAAAGTGAGTCCAAAGGCAGGAAGGTGACAGAGATCCCATTCAGACGCATCAAGTCTGGAGAGGATTTGAGAAAAATTCAGTGCAAGTTTCGTACACAGTTACTGTTTTCTGTGTGCTGAACATCAAAACAGGCTTCAGGAGGATGGGAAGTGATCCACCATACATACAAGTTCCCATTTACACTTCTTTAATGTACACAAACATCTGCATTAAAACACACTGAAACAAGAAATTATGCAACATAATCAAACATAAACTGCCTGCTCGTGTTCAAAGCCATTTACCGTTAATGGTGACAGGTTTTCGGTCGGCCTCTGTGGATGGCTCCTCTGCCTCTGACTGAGAAGCAGTGGGGCAGCCCCGTCTGCTGGACAGGGACCGGAACAATTCCTGTACATTTGCAAAGGAGATATCCTGGGCTGTCTGTGGATGTGAGGAAAGGACGATACAGACATTAATATGTTCCTCGGTACATGCACAACTTACTGCAACTGTACGATAAAAGGATGTGGAGACATAACTGTAATTTAACACAGTGGTTTCCAACCTTTTTCCTTGAGGAACTCCCTTTTCTATCATTGAGTAAACTGACGACCCCTGATTAAGTGACATATTTTATGGATATTTCGTATTATATTCATGCATAACAATAACAGCACAGAACTACTGATAAACTGTATAATTAACCCGAATAATGAAAGCAATAAATGCAGGAAGTTTGTATAAAATGAGCGATTTGGATGAATTCTGAGATTATTTCCTGTGAATATTGATAAGTTTTCCTGTTATTTTGAATACGTTTACTTTTAATTCTCTGTCTGTATTATTTATTCTAACAATCATGCCTACATAATACTTTTTTTCTTTTTTAGAAATTGTGAAGTGATCTCCCTGACAGTTTAGCCGCTGTTCTATTAGCTCTTTGGTTGTTTTAACTGTGTACTTATCTTATGCAGGACGAAGGCAAAGGGTTTATATCCTAAATAATAAATCAATCTTTAAAAATAACATTCTTTTCCTTCACAGAAATTAATGAAATGCTGAGATATTGGCTAACTGCATATTTTTTTAAAAGTTGTCTTACACCCCTTAAAATCTAAAAGGCCTCGCGACCCCCTCAAAGTTTTGGGGGGCCCTTAGTGGGGGCGGGGACCCCCAGGTTGGGAACCACTGATCTAACATGTAATCCGTGCCTTTACTACTGTATATTTTACCTTGACGTGTTGCCCATTCTGTGTCTTCAGCAGGCTCTTGTCATCAGTCTCAATGCCAAAGGAGAGGTAAGGACTGGAAACGATGTCTCCCCAGTAGCCCCTGACAGCCACTTTGTCCCCTTTCTGTCCACACAAAGTTCCTCCATGTCATCTTATTGCTGCATTGTGTAGAAACAAAAACAAATAGGCTAAAACTCACCTGTCTGAACACTCTTGAAGAGAGCAAACTTGGATTGGTTATTTGGTAGACGCCTTCCCTCATTTCGAACGCCAGACCCCGTTCCCTCCATCGCGTGTATTGTTGTTTGTTGATGACGCCACACTGCAGATACAGAAAAAGTGTCCGTCCTTCAGTGTAACATATAAGCCTCCAAATTTCTGTCCTTCTAAAAGATGGGCAAATTTAGGGAGTGTGTTTTAATCGACAAAGAAAGGAAAGCACAGAAAATATTCAAATACCCCTTTCTCGTGCAGTTTCATTGTGAGGTCCCAGTCGAAGCAGCTCTTCTTGGAGTCATAGCGCGTCCCGAGGTGCTGCCTCACCCGATAATCCCAGACTCTCGACATCAAGATAGGGGCAGCACGCTCAGAGGAAGACGACGAATGCCGAGGCTGTGTCCACAACTTGAATATTCTGGCCAGCTCATCTCGCTCCTTGAACTGTAGAGTATGAAAGTCTAGATTCACATGGGTTCGACTGAGCAAAAGATCAATCATGAGGCCTTAAAGAAACACAGAAGATAGGCTTGTTTTTTACAAATGATTGTACCTTGAGAAGAGTTGTGTTCAGACAGGGGTGCGTGGCGGTCTCCAGTGATTCAGTAACAGACAGAGAGAGCTGTGACGCTGCACGTCTCAGTGTCTCTTCCGTCTGGCTGCGGATCTCACCGTTCCCAAACACCTCCAGAAAAACCTCTGTCTTCTCTGAAAACAAAAATCACGGCAAAATAACTTCAAAATTAAGAACAGATTTATCTTTTTTTTTTACTATTTATAAAGTTAATTCTTGAACATAAGCCCACACACCATTATTCCCCATGCTTTCCTTTGGCACTAGTGCCAGGTAGAGGAGCAGCAGCTGTCGAGCCACCACCTCCATGCTGTTTTCTATCACCCACACCTGCAGCAGTAGAGCAGAGAGAAGAAGCTCACAGTAGAGTAAATCAACTTGTTCTCAGGGGGTCACATGACAGTTTAAGAGACAGAGAGGCTCACATGGAGGCTGTCTTCGCTCTGCAAACCAGAAATGGTCTTCAAAATATGTCGTGGATCTCCGCTGCCAACCAGTAAAACATTGATGTCGCCTTCGGGTCTCACAGGGCCTGGGCACAGGGAGAGAGAGAGAGAGCATATAGTAGTTCCAACACACCATAGGGCAGCGGTTCCCAACCGTTTTACTTAAGAGACCCCTTTTCTATCATCGAGTAAACTGACGACCCCTGACTAAGTGACATATTTTATGTATATCTCATATTATAATCAATGCATAACAATAACGGTACAGAACAACTGATAAACTGTGTAATTAACCCAGATAGTGAACGCAATAACTGGAGGAAGTTTGTTTAAAACAAGCGATTTGGATGAATGTTGAGCAGAATATTTCCTGTGAATATTGCATCAGAGATTAGTTTTCCTGTTATTTTTAGCGACTTTTAATACAATTGTCTGCATATGTATTTTTTAAATAATCATACATACTTAATAGGCCCTTATCCTGTATATATCTTACATAATAATATATAATTTTAAAATGTCATTTTCATTTAGTTTTCTTCACAGAAATGAATGAAATGCTGAGATATAGGCCAACTGTATATATATATTTTAAAGTTTTCTTACACCCCTTAAAATCAAAAAGGCCTCGCGACCCCCCCGTGAAGCTTTAGTGACCCCAAATGGGGATCGGGACCCCCAGGTTGGGAACCAGTGCCATATGGTACCAAACCTCAAAAGTTGGCATTTGAATGTATGGTCAGATTTGTAGTCTTGTTTACTTATTCAGATATTTAAATGATATATAAATCATAATTTTACCAATTTTAGATTGTAATATTTAGATAGGGCTTTTTTTATGGCTGCGTCAGCACTAGTAACAATAACATTTCATAGGATATCCAGCCCTACATTGATATTTCCTGTGCTATTTAAATGTGATGGCCAAAATAATAGAAACACATCATTATTATTCAGTGCAATCACCCTGATACCAGTAGGTTATAACTAGGGACTGTTTAGTTGAGTTTGAGGCCATAGTTTGGTTAAACGACAGTAAAACGTTTAACAAATATGGCCCCAATGCAGTTATATATCTATCTGTATGTATGTATAACTGTGTACAGATTGTTTCAGTGTTCATGACTGATTTATCTGGTTTTGTGTACATCCCTGAATTAATTAAAATTTCTGTTATTGTACTGAATTATCTTCCAGTATGACATAAACATGTAGCAATACCACACAATAAATAGCTCCATTACAAGTAAAAGTCCTGCATATAATGACTGAATTGTACACTGATTTGTTTTAATTGATTATATGTATATGTGTTTTCATATGTGTATATACTGCGTGTGCGTATGTGTATGTATGTATATATGTATACAGTATATATATATATATGCGTATATATATATATAAATCTATTTTATTTTATTGTTTTTAATTTAATTTAATTTCTACTTGTGTATATTCTTTTTTACTTATTTATCTATTTTTGTTTGTATATACGTAATATGTTTCTGTATCTATACTGGCTTATTTTATATTAATATTAGGTTTGTTAAGTTTCTTTGTACTGAGAATGTTATTATTGGGGACGTTTTATGAATGTTTGTTCTGTTGTTTCAAAATGAACAAAAAAACAATAAATATAATATTGAAATATATAAATAAAATATATATAAAACTGTACTTACATTAAAATACAATACAAAAGTAACAAAAAATGGCTCATTATGCAAAATGAGTGTTTATTATGGATCATTATTATCAATGCATTAACATGTAAGCAGTACTTGACTGTTGTAATTGGTCGAGGTGAAGCTAATTATGATGTGATGTGATGCAGGTGTGCAGGAGGACCTCGCATCCACGTGCACCTTAGAGGCTCTCTCACCCGCACTCAGCAGGTCGCGTGCAGGACTGAGGCCCCACCAGGTGATGCAGCCGACGCCCTCTGACGCCCGTCCAGCACTCATCCTGTAACAATGACCCAAAGAAAGACAAAGGAAGACAAAGGAAGAAGAGGTACACCTGACTGTAAGTGTCTCACACCAACACTCACACCAGCTAACGCTAGCTAACAGTACTTGGTCAAAAGGGCATTCAATGCTAGCTTATCAGTGAAACTGTTATCTCTTACCTCAATGTGGTGATAAATGGCGACAAGCTGAGACCAGATATTATCACCTGATACAAATAGTGATGGAGGAAAACTCACCTCACAGGCTGACAACTGAGTGAAGTTGCAGCTAACAGTCTGAACAGAAAGTTTGAGTTCTGTTGCTAAGCAACAGTGTCTCCATGGGGAGGAGGAGGAGGAGACAGACGTCATCTACTGGTGGTGATGTAGCTGGGTTTAGAGATAATTAGTATGTTTTTGTATTCTAACAATCATGCCTACATAGTAGTTTTCTTTTTTTTTTTTTTTTACAAATTGTGAAGTGTTCAACCTGACAGTTTAGCCACTGTTATTTTAGCTCTTTGGTTGTTTTAACTGCGTACTTAATTAATGCAGGACGAAGGCAAAGGGTTTATATCCTAAATAATAATTCAAACTTTAAAAATAACATTCTTTTCATTCACAGAAATGAATGAAATGTGTGTGAAATGTCTTACACCCCTTAAAATCAAAAAGGCCTCGCGACCCCCGCAAAGTTTTGGGGGCCCTAAGTGGGGGTGTAGACCCCCAGGTTGGGAACCTGGGGATAATTACGGCGAAATGTTGTTGGATAACTTTATTATCCATAATACTCTTCTCTATCTAATAGTATTTTAGAATATCACCTACAGTTTTTATATAATTACTTCTTTATGCACTTCTAATTTGCACTTTATGATGATCCACTTATTTATTGTTCGACTTGTGACTGAATGTTTTAATGTTTGTTTTTCACTGCAAAGAGCTGCTAAACTGTTTTTCGTTGTTTTCAATGACAATGACAATAAAGTATATCTATCTATCTATCTATCTATCTATCTATTTATCTATCTAACAGTTAAAAAGTGAGAATATAAACTTAATTTACAGTAAGAGAAGCATTGATGTGAAACTGATCATTGTGGGTTTATTTAAATTTGACAAGACCCAGATCATTACAACAAGCATTTTTTCTGTTGCACCACATCACTACAAAAAGGGCAAAAAGGCCCAGTGTACATGCCATGACATGTAGAAGCTCTATCATGTCTCCAGGGTAACTTTTCAGAAATCCTTCCTTAAACGAAACATATTACAATTTGTGCATCCACATTTTCATAGGTCCATGCATGAGCACACACCAAAGATGCACAAGTATACAAATACAAAGTAATAGTTGGTTTAACAGTATAAGGTAAATAGGGGATGCAGAGTAACAACCAAATATCAAAAATTGTCTGTAAATCACGTACACGCACACAAAAGTATCTTAAAAGGAACAAAATGGAAAACAGAACATGCGAGTTGAGAACACATCAGGATCAACAACATATGAGCAGTATTTGATACTCGAACAAGGTGCGACTTTAACGAGGTTTTGCTTTGATTGCCGCGTCAACTTCTTCCTCTGGCAGGAGAGTGTGCCACTGGGCTACTGGACGTCTGGGGTTGGCAAGCATTTCTGACCAGTGGCGCAGGCCAACGCCTGTAGCTCCGTAACCCATGAAGGTCTTTCCAATGGGGTCGTTGCTCCCAAGTTTATCGTAGTCAAACACTGTGATGACGACCTGCACTTTCTGAAAGACAAAAGAAACATGTGTGATCAAATCATTCCCTATATCTATGACATTTCAGATTGATATCTGATATGAAGATGCAGCCTACCTGTATCTGCTCAAAGGGGACATCAAAGCTGAAACTCTCATTAAAGTAAGGATTGAGCGTGTTTTTCTTGACTGTAGTCTTTTTCTTCTTGATCCGTTTCCCATTTTGCTGCAGAACAATCTTCACATACGGGTCTTATGGAAGAGAAAAAGAGGGTGATATAGTTGTGTTTTGTTGTGTTTATTTGGGCCTCCTCGTGAGACTGAAGTCCAGCCCAGTTTTACGAGGAAATATGCAAATATCTGAAAGAATGATGATGAGGATTAATTACCTGATAAGCCACCGACATCCATTTTCTTCAGATTCTTTGCCTCCATGATGTTCACTGTCAGTTTTCCAGCAGTGGGTACATACCGCAAAGAAATGCAAACATCGCCCAGTTTTTCTTGCTGAAATGAAAATATATTACAGATTACCAGCATGCCCCATCATATTAAAATTAATACATCTTTCATAAAACTGCTGATTATCATGATTTCTTAATATTTAGAAGCAAGGCATAGAGTATACTATTAAGTAAATAATACCTCCTCCTTTTCACCACTCTCCACGTCTCTCCATTGTTGCATCGGCTGGCCCAAATCGACGCTGTTCATGGGAATCTTTATCTCGCCGATTATATCATGCTTGGAGAAACGGTCAAAGTCAAAAACTTGCAGCACCAAAGTCTTTCCGCCCAACTCTGCATACGGGATCTAGAAAGAGAGGTTATTACAGCATTAGGATGTACAATAGGTGAAGTTTTTTTTTTTATATGTAACAACATTTACAAATCCAGACAATAAAAAAGAGTGACAGGAGACGATTAAAAACATACTGCTTTGATATTTTGTTTGGGGAGGGATACCTTGACAGATGCCATTCAGGAAATGAAAGACTAAAGACGAGGGAAAGTAGAGACATAGGCCAAACTTCTGCCTCACGAGGGGTTAAAAAGTGACATGTCACCAACAACCTGGAACACCAACACAAGCTGCGACAGAGACACAAAGACGAGAAACAAACAAACAAAACACAGACAACATCAAGTCAACGAAGACACAATGTCAGGCACGTGGTACCTTGAAAATGAAAGTCTCGTTGAAAACGGGGCATAAATTCTTGCGTATAACTTTGGTCTCGTACTTCTTCTTTTTGTCTGGCAACAAAAAGACTTTGACGTAGGGGTCTGAGGTCCCCCCCATGTCCATAGCAGCGAGGTCCTGGGCCTGAAGGATGCCCACTATAAGCTTCAGAGGAAAGACAAGTGTCAGAATGATTATGAAAAGAGCGTATAAACTCCTTCCCGATAGTCATTTGTTGAGACCCTACACTGTTAAGAATTTCCCAGTAAAATAACATTAAAATACTGGCAGCAGGGTTGCCTTTATGTTACTGTAAAATTAACATCATTATACTGTCGCTGAAATTTACAGCTTTGTACTGTTAATGAAAAATACAGTTGTTTTCTTATTAATTTCACAGTATTTTACAGTTAATTTACTGTTCAAAGATACATTATATAGCTGTTTTTCAACCTTTCTTTTACATTATCTTACTGATTTGTTTTAATGCACTATTTAGGTTGTATTTTTTACATACATTTTAATAAACATTATTTTTTGCCTAGATGAATAGACTTAGCAGGTTACAGACATAGGAATAGTCACACTAAATACAATTAAAGGCACTTGTTAGGAAAAAGGCTATAATAGACTTGTTGACACTTTTCCCAAAATGTCTGTCTCTAGCTGGCTACAAGCACAGAATGCAAACCAGAACAACATGTGAGTGAAGAACAATAAAGCTAATTCACTGATTTTACAATCATGTACAATGTACAAGCCTCACATGTGCAGATAAAAAAACGGCCTACGAGCGTAATTTAACAGGTTTTCTTTTGTATTCACAGTAAAGCACTGTTTTTAGCAATAACAGGTTAATACTGTTGAAATCCTGCTGTAAATTAACAGTAATTGTTTACAGTGTATATTCTAATCATTAATATAAATGATTTTGTTTTCACACAGGACCTACCTGAGCATCTGTGAAGTTGTAGTCCAACGAGAACTCCAGCCTGCCCAATTTTTCCTGCTCTTTCTCCTCTTCCTCTCCTTCTTTCTTCACCTCGCCCTCCTGCCAGATAAAAACATCAGTGCGTTGGATATTCATCATGAAGATCTAGATCAGGTAAGATTATACAAATAATGTGTTACTTGAAATGACATACCTTCTCTCCAGCCTCTCCTTCGCCTTCCTTGTCCTTTTTGCGACGACCCGTCTTCCTCTCCCTCACTTTCTTTGGCTTCTTCTTTTTCCCTAAGCACTTCTTGAAAAGACAGAAGATGCAGCACGCCACCAAAACCAGGACCACCACAACGATGGCTGCGACCGCCCACACGGGCACTGCAAAATGAAAAGGTGAATTCACTCATCAGTATTCGCTGTATGTATGCTTATTATGGCAGAAAGGAGTGGATGTCTGATCCCCATTTCATTCACAATAGTAACATGATGTGGAGAAATCCTGACCCCCAAACAACAACAACAAAAAACATGTATTTAAATCTAATCTTCAAGTAGACTTCTTAACTTTTAAACACTACCCTCTCCATCGAAGGCTTTGTAAAAGTCTTATGCGTCAGGATTTTCAAGAGGATTTAAATCTTTCACATCTTGAGATTACATCCACTTTCATAAATCAGTTTACTCCTACAATCTAAAACAGTTCCAACAATATTGTTGAACATAAACTCATTTTCCAAAGCTTGGAAAACAGAACCAATGGTGTAATATCATCAAAATAAAATATGAAACTATTGAAATAAAATATGGTGCTTCTTACGATGGTGTATTGGAGGGTTCTTATGAACATTTCTTGACCTTACATTTTTTCAAGCACTTGATTATCTAGGGACGGTTTGCTGAGCATGCAAGTGCGTTGTGAGCAACACCCTTCTCCACAATCATATAATAACACACTCTTAAGCTGCGAGTGGCCCTGTACAACCAGTCGCCAGCAGCACAGTTCATCATTAAGTGTCTTAACTCAAAGCGCCTCAGCAGTAGTTGTTAATTGAAGGGAAAAACAATTGTCATGCACTTTGCACACTGGGCATGAACATCGAAAATAGTTAATGACCAAGAAAACAAGCTCATATTCCTATAAAATCATTCTTTATACTGTTGAATATGTCAAAAACACCCAATACAACATCTTGAACCTTTAAGAAAGCTACACTGGTCAATACAATATGTAATATTATTTCTATATCATAATATCAATTCTGTACAGGGGTGGATTTTCTCTTTCAATAACCAAAAATATAGTTTATTTCGACAAGTAAATTAAAGGAACAGTGTGTAACATTTAGGGAGATCTATTAGCAGAAATATAATATAATATTCATAACTATGTTTTCATTAGTATGTAATCACTTGAAACTAAGAATTGTTGTGTTTTTGTTAGCTTAGAATGTGCCGTTTATATCTACATAGGGAGCGGGTCCTCTTCATGGAGTCCGTCATGTTTCTACAGTAGCCCAGAACGGACAAACCAAACACTGGCTCTAGTGTTTTTTACGTTACTTGAAGGCCACAAAGTGCAAAACTGTGTTTCCGCCAGCCACCATCTGACTTCTGTTGCTCCTAAAGTAGTGTTATTATGGTAAAAATGGCCTCTGAGCGAGGCGAACGACGCTACCACGGTTTTGCTTTCTGCGGCTCACGTTACCGCAGTCTTGGAAACGGAACAGTGAGCAGAGGGGTACTCAGTTGGTTGCAATCTTCAACCACACCATTAGATGCCACCAAATCCTTCACACTGTACCTCAAAGTTATGAAATTGAACTTCTAGAAGCGGCTTACTTGGCAGATGACCAAGTTCATTCATGAACTTCTCCTTCATGTGGTTGTAGTCGTGGCCGGGGTGATGTTCTGTATGCGGGTGCTCATGGTGTTCTGAATGGGAGTGCTCATGGTGAGCCGGCTCTGTTGCTTCCTCTGATTTTGGTTCTGACGGCTCCGCAGCCCTCCGGGCCCGGACCCCAACACCGGCCAGCCTCATGTCAGCTGTCAAAACAGCAGAATCAGTGCAGTTACTGTCAGTTTGTCATGCTGGCTCCTACAGTGAGAGATAACACAACTTCGTATGCGCGCTGTGTAATCCCTACGTCCACACGTTGCAGTACAGTTCAAGAGCATAGAACATCTCTAAGCCAGATGCTCAACATGGCTGACCCTAATCCCTCTGTTACTCTCATTCTCTCTTTCACCTCCCCCGCCCCATAACCCACGCTTTCACTCCCCCGTTTGCCCCATCCCCATTTTTCTCCATCACTGTCACTGCATGTAACTGGATTAAACTGTGGGGCCACAATATTAATCCAAATTCCAAAAAGCTTAAATAAATAGGGGTTGGTCTCGTCCCTCAATTTTCCTCCCTAGGAGAGTTTTCTGGATTGACGACTGTTTATTAAGGCATTTCAAAGGAAGTCAAGTGAACTATGGCCAAATATTTATTTCTAGTTTTCACGAATATTTATACCCATTCTATTAAAGCTGCAACGGTTTATCAATTAGTTGCCAACTATTTAATTAATCAGCATCTATTTTGATAATTAATTAAGTTTGAGTCAAATTTCTCTGATTGCAGCTTCTTAAATGTGAATATTTTCTGGTTTCTTTACTCCTCCATGACAGTAAACTGAATATCTTTGAGTTGTGGACAAAATAAGACATTAGAGGACGTCATCTTGGGCTTTGGTGAACACTGATCGACATTTTTCAACAACTAATTGATTAATTGAGAAAATAAATCAACAATGAAAATAATGGTTAGTTGCAGCCCTACATACTATTTAAAATAAGAAAAATACACTTATTTCTTTTTAGAATATAATGTACATTCATTAATTTTTTTTGTTAGCGTCACAGAACTTTCTTTTTGTCTAGTTGCAGCTGATTTTCAAATGAGGAAGATTCTGACTGAAATTAAAAGATTATCGGCATCTATTCACATTTATAGGTAACTTTTATCAGCGGTTTATTAGGGGGTGATGATTTTGTTCAGATTCATAGGAAACTACAGGCAAATTATTCACATCAAAAGAACCAGTCAAGAGGTTAACCAGTCCTTTAAAGTGGGTATGTTCAAAACCAAATTAGATTTTATCATTTAAAAAAAACAGAATAATAATAATAATACAATTTCTAGCTTTTTCCCACAGTGTAATTGCAATGTAGTGCTCTTAATCATAACAGAAATGTTTGAAATCGTATGCATATGTATCTTACCTGTTGATATGTCCCTTTAATCCCCACTATGCCGACAGAGCTTTTGGAGCAACTTTTAGTTCAAGGTGAATTTCTTGTTGCTTCCCCTTTGGCCTGTTGTAGCCCTCACACACCCATCGTTCCTTCGGTACGCTGCTGGCTCTGACTGGAAAGCTCCCTGCAACCCTTTCCATCAAAGCTAAAGCGCTGGCAAATCACTAGAGCAGCCTTTTGATTTAATCCCCCCCACCCCTCCTCCCGATATTAGAATACTGACAACACATCTGTTGCTGTAGGTCTTCGAACAAACATGCATAAAGAGCAACAGTCACCTTTTCTTGTATTACTACTCAACTGTTAAAAATTTCACACACTTTGATTAATTTAAGGCTTCTCCTTGTTCAGTAGAAGTGCCCGTTCATTAGACTGATGAAACATGGCAGTGGTGGTTGTGTTTATCCATTGGATTGAAGAGATTGTAGTGCATCCAGCCCTTCACTAATCCCCCTCAGCATAGCTGTCCTCGCAGTCAGTCGTCAATCTACCAACAACTTTCACTGAGAGTGGATATTCCATCCTGCCCATCCCTTGGCTTACCATTTAACTGTACAAAACACATACCCGTATTTAGAGCGCTGTGAACAGTAATCCCCAGGCATGGTGCCACGCGTTTGCACTGCTACATCTGGAGATCTCAGTGGCTCACATCCAGCATGCAACAGCCTCCTCTAATAGATAACTAACTAAACTGCAGAAGGAAACACACTGGAAAAAAACACCGACAGGAACAAAAAAAGGGAATATAGTTATTACAGGGTTATTGTACTTGGTTGCATTATATTCCCCCTGTAGTCAGTAAGAGAAGAGTGTCAACACAGAGCTTTTATTGTCAGTGAGGTCAGCTAATTAACAGCACTCCTCTAGATTCTCAAAGTGGGGGCCCCCAGGGGTCCGTGGCACTCTGTCAGGAGGTCCGCGAAATAATTTGATATAAATTATAAAATTGTGCTGTATCATTAAAAAGTACATATCTACAGATGGGGACCATTTGCGCCAATCAAACAAGCATATTGCGTCTATTACTACCACCCACGTTAGCTTTGGGCCAATGGAAACTCTGACATGATTGTGACACATCAAGTCAATCTGTCAGAATCAGTCACTTCACTCAGGGTGCAACGAATCATCCACATTGTCAAGTGGCGCTAAGCCCAAACTAGCTAAATTGAGAAAATAGGATGACAATTATATCGAGCGACAGACATCAGATTCAAAGCGCCCAGAATATCAGGGCAAAACAAAGTGGTATTTACAGGATTCAAAAATGAATTTCTGTTTATCACTATCAAACAGGTCTGAAGTATTGAGTTTGAAAGGTTTTAGAATACAAATTGCTCCAATGGCATCTAAGAGTACAAATGGTACAAAGCATTATACTTAATTGGTATTACAATTATGAGGGGTCCTTGGACAATTTTCTCCCCTTTAAGGGGTCCCTCGCCTCAAAAAGTTTGAGAACCCCTGCTCTAGATTAAAGATGTAGAAGTACTATACACAATACAAGAGACCATTCTAATTGTACCCTAATGATGTTTTTGTAAACACCGTTTACAGAGAACTGATTTGATCCAAATCAATCAAGAAATGGAGAACCTTTTGTTCCATAACCGTACAATATATAATTTATTTATCTTGGGTGTGTTGCAGCACTGCATCTCTGGATTGCAACTGAAACACTAACCGACTACTACGCCTGGCTGTGATGGACTTTGTTGACACACGTCTCCAACTGAATCTTATCTTTGCTGAAACATGTCATTTACTAAGAAGCAGCATGGTCATTTTTAACCACACGCTGTCTGGCAGCCTAATGTTAAACATTAAGCTCCCACCCAACAGTGACTAAGCAAAGTCCCACTGTTATCTTTACAGTGTTCTATAGGGACAGACATGACATTAGGTTAAGTACAGAAAGTGTGTTTAGACTGCAAACAGATCAGATCTGTGTGAACAATTGAACATACAGTTATTAAACTGGTTGAAAAAAAAGACGAACAATAATGATATGTCATCATAGTCTGGCTTTATTCAATGTTTCAATGATATTCCAAATCTTAAATTATCTATTTGACTCAAAAGAGTTTGCATTTTTACAAAATATTTGTGAAGGTTAAAACCTCGGACACACTGGAATGCATGACACATGATAAAACGGAGCTTAAATGAACAAGTGACTCATTAATAGCTGAAGAGAATGGTAGGTTTTTAGCACCATCTTAATGAGAACATTATTTTCCAGTGCGGTTTTCAAGACAAATAGAGGTATTTTCTGTTATTTTGCTTAAAACTTCTCTTGTGCCATTAGTACAAGAATGAAGTTTGTGGTAAACTGTGAACACATTGTATAGTTTTCTTAACGGAGTAGAAATTTTGCACAGTGTGAGGGACTGTTTCCCTGTAATGTGGAGCTTATTTCACTGTACTTGTGTGACCTTTACAGAGTGTGTTTATCAAAGAGGTATTCTCCCATAGCACCGTGTGTCTCGGACGCAGTGATGCGGGTCAGACTGCCGATGTAATCGCCCAGCTTCTTGATGGTGTCGTGGCTGTCGATGAGGAAGTGCTGCTCGAGGAAGTCACACAGCTACAAGAGAAGTAAGAGAAAATAGTGAGTCAGATGTAAAACAATGCTATAAAAAGGTGGTCAAATAGGTGATAAATTAGGATACATTTAATATTTAATAGATTAAACACCCCCTCAGACCTTACAGACTGTTAATTTGCTTAATACATATTGAACTCACACAAACAAAAATATTTTTTTATGTGCAACAGTGTAGCTGTTTTTTCATATTCACTATTAGGTAAAATACAACAGTGCAGACTTACATGAGGGTCAGTGTTGGTGCCAGCTCTGCGGTGCACATCAAGGACACATGTGTTTAGGGACTTCTGGTAGTCCAGGGAAAAGGACATTGCATCCAGACCACCTCTCCAATCCTCTCTACTAGGTTTCTAGAACAGAAAGTTTGTGCTTGGATAAATATATGTACCAATCTTAACAGTAGTGGCTTGGAAATGCCCCCCAAAAAACTGGACTTACGGCAATAGTCTGAAGCAAAATTCGACCTCCTCTCATGTTCTGATATTCCAGCAGCTTCTCAGCCTGTTCCCTCTCATTCACTGAGCGCTCCAGGAAAAAAGTGGAGAATTTTGGCAGGGCAACGTCATCCCTGTCAAAATACATCCCCTAGAATTGATAGAGAAACACAGTATTTAGGGATTTACTTTGCAGACACGTGATAAGAAAGAAGAATCCTGGCAAAGAGGGCAATTTCTATTGTTTTGTTTCAGTGCAAAAACAGGATTTAAATACATTGCATAACAAATTGTCATACAGGGACTATTACTGTTACCGAAATCATACCAGAGAAAGGTAGACGTAGGATGCATTGAGCTTCAGGTTGATGAGTTTGTTGATGTCTCCTTCAGTCTCCGAATGGAGGTTTTGTTTTACCGCAGACTGCATTTCTAAAAGACAAAAAATATTGCAATCAGTGCGACTGGTACAAGGTTAAACAAACCCCAGTATAGATAATGCCATTAATTAACTTCAGACAGGTAAGTTGGATCTCCCGTTTTGTAACGTTTGCACAAAACAATCCAGAGACTGCACGTAACTGGATTAAACTGTGGGGCCACAATATTAATCCAAAATCCAAAAAGCTTAAATAAATAGGGGTTGGTCTCGTCCCTCAATTTTCCTCCCTAGGAGAGTTTTCTGGATTGACGACTGTTTATTAAGGCATTTCAAAGGAAGTCAAGTGAACTATGGCCAAATATTTATTTCTAGTTTTCACGAATATTTATACCCATTCTATTAGAGCTGCAACGGTTTATCAATTAGTTGTCAACTATTTAATTAATCAGCATCTATTTTGATAATTGATTACGTTTGAGTCAAATTTCTCTGATTGCAGCTTCTTAAATGTGAATATTTTCTGGTTTATTTACTCCTCCATGACAGTAAACTGAATATCTTTGAGTTGTGGACAAAATAAGACATTAGAGGACGTCATCTTGGGCTTTGGTGAACACTGATCGATATTTTTCAACAACTAATTGATTAATTGAGAAAATAATCAACAATGAAAATAATGGTTAGTTGCAGCCCTACATACTATTTAAAATAAGAAAAATACACTTATTTCTTTTTAGAATATAATGTACATTCATTATTTTTTTTGTTAGCATCACAGAACTTTCTTTTTGTCTAGTTCCAGCTGATTTTCAAATGAGGAAGATTCTTATTATTGGCATCTATTCACATTTATAGGTAACTTTTATCAGCGGTTTATTAGTGGGTGATGATTTTGTTCAGATTCATAGGAAACTACAGGCAAATTATTCACATCGAAAGAACCAGTCGAGAAGTTAACCAGTCCTTTAAGTCGGTATGTTCAAAACCAAATTAGATTTTATCATTTAAAAAAAAAACTGAATAAAAAAATTCTAGCTTGTCCCACAGTGTAACTGCAATGTAGTGCTCTTAATCATAACAGAATTTTTTGAAATCGTATGCATATGTATCTTACCTGTTGATATGTCCCTTTAATCCCCTCTATGCAATCCAGAGAACAAAGATAGTTCTTACCTTTCCCTTCTCAGCAGAGCTAACTTGGCTAAACTAACACTTTTGTTCACTCTTGCCCTGTGAAGTAAGCTTTTCAAAGCTCTGCACGTCTTTGCAGGATGGCTTTTATGCAACCTGGTGTTTAAGGGCTTCAAGTCAAACATCAGCCAGACATGTGTCATGTGTTATGATGTTGAGTTCAAGTGGGATGTAACATCTCTAGTTGGGTGTTGAGGTCACACTAACATTAGTACATTTTGTACGCTGTTGAAGTGAACTGAAGTCTGTTATATAACGTTAGTTAAGCAGAGCACAAATATAAATCACTTTAAAAAGCTATACAAAAGATATTTTTGGGGAGGTATATGGTTGAGGAAGAGTTGTGATAAGGGTTGTGTTAAGGGTTGGTTTATATCTACTTTTTAACTCCAGATGGATATGTGGGTTGTAAATAAACTTGGGCTGCTGTTCATATATTTAATTTGGGATGTAAATAAATCTGGGATAGTTTATATATTATATTATATAATCATTCTTTGATATATGAGTTATTAGAGGAGAAGTGAGAAAGGGAATTAGGGAAATATAAGTTTTACTTCTACCTACTCCTTTTCGGACACTATTACTCTTGTTTTGTTTGTTATTATTTTGTATCTGTTTTTATTTATTTTTATGTTGGAAATAAAGTAATTCATTCATTCATTAGTTCAAGTACATACAGCCCTTAACTTTTACCTCAAAAAGCTCCGACTTTAGTTCGTTTTGTTGAAAGCACTAACAATAACAATAACTACTGACACAAGTTAGCACTGACAGCTAGCCCCAGTTTAAATCACTTTAAAAAGCTATACAAAATATATTTTTGGGAGGTATATGGTTGAGGAAGAATTATGTGATAAGGGTTGTAGTTAAGGGTTGGTTTATATCTACTTTTTAACTCCGGATGGATATGTGGGTTGTAAATAAACTTGGGATAGTTTATATATTATATTATAATATCATTCTATGATATATGAGTTATTTGAGGAGAAGTGAGAAAAGGGTATAGGGAAATATAAGTTTTACTTCTACCTACTCCTTTTAGGACAATTTTACTCTTGTTTTGTTTGTTATTATTTTGTATCTGTTTTAATTTATTTTTATGTTGGAAATAAAGTAATTCATTAGTTAAAGTACATACAGCATTACCTCAAAAAGCTCAGACTTTGGTTGGTTTTGTTGAAAGCACTAACAATAACAATAACTACTGACACATGGTAGCACTGACAGCTAACTAGCTGACTGTTTAGCTAACAACTAGCATAACAATGAGCTTAACAGACAAGATATGTTAGTTAGCTGGACCTGACTGCGGCTAAAGTTTAGTTAACATAGTCACCTTTGATGTATTTTACTCACCTGAAGGTCAGTGAGAGTAACGCCAGTATCTTTGGTAAAGCTACCCTCACTTTGCCAGCACTGTAGCTTAGCCTTTATCTTGTTTACATAATACGACACAGAGACACGCCCCCCTGAAGTTATGACCCGCCCCACTCGGCCTCTGATTGGCCAGCACCCGCCCCCCAGAAGTTATGACCCGCCCTACTCGGCCTCTGATTGGCCAGCACCCGCCCTCCAGAAGTTATGACCCGCCGTACTCTGCCTCTGATTGGCCAGCACTCACTGCCTTTGTTGGTCTGATTGGTTGGATTTAGGCAAGGAGGAGTACGATTGGTTCGGCCAATATCATGGTAGGCCAATCAGAGGCAGAGTAAGGCAAGGCAAGGCAAGGCAAGTTTATTTATATAGCACATTTCATACACAAAGGAAATTCAAAGTGCTTTACATACATAAAAGCAACATAAAAGAGCACAAAGTGCATAAGATAAAAACGAATATAAGAATATAAAAATATAAGTTAAAAGAAAAAAATTAAAAGGATAATAAAAACAATCAAAAGACAGTAAAGTGCAGCATTTGATCAATTAAGAAAAGCGTCTGAGAACAGTTTTTGGTTTTGAGTCTAGATTTAAAAGTGGTCACTGTTGGTGCATCTTTGATCTCATCTGGAAGTTTGTTCCACAGTTGAGCAGCGTAGTAGCTAAAAGCAGCCTCACCATGTTTCCTTCTGACTTTGGGTACTACTAATAGATTTTTTCCCAGTGACCTTAGAGGTCTAGTAGGTGTGTACTGCTGAAGCATATATGAGAGGTAATTAGGACATACCCCCTTTAGTGATTGGGGTCACTAATGCTAGTTAACTCCATTGTTAGCTCATGGAGTTTTTCTTTTTTTTTTTTTTTATTGAAGAAAATTAATTTACAAACATTAAGGCATTGTTATCTAAACTCAATACTTCTAACATACAAGGCACAATTGGATAGGAAAGATAACTTAAATTATAAAAAAATATATAATAACAAAAATAAAAGAGGGGTTAGAAAATAATTAAAGGAACAAAAAAGAAATGCATAAATAAATAAATAAATAATAATACGACTGCACTCTTCCATAGTAGCTCTAGGGGTCATCATCATATACAGTATGTTCAGTTCTTCATAAGCTCTGAGGAGACACTTTGCATGTTGTCCTTTCATTAGTCTTAAAGCACTGAGATGATTGTCCACAAGGTCCCTTTTGAAAAAAAATAAAATTCCTCCATTTGGATGCATGGATGAAAACATTTGCCAGCAGTATCAGATTGTTCAATATCAAGTCACTCTTAATGTCCTTCATGTTAATACAAAACACAATATTTTCTCTTGTGAGAGGTGCAAGTAGTTGGATTTTGGTTGACAGCCAGTCCTGCAAATCTTCCCAGAATGCCACAGAATATATACAGTGGAAAAACAGATGATCAGTAGTTTCAATCTCAGTCTCACAAAAGTTGCAGTTATTGTGATCAACATTAAATCTCAGTCTTAGCAATTCATTGGATGTGTGTTCATATTGTTTG